>NC_092339.1:89930000-90303750 GCF_046630445.1 Rutidosis leptorrhynchoides | reverse complement strand
GATAAACTTTGATTTAAAAGTTGTTCTTCTGGGAAAATGGTTTTTCTTATGAACATGAAACTATATCCAAAAATCATGGTTAAACTCAAAGTGGAAGTATGTTTTTCAAAATGGTCATCAAGACGTCGTTCTTTCGACTGAAATGACTACCTCTTACAAAAATGACTTGTAACTTATATTTCCGACTATAAACCTATACTTTTGATATTTAGATTCATAAAATAGAGTTTAATATGAAACCATAGCAATTTGATTCACTCAAAACGGATTTAAAACGAAGAAGTTATGGGTAAAACAAGATTGGATATTTTTTGATTGTTGTAGCTATGGGAAATATTATAACAATACTATACAAATCATATCCTAGCTAACTTATATTGTATTATACATGTATCCTAATATATTATATAATCTTGGGATACCATAGACACGTATGCAAATGTTTTGACATATCATATCGACCCATGTATATATATTATTTGGAACAACCATAGACACTCTATATGCAGTAATGTTGGAGTTAGCTATACAGGGTTGAGGTTGATTCCAAAAATATATATGCTTTGAGTTGTGATCTAGCTTGAGACGTGTATACACTGGGTCGTGGATTGATCCAAGATAATATATATTGATTTATTTCTGTACATCTAACTATGGACAACTAATTGTAGGTTATTAGCGAGGACAGCTGACTTAATAAGCTTAAAACATTAAAACGTATTAAAAAGTGTTGTAAATATATTTTGAACATACTTTGATATATATGTACATATTTGTTATAGGTTCGTGAATCGACCAGTGGCCAAGTCTTACTTCCCGACGAAGTAAAAATCTGTGAAAGTGAGTTATAGTCCCACTTTTAAAATCAAATATTTTGGGATGAGAATACATGCAACTTTATAAATGTTTTACGAAATAGACACAAGTAAATGAAACTACATTATATGGGTGAATGAGCGAAGCCGAATATGCCCCTTTTAGCTTGGTAGCCTAAGAATTTGGGAACAGACCCCCCAAATTGACGCGAATCCTAAAGATAGATATATCGGGCCCAACAAGCCCCATTCTGAAATTTGGAATGCTTTAGTACTTCGAAATTATCATGTCCGATGGGTGTCCCGGAATGATGGGGATATTCTATATGCATCTTGTTAATGTCGGTTACCAGGTGTTCACCATATGAATGATTTTTATCTCTATGTATGGGATGTATTGAAATATGAAATCTTGTGGTCTATTATTATGATTTGATAATATATAGGTTAAACCTACAACTCACCAACATTTTTGTTGACGTTTTAAGCATGTTTATTCTCAGGTGATTATTAAGAGCTTCCGCTGTTGCATACTAAAATAAGGACAAGATTTGGAGTCCATGCTTGTATGATATTGTGTAAAAACTGCATTCAAGAAACTTATTTTTGATGTAATATATTCTTATTGTAAACCATTATGTAATGGTCGTGTGTAAACAATATATTTTAGATTATCATTATTTGATAATCTACGTACTGCTTTTTAAACCTTTATCGATAAAATAAAGGTTATGCTTGTTTTAAAAAAAAATCAATGCAGTCTTTGAAAAACGTCTCATATAGAGGTCAAAACCTTGCGACGAAATTAATTAATATGGAACGTTTATAATCAATATGAACGGGACATTTCAGAGCCGCAGATGTTTGGGATTGAATTTCTCTTGCCTATAAAAGCCAAACCTTGGAGCACTTGAAGACTCACCTCTTGCACTTACATTTCCATACATTTACTGATATCATTCAAGTCTTATTGTAATCAATTTAGAGTGATTCAAGCAAGAGTGATTCAAGCAAGAGTGATTGTAAACTTAGTTGTGAGTTTACTTGTAAATTATCTTCTTAAATGGATCTAGAAGATAAGTGAGGTTTTACTTAGTGGTAGCGTTAGGATCTTATGGTAAGAGCATTTAATGATTGTGAATTCTTTAACGGGACATAAGGGTTCATAAGTTGCGGCTTATCAAGGAGCTAGTGTCGTATCCGGACACTCCACCAAGTTTGGAGAATCATAGTGAAAGTAACTCTCAATTTGTTAGAATTGAGGAGTGGATTAAGGATAATTAGTTAACATCTTTATGAACCACTATAAATCTTCGTGTTTATTCTCTTATCCCTTATCTTCTAACTTATTATACTTGTGAACAAACTATTCAAATCACACTATAGTAATCTCAAGTTCTAAATCGAAAAAAGTTTTAAAATTGCACTAAGTAACTATTCAACCCTCCCCCCTCTAGTTACTTACAAAGTCACTTTCATGGAATAAATCCAACAAGTCACTTTCATGGAATAAATCCAAAAGACTTCAAGTATGTAGTACATGACTAGTAAAATGGTGTCATCAAAAGCAAGAGACAACATTTGTTTGTTTCTCTTTGGTTTCTTGGAATCTTGTCAATGGCAAATGGAGAAAACTCATCAATGGATATATTCAAGACATAAGAAGCAAGTCAAAAGATGTCATACTTCTTACATGCTTTTGTAAGATCCATATCAAGCATTGAAGCTAAGTATCCATTCAAACACTAATGGATATAATTCAAATGGACTCTTGATCTATAAAAACAAAGGCTTGAAGACATTTGAAAGGAACCCTCTCACACTCCATTCAACTAAAACAAAGATCACATAGCACTTCATATTCTTATATTTAGATATGTGATTAGCTAGAGGGATATTCTATCTTGTACCCAAGATAGAATTAGTGTAAACTCTAATCTTACTTCACTATCATTAGTGAGTTTACATTATAAGCTACTTTCTTTGAAGTAATCAAAGAAGTAGCATCTACTTTCACTTAAAATAAAACTTAGGTGATTGTAATCTACTAACTTAGGGTGATTAAGTTAGTGGCATTGTTCTTGTAATAAGAACACCATTCGACTTAGTTTACCAATTTCCTTAAAGGTACTTAGGAAATTTTTATGGATAGAAAGATTATTGGTGTGGCTTATTGAGGAAAAAATGTTGTAATCGGATCTCCACCAGGTTTGGAGAAATGCTAGTGAAGCTAACTCTCGATTAAGTGAATCGAGGAGTGGATTAAGGTGGAGTAGTTAACATCCACCCGAACCACTATAAATCTTTGTGTTTGAGCACTTTACTTTATTTCATATATAGTCTAACAAACACAAGCGTACCATTTTGTCAAAACTTGTATTTTGAATTTGAAACAAAACAACATCATTGTTGAACATAACTTGCACGGTCGAATCCACGGTCGACCGCGGTATCATCTAAACATAAAAAGTTTTAATAAATTGTATCGAAACTATTCAACCCCCCCCCCCCCCCCCAATAATTCCTACAACCTTGAAATCATGCCATTTGAAGAAGCCGTGGGAAGACTCAAAGCCTAATAGGGGTGAAGAACAAGGACAACTTTTGCTTACTAGTGGTGAGCAATATGGACAAGGAATAGGTCGAGGAAGAGGTTTTGGTAGAGGTGAAAGAGGTCGTGGAAGAAGCATGGGTCGAGGTGATAAGAGTGGGTTTAGATGTTACGAGTGTCGCGAATTTAAACACTTCAAACATGAGTGTACAAAATGGAAGGATAAGGAGCATGAAGAAAACTTGTTTCAAGAGGAATAACATGCATTATTGTAATCAAGAAACGGGTCAAAATTAGCAAACTAATTGATGGTGTGAAATCGTACCTTAAAATGACTAGATAAAAACTTAACAATTATCACACAATTACAGGCAACTATAACTTAATCATGTAGTAACCTATAAGTAATTTGACCAGTTCGTTTCACAGAGAGCAGTTTAATCAAGATCTTAAAACTAGTAATTATCCTAGGAGTTTAGTAAAATAGGATTGGATTGTATTTTAATTCACGCAATTAACGTGAAACAAATGAAACGAATTAACAATTAAAAGAAAACGATGTCTACTTGAATGATTCACTATCGATATGGATTGTTCTTGCAGTTATTACCAATTGTTATGTCCCTAATATAGTTGTATGACTTCTCACAAAGTTCAAATCAATTAAAGTTAGTAAACTCACATAAACCTTCTTCCAAAGATTAAACTATATTTGATAAAAACTAATGAGACTTGATTTGGACTAAACTCAATAAAATTCTAACCATAATAATCACTTGAAATAGTTACACGATTATGTAGTTCACAACCCTTTCAATTACCAATTAAACCAATGATATAATCACTTGAAATCAATTATCTAATTTTCTAGATCACCTAGGTGTTGAAGCATAAATTGCATCTCAAATTAACTCACATTAAAATCAAATGATTAACAACCTATGTAATTGAATTAAGAGTATAGAACATGCATAACAATAATTCTTTAATCAAACACGATTGATTTAACTCACAAGACATTAAATCCATATGATAGAATAATCCATTATCTCTAGTTTCACATTCAAGTAAACACACAAACTATTTAGCCTAGCATATTAAAGTTGCAAGAAACAAAGTAATAATCAAAACAATAAGCATTCATGATTATAATGATGAAATTAATGAATGAATCGAGTACCGAAAGTAATAAATGATGAAAAGGAATTAAAAGGTGAACTAGTCTTCAATGGAATGATCAAAGTCTTCAAAACCCTCTCCAATTCGTAGCCTAAAAACTGCACACCCCACTTTGGGTAAAAACCTCGTCTATTTATAGTTGGACAAAAAGTGACCAGTCGCGACCACGACACCCTCTTTGAATCGCGACTGAGATCCGCCAATTTTCGATTTCTCCAAGTTTTGTGGATGTATTACGGCCAGGATACCCTTAGTGGCGGCCGCGATTGGCCTCAGTGTCAACAACACTTCATTTTTTCGTGTTTTATCTTACTTTAAGCTTATATGAAGCTAATTCTTAGCCGCAAACAACCAAAACATTAAACCAACGACTTTGCGAGCTCAAATCATCAATTTCACTCAAATAACCACAAAATTCTTCAAGTCTTCACAAATAAATAACAATAAAGACCCGATATCGCGATATAATATATGTATAATATGAGCAATATCAAATCCCCCACACTTGAACCTTGCTTGTCCTCAAGCAAATCTACCTTCAAATAATATTAACTAATGTAGAAACAAACATACTCGAACAAGTCTTCAAAAAGTATAGAATCAAGACATACCGATATCATCTTCAAAAGCAATAATTCCATATCGTGTAGTCTTCAACAAAACAAGCACAAGGTTCAAGCCTTCAATCAAATATAATCTTCCAAAATCGAACATGTGATTACCCAAAAGCTTCAATACCAGAATCAAGAGCACCACGTACGGAACCAAGAAAAATTTGGTCTTACGGAAAACAAGACCTTAAGAAAACCATTTTTATATTTTAAGAACGGGAAAACCAGTTAGGTTTATACACAAAACAAGTTTTTCAGAAATTTTGGGTTTTAAGGTTATGTGCTTTCAAAGCCATCCCGGTTTTGGGATAGCCGCACGGACAATTGTTACCCCGGTATATTATCTAGGATAAACTACTTCCCAGTTCGAAAGCGATGAGATAACAATTATCTTGGGCTCAAAAAGGCATTGTGCATACAAGCAATCCTGGTTGTAGGATGTCTGTATGGGTAGTTGTCAATCCAGTATATCATCTAGGATGAACTACCTCCCGATTCGAAGGCGAGAGGAAGACAACTACCTTGGGTGTAAATTTTTCGGGGGGTCTATTGCATGACACCTGAAAGACTTTACTTCCAAGCAATGGTCTTTTGAAACTCAACTTAACTTGTAAGACTTTACTTACAAGTTTCGGAAGACTTTACTTCCTAAAACAACATGGGAGGACTCGATGCTCCCGGAAGTGTTTAAACATTTTGTTTTTTTATTTATTTAAGGTCTTTGGACCCCCACTTCCCACGCATCTAGCTTTTATGCTAGTTTTAAGAAAATGTAGGAAGCAAATACTACATTTCCGTATTTTTACAGTGTACCATGGTTTTTGACCATGGCGTGGGTTGTCTAGCAACACTAGCACGAAGCCATTGCTCTTCCTAAAGAAGACAGCACAGTGTGAAGTTCAAGGCTCCTCTTCCCTCGGCACTTAGCATAGCTAAATGTAAAATGGTGTAGATTAGGAAGTCTCCTACACCAAGTGAATTAACCATTCAAGCTTACTATTAAGACATAAGAGGGTGGACTTTAACCACCCAAATTTTAAAACCGGAAAGACTTTACTTCCCCCACACTTGAATGGAACTTTAACCATTCAAGTTGAACTTGGAACCATAAATGAATGGAACTTTAACCATTCAAAATAAGGTAAGTTATGGCTTAATGTTAATCAAAACTTTTCAACAATCTACAAACACTTGGGAAAATTTTAAAATTAGGTGTTAATTTTGTAAAAAGAAAAAGTCCGCGAGAATTTATCTCCCCCACACTGCAGATCATGTAAATCCCTCATTACATGAAATTGAAATAAAATAATAAATTCGAAAGGGCAAAATTGGAAAAGAGATAGAAGTACCCGAGAATAAAGGCCATTTCCACAAGTGATTATCAAATTGCATGAAGTTATCTTCACATAGCCGCATTGCCAAACTTCCTTTAGGTTTGATTTTTTTGTTTAACGAATCTTTATCTTGACTCGTTCCCATCTTCTTAACATTCCTTATCGGGGTGGTTCTCCACCACACTTTATCAGACGGCATGTGAAGTCGGTGGAAAAAGTTCCACGAATTAACAAAGTGAGCCAATCATTAACCCCTCGGGTGGTATATAAGAAAGCAAGAACAATTTTCTTGATGAAGTAGATTAAACTAACTCAAGAGTCAATGAAAGACTCTCTTCCAAACACGGTTATCAGCAAAAGGTTTGTCTTCTTGATCGGCTCGTACCAAAATGGGTCATCATACATCATATCACACATGTTAAACTCGTGAGGGCATACAATTTCCACATGAGAAGGTGACTCCTCAAGTGGTTTCACTATATTAATCGCCTCATTCTCAATGACCTTTAGTGACTCGCGCACTTCAACCTTGGGTTGCAAAACCTCCTCAATATCATCATTACCATACCTGAGTGGATTTTTGTACACTTTAAAAGTTTCGGGTATGCTATCTTCAACCTCATCTTCACTATCATCCTCACAATCATCATCACTATCATCTTTGCCATCACTAAGTGGATTATCATAGATTTTAAAAATGTCGGGTGTTGGCAAAGTTTCACTCACTTCATCATCTTCCTCATCACTACCATCATATTTATCATCATCTTCATCCTTCTCTTCATCATTGGTTATCAAATATGTGGGTACTTGTGCACTCTTCACCACTTCGGTCTTGGCATAAAAGCTTACATCATCATTATAAAAGATCCAATTTTGTGACTGAGATGTGGAGACTACGGGTGTGGTGGTTGGTGACATGGTTGTGGATACAAAGTCTTCGACCAATGGGAGTAAGGAACTCACGACCTTCTCTAAACTTTGGATGGACTTTTGTTAACTAGCTAACATTTCTCTTAGATATTTCATTTCTTAGTTGAGAGCCTCGATGCGGTCAAAGTGGATCCTCATGAAGTTTGAGAATAACTCTTGTAAATTCAGATCAATCTCCTCTTGTTGTATCTCTTGGAATTGATGTTGAGAAGACTCCCATGTCGAGTCATCCCCCTCATAACAATAGTCCATTGGTAGACCAAAAGAGTCAAAATTAGAAATTGGACCATTATCACAGGGTTGATCCACGATAACAAAATCATTCATATAACCATTATCATAACCCCCGTCATCACAATAACCATCATAAGTACCATAATAACCATTCGACTCACCATTAGCTTGAAATGTCCCGTTCATATCGATTATAAACATTTCATATTAATGGATTTCGTTGCGAGGTTTTGACCTCTATATGAGACGTTTATCAAAGACTGCATTCGTTTTTAAAACAAACCATAACCTTTATTTTATCGATAAAGGTTTAAAACCATAACGTAGATTATCAAGTAATGATAATCTAAAAGATAACGTTTTACACACGACCATTACATAATGGTTTACAATAATATTACATATCGACTTAAATCTCCGAATGCAGTTTTTAAAAAATATTTTACAAGCATGCTGACTCCAATTCTTGTCTTTAAATTAGCATGCAACAGCGGAAGCTCTAAATAATCACCTGAGAATAAACATGCTTTAAACGTCAATAAAAATGTTGGTGAGTTATAGGTTTAACCTATATATTTATCAAATCGTAATAATATACCACAAAATTTCATATTTCCATTTCTCATAAACATCATGCATGCATGCATATAGCCATCTGCATAAAAATCATTCATATGGATTGAACACCTGTTAACCGACATTAACCATAATGCATAGAATATCCTCACAGACATCGTCGCCTGTATAATAATAATCTCGAAGTACTAAAACCATCCATAGACATGAATGGGGGTTGTTAGGCCCAATAGATCTATCTTTAGGATTCACGTCAATTAGGGGCCATTTCCCTAATTCTAAGGTTACCAGACTTGAAGGGCGATATTTGATTTCAATAATCCAACCATAGAATGTAGTTTCGTGTACTTGTGTCTATTTTGTAAAACATTTATAAAACTGCATGTATTCTCATCCCAAAAATATTAGATTTCAAAAGTGGGACTATAACTCACTTTCACAGATTATCAATTCGTCGAGAATTAGACTTGGCCACGGGTCGATTCACGAACCTATAACAAATATATACATATATATCAAATTATGATCGAAATATATTCACAACATATTTTATTACATTTTAATGATTTAAATTTATTAAGTTAACAGTCCAACATTAGTAGTCCACAATTAGTTGTCCACAGTTAGTAGTACAGAAATAAATCAATATATATTATCTCGAATCAATCCACGACCCAGTGTATACAAGTCTCAGACTCGATCACAACTCAAAGTATATATATTATTTTGGAATCAACCTCAACCCTGTATAGCTAACTAGAGCATTACCGCATATAGAGTGTCTATGGTTGTTCCAAATAATATATATATATATATATATATATGACGTCGATATGATATGTCAAAACATTGTATACATGTCTATGGTCTATCAAGATTACATAATATATGTTAGAATACATGTATAATACAATATAATTTAGTTAAGTTATGATTAGTATAGATTTATTACAAAGTTTCACGTAGCTAAAACAAGCAAAAATATCCAATTTTGTTTTACCCATAACTTCTTCGTTTTAAATTCATTTTGAGTGAATCAAGTTGCTATGGTTTCATAATGAACTAAAATTTATGAAGCTAAACATAAAAAGTAAAAGTTTACAATCAGAAATACAGGTTACAAGTTGTTTTTGAAAGAGGTAGTCATTTCCGTCGAAAGGACGACATCTTGATGACCATTTTGAAAAACGTACTTTCACTTTGAGTTTAAACATGATTTTTGGATATAGTTTCATGTGCATATGATATATCATTTTTCCAGAAAACAAACTTCAAATTCAAATATTAAGATAGTTTTTATTTTTCCAACCCAAAACAGCCCCCGGTTTTACTACAACAGCGTATGTCCGGTTTTACGGTGTTCTTAGTGTTTCCAGGTTGTAAATCATTAAGTTAACATATAATATAGATATAGAACATGTGTTTAGTTAATTTTAAAAGTTAAGTTAGAAGGATTAACTTTGTTTGCGAACAAGTTTAGAATTAACTAAACTATGTTCTAGTGATTACAAGTTATAATCTTCGAATAAGATAGTTTTATATATATGAATAGAATGATGTTATGAACACCATTACTACCTCAAGTATAGTAGGTAAATCTACTGGAAATGATGAGAAAATAACTTGAGCTTCAAAGGATCTTTGATGGCTTGGAAGTTCTTGAAGTAGAATCATGACACGAAAACATGTTCTAGTAAGATTACTACTCGAATTAAGATAGTTATACTTATAGAAATTGAATCAAAGCTTGAATATGAATATTACCTTGAATTAGAAAGATAACCTACTCTAAGTAACAAAGGTTTCTTGATCTTAGATGATTGATTGGAATGGATTAGAAAGCTTGGAAGTAGACTTGCAAACTTGAAAGTGTTCTTGATGTGTTCTTGAGTAGTTGTTTTGTAAATTGATTTATGTTTGGATTTTTGAGCTAGATTGATGTAGATTTTGATGAAGATGATGAAGAACACTTAGAACATCAAGAGAGAACTTGAGAGAGAGTAGTTTGATTCAAGAAAATTGAAATGAGAATGTGTTTGTGATGCTCCTCATTCACGTGAATATGAGGTAGTCATATAGGCTCCATTAGTTTGTATTTTTGTTAGATATTTCATGCTAGTTGCCAAATGGTTGGTTCCACATGTTTGTTGACTAAATGAGGGCTGCTAAGTGCTCATCATTGAAGTGTATATACCAATAGTATGTACATTTAGGAGCTAGGTATTGTACGAGTACGAATACGGTTGCGTACGAGTAGAATTGTCAATGAAAATGAATGAGAATGTAATTGTAAGCATTTTTTTAAGTAGAAATACTTTGATATGTGTCATGAAGTCTTTCAAAAGTATACTAATACAGTACATGTTGTTTCGGAACCTTTAAGTTAACGATTTCGTTTAATGTAATTAATCCCATTGTTATTAAATCTATTGAGATGTTAAATTGTTACATTATCATGATAACATGATGTACTAATATATCTTAATATGATATATAAATATTAGGATGTTATTATAACAATAATCGTTACATATAAATATCGTTTTGAATTTCTTAAGTTATTAGTCTTGTTTTATGTATAAAGTTCATTGTTAATATACATAATGAGGTACTTAATTATCATTTCATCATGTTAAACATATTTATATGTTCATATATATAATATCATGTCATATATAAGTTATAACGTTCGTGAATCATCGGACAAACTGGGTGGTCAAACGTTAACACTAAATTCGTTTCAGTTAATCAAGTCTTAACAAGTTTGATTGCTTAACATGTTGGAAATATTTATTCATGTAAATATTAATCTCATATAATATATAATCATGGAAAAGTTCGGGTCACTACAGTACCTACCCGTTAAATAAATTTCGTCCCGAAATTTTAAGCAGTTGGAGGTGTTGACATATCATCTAGAAATAAGTGTGGGTATTTCTTCTTCATCTGATCTTCACATTCCCAGGTGAACTCGGCTCCTCTACGAGCATTCCATCAAACCCTAACAATTGGTATTTTATTTTGTTTAAGTCTTTTAACCTCACGATCCATTATTTCGACGGGTTCTTCAATGAATTGAAGTTTTTCATTGATTTGGATTTCGTCTAAAGGAATAGTGAGATCTTCTTTAGCTAAGCATTTCTTCAGATTTGATACGTGAAAAGTATCATGTACGCCGGCGAGTTGTTGAGGTAATTCAAGTCGGTAAGCTACTGGTCCGACACGATCTATAATTTTAAATGGTCCAATGTACCTTGGATTCAGTTTCCCCCGTTTACCAAATCGCACAACGCCTTTCCAAGGTGAAACCTTAAGCATGACCATCTCTCCAATTTCAAATTCTATATCTTTTCTTTTACTGTCTGCGTAGCTCTTTTGTCGACTCTGAGCGGTTTTCAATCGTGGTTGAATTTGAATAATTTTCTCTGTCGTTTCTTGGATTATCTCCGGACCCGTATTTTGTCTATCCCCCACCTTGTTCCAACAAATCGAAGACCTGCACTTTCTGCCATAAAGTGCCTCAAACGGTGCCATCTCAATACTCGAGTGGTAACTGTTGTTGTAGGAAAATTCTGCTAACGGTAGATGTCGATCCCAACTGTTTCCAAAATCAATAACACATGCTCGTAGCATGTCTTCAAGAGTCTGTATCGTCCTTTCATTCTGCCCATCAGTTTGTGAATGATAGGCAGTACTCATATCTAGACGAGTTCCCAATGCTTGTTGTAACGTTTGCCAAAACCTTGAAACAAATCTACCGTCCCTATCAGAGATAATAGAGATTGGTATTCCGTGTCTGGAGATGACTTCCTTCAAGTATAGTCGTGCTAACTTTTCTATTTTATCATCTTCTCGCATTGGTAGAAAGTGTGATGATTTGGTGAGACGATCGACTATTACCCAAATAGTATCATAACCACTTGCAGTGGCAATTTAGTAATGAAATCCATGGTAATGTTTTCCCATTTCCACTCCGGGATTTCAGGTTGTTGAAGTAGACCTGATGGTTTCTGATGTTCAGCTTTTACCTTAGAACACGTCAAACATTCTCCTACGTATTTAGCAATATCGGCTTTCATACCCGGCCACCAAAAATGTTTCTTGAGATCTTTGTACATCTTTCCCGCTCCGGGATGTATTGAATATCTGGTTTTATGTGCTTCACTAAGTACCATTTCTCTCACATCCCCAAACTTTGGTACCCAAATTCTTTCATCTCTATACCGGGTTCCGTCTTCCCGAATATCAAGATGTTTCTCCGATCCTTTGGGTATTTCATTCTTCAAATTTCTCTCTTTTATAACTCCCCGTTACGCCTCCTTTATTTGAGTAGTAAGGTTAGTATGAATAACTATATTCATAGCTTTTACTCGAATAGGTTCCCTGTCCTTTCTGCTCAGGGCGTCTGCTACTACATTCGCCTTCCCCGGGTGGTAACGAATCTCAAAGTCGTAATCATTCAACAACTCAATCCACCTACGCTGCTGATAGTGCTCCAAATGAACATATATTTAATCATCCCAATATGTAAAGTATTTAGTTGTAATTATTATATTTTTAAGTTGTAATCGTTTAAATAAATAAATGTGAAGACGAAGCACAAAGATTAAAGAATTGAAGAAAAAATGCCACTAAAGCCTGAAAAGTGCCACTAAAGCCATAGTGCATTCAAAAGTGCCACTAAAAGTGAGTTATTTTTTGTGCAAATTACAAATTGCAAAACGCAAAGTACAAGATATCTACGCGTACGAAAGGACGTTCGAAAATCCAGAACCGAGACATAAACCGAGCATCAACGCGCGAGACAACGGACCTAAAATTACAAGTCAACATTGCACAAGAATATAATATAATATATTTATATATATATAATTATATAAAATTATATATATTATATTATATATTAAATAATCGAGTCGCCCACGTTTTTGGCAAGAAAGTGATCTGATCCAGCTGGCCATGTGATCGCATGGCCTGGAAGCTAAAAATCCATGCGATCTCATGGAGGGAAAATCCTGGCCAAGTCTATAAATTGAGCAGTTTTTGGACGAATTTTACACACTCTCTTTTCAGTTTCCTCTGTAAGAATATATATATATTTATAATATTAAGTTTAAATTAAGTTTAATAATAATTGGGTTATTGTAAGAAATGTTTTACGGGTTTTAAAGTCAGAACTCTGTCCGTGTAACGCTACGCGATAAATAATCACTGTAAGCTATGTTCTTCCCTTTTAAATTAATGTCTCGTAACTAAGTTATTATTATGCCTATTTGAGCCGAAGTAATTGTGATGTTGGGCTAAATATTAAGATAGGGTTATTGGATTTTGTACCATAATTAGGATTTGGACAAAAGACCGACACTTGTGAACATTGGACTATTGACTATTAATAGGTATGGGGTATTTTCTAATTGAATGATAACTCATTGGAACCTGTCGAACCTATCTTCAAATTAGTTAATCTAATAATTATTAAATTGATTACAAATGTCCTATTTAGTGACGTTTATACGACATCGTTTACAATCATTTAATTAATCAATTGGATTGGGTAATTGATTATTCATTATGGCCAAGTGGATAAATTAATATATCATGGACTAATTAAAACAGGGGTGGATTACATACAAGGGTAATTGGTGTAATTGTTAACAAAGTATTAAAACCTTGGATTACACGCAGTCGATAACCTGGTGTAATTATTAACAAAGTATTAAAACCTTGTTACAGTTTAAATCCCTAACTAGTTGGAATATTTGACTTCGGGAATAAGGTTAATTTGACGAGCATTTTATAATTATGACCGATGGAGTATTATGGACAAAAACTAAATAGGTATCAAATAATCCAGGACAAAGGACAATTAACCCAGAGTAATAAATTAAAATCAAAACGTCAAACATCATGGTTACGGAAGTTTAAATAAGCATAATAATTTTATTTCATATTTCATCGTACCTTTATTTACTGTCATTTTAATTACTGCAATTTACTTTATCGCAATTTAAATTCTGTCATTTATATTATCGTCATTTATCTTTATGCTTTATTTAAAATCGATAAACCGGTCATTAAACGGTAAAACCCCCCCTTTTATATATTATTATTACTATATATAATTATATATTTTATATAAATATAGTTGTTAAAAATATAGTATGTAATCGCTAGCTCCCTGTGGAACGAACTGAACTTACTAAAAACTACACTACTCTACGATTAGGTACACTGCCTATAGTGTTGTAGCAAGGTTTAGGTATATTCCATCCGTAAATTAATTAAAACTTGTGTAATTTGTATCGTATTTTGTAATAAAAATAATAGTATATTACGTACTACACCTCGCACACATCAGCTGCCTCATGTTCAGTTGTTTCTGATCAAATATATATTGGAGACTTTTGTGGTCAGTACATATAATACTTTTGACCCCATATAAGTAGTGCCTCCAAGTCTTTAATGCAAAAACAACAGCACCCAATTCCAAATCATGAGTCGTATAATTTTGCTCGTGAATCTTCAATTGTCTAGACGCATAGGCAATCACCTTCATTCGTTGCATCAATACATAACTGAGGCCTTGCTTTGAGGCGTCACAATATATCACAAAATCATCATTCCCTTCAGGTAATGACAATATAGGTGCAGTAGTTAACTTTTTCTTCATCAACTAAAACGATTTCTCTTGTTCATCCTTCCATTCAAATTTCTTCCCTTTATGTGTTAATGCAGTCAAGGGTTTTGCTATTTTGGAAAAATCTTGGATGAATCTTCTGTAGTAACCAGCCAATCCTAAAAATTGGCGTATCTGCGTAGGAGTTTTCGGTGTTTCCCACTTCTCAACGGTTTCAATCTTTGTCAGATCAACCCTAAATACCTTCTTTGCTCACTATGTGACCGAGGAATTGAACTTCTTTCAACCAAAATGCACACTTTGAAAACTTGGCGTACAGTTTTTCTTTTCTTAACATTTCTAGAACTTTTCTCAAATGTTCTTCGTGCTCTTGATCATTTTTAGAGTAAATAAGTATGTCATCGATGAAGACAATGACAAACTTGTCAAGATATGGTCCACACACTCGGTTCATGAGGTCCATGAACACAGCTGGTGCGGTAGTTAATCCAAACGGCATAACCGTAAACTCATAATGACCGTAACGTGTTTTAAAAGCAGTCTTCGGAATATCATCCTCCTTCACCCGCATTTGATGATATCCGGATCGTAAATTGATCTTCGAATAAACCGACGAGCCATGTAGTTGATCAAATAAGTCGTTGATTCTCGGTAGTGGATAACGGTTCTTGATGGTAAGTTTGTTCAACTCTCTGTAGTCGATACACAACCTGAATGTACCATCCTTCTTTTTGACAAACAAAACAGGAGCTCCCCACAGTGATGTGCTTGATCGAATAAAACCATGCTCCAAAAGTTCTTGTAATTGGCTTTGTAATTCTTTCATTTCGCTGGGTGTGAGTCTGTATGGCTCACGAGCTATCAGTGCAGCTCCGGGTACAAGATCTATTTGAATTTCAATAGATCGATGTGGAAGTAGTCCCGGTAATTATTTCGGAAATACATCGGGAAATTCTTTTGCGACGGGAATATCATTGATGTTCTTTTCTTCAGTTTGTACTTTCTCGACGTGTGCTAGAATAGCATAGCAACCTTTTCGTGTTAGCTTTTGTGCCTTCAAATTACTAATAAGATTTAGCTTCGCGTTGCTCTTTTCTCCGTACACCATTAAGGGTTTTCTCTTTTCGCGCATAATGCGAATCGCATTTTTATAACAAACGATCTCTACTTTCACCTCTTTCAACCAGCCCATGCCAATTATCACATCAAAACTCCCTAACTCTACTATTATCAAACCAATCTTAAACGTTTCGCTAACCAGTTTAATTTCTAGATTCTGACATATTTTATCAGCTGTAATTAATTTACCGTTTGCTAATTCGAGTAAAAACTTATTATCCAGTGGCGTTAATGAGCACCTTAATTTAGCACAAAAATCTCTACTCATATAGCTTCTATCCGCCCCCGAATCATATAAAACATAAGCAGGTTTATCGTCAATAAGAAACGTACCCGTGACAAGCTCCGGGTCTTCCTGCGCTTCAACCGCATTAATGTTGAAGACTCTTCTTCGATTTTGCCCATTATTAGTTTCTTGATTTGAGCATGTAGTTCTGTAGTGGCCCTTCTTCCCACATCTGAAACAAGTAATGTGGGCATTATTTGTTCCTCTAGCCGCTGATCCATAAACTTCACACTTCGTCGCACCATGGCCCTTTCTATTACAATTAGTACACGATGTCGTACAGAGCCCAGTCGGATGGTATCCATCACACCTCTGGCATGGTTTCTACCTCTGGTTGTTATTGTTGGGATTGTTGTTGTTGCGGTTGTTATTATTGTTAGAACGGTTGTTGTTGTAGTTGTTGTAGTTGTGATTGGAATTGCTATTGTTGTTGCAGTTAAGGTTGCGGTTATTGTGGTAGTTGTTATGTTTGTGATTGCGATTATTATTGTTGTTGTTATTGTTGTATTAGTGACCCTCGTCACTGTTTTCTTCCCACTTTCTCTTGATTTGTTTCGTGTTGGCTTCTTCGGTCGCCTGCTCTTTAATTCTTCCCTCAATCTGATTTATGAGTTTGTAAGCCATTCGACTTGCCTTTTGTATGGAGGCGGGATCGTGTGAACTCACATCTTCTTGAATCCTTTCTTGACTTAATAATAATCTTGATGAACTCAATGACTCGAATTGCAACGTCTTTTGAAATATGTCATGAATGACTCCAATTAATATCTTTAAGATGAGCAAAAGCACAACGGAAGATTTCTTTCATACCTGAGAATAAACATGCTTTAAAGTGTCAACCAAAAGGTTGGTGAGTTCATTAGTTTATCATAAACAAACATTTCATAATTGTAATAGACCACAAGATTTCATATTTCCAATTCTCATAAATAAACGTCCCATGCATAGAGGCAAAAATATCATTCATATGGATTGAACACCTGGTAACCGACATTAACAATATACATATAAGAATATCCCCTTCATTCCGGAATCTCCTTCGGACATGATATAAATTTTGAAGTACTAAAGCATCCGGTACTTTGGATGGGGCTTATTGGGCCCGATAGATCTATCTTTAGAATTCGCGTCAATTAGGATGTTTGTTCCCTAATTCTTAGATTACCAGACTTAATAAAAAGGGGCATATTCGATTTTGATAATTCAACCATATAATGTAGTTTCGATTACTTGTGTCTATTTCGTAAAACATTTATAAAAATTGCGCATGTATTCTCAGCCCAAAAATATAAAGGGTAAAAGGGCAAATGAAACTCACCTATTGTATTTTGTAGTAAAAAATACATATGACGACATTGAACAATGCAGGGTTGTCCTTGGATTCACGAACCTATATCATTTGTATATATATTAAAATGTATAATGAAAATCACATAATTTTATTTATTAATATATATTATTTATATATATTTGTAGTTATATAGGGTTTATATTAACTTCCATTTTAAAAAAAATACTTATATTATATCTTAAATTATATGTTATATATATATATATATATATATATATATATATATATATATATATATATATATATATATATATATATATATATATTTTGTATGTCTTGATTAATTAATTAATACATATTGAAAATATAAAAGTAGAGTTAGGTTATCTGTTTTAAATATGATTTTATATATCTAATAGTTATTTTAATAATAATAATGATACTAGTAATAATATTAAAAATGATAATAATAATGATAATACTAATTATTATTAATGGTAGTGTTAGTAATAATATTGATAATAATGATATAAATAATTAATAGCTCATTTAAATCATAATTTTATTCATAATTTTTAAATTCATAAATTTATATATATACCTAATATTATTCAGCAAAATAATATTTTCATATTCAAAGTTTCAATTTAATATTTGTAACAATACTTTTTAAATCATAATTTCTACTTAAGCTTATTTATATTACTTAAATCATAACTTAATTATAATACTTTTACTTCATAATATTCTTCATAATATCCTAATATTTTAAAATTTAAACAGTTTTAGGTCTGTACGTACATATCTAAATACGCTGTTTATAAATTTTCATGACCATCACTATGTTATTCATATCCTAATCAATATAACCTTTATAGTTATATACATACATACTTATTCAACATCATATGACGTTAGCTCTTAAACTTTTAATACTTAATATTAACGATAATCTTATCTGTATCTATAGTCATAATAATAATAGTAAATGATCTAAATGATAAAAATTTTAATAATAACAATACCTATAAGGATATTAATAGTAATAATGATATTATTAATGATTATGCTTATGTTAATATTAATAATAGTCATAGTCATAATAATAATAATAATAATACATGTATTTGTAATGATAAAATTCATAATACTTAATAATAATAATAATAATAATAATAATAATAATAATAATAATAATAATAATAATAATAATAAATAATAATAATAACCATAGTAATAATACTTATAATAACAATAAAAATAATAATTATAATGACACTAAAAATGAAAATAAAAGTATATACCCTTTCAAAGCTTGTTCTAAAAAGAAAAGCCCCAGACGGGGATCGAACCCGTGACCTCCCGCTCACCCGTCACTTCCTTTAACCAGCTAGGCTGTGCCCATTTCCTGTTTTAAAACAGAAACTATTTTTATAAAACCCGTTTTATTTGTTTCTCCTTTATCTTCTTCTTCACCATTGAATTCAACGAACAGGGAACCAAAGAAAAACGAATTCGTGGTTTCGTTAAGACTTGTAGACAACTAGAAATCAGCAATTGATGTTTTTGATAAACAAAAAAAATATATAAAACAAAAAAAAATGGATACAGCATTATACCCGTCACTGTTTGGAAATAAAAAAAATTGATTTCAATTTTACTAGCATAATAGACAAAGATGATAACACGAAATGTATTGCAAATTGATCTCAGGAACTTTTGGAATCTTTAATTTGACTTTAAACATAACAGAAATCTTGAATTTAATTGAAGAATAATGTTTGACTTTTTAAGTCTTAAACTTTGACTCAAAAATTCTTGATCAATACAACGAATTGGAACGTGAAATTTTTCAGGTAGTTCAAATGAAAGATTCCTAGCACTTCTGTATTTTCAGATTTTGAAGATTAATTTGAAATCGAGTTATGGGTAAGAAGGTTGTGCATACAGAGGTGTTCATATATTTTTTTTGAATTTATTTGGGTTTCCTCTTTATTGATCAGACAAGTATGACATATATGTATGATAAATATCGTTTGTTGTAGTATATCTGGAATAGAAATTTCGATTTGATGGGGTTGTAATGTAGTGATGGTGGAGATGGAATATTGAAGTCACAAGTCTAATAGAAAAAGGTAGGGAAAAAAAATAGCAGATGGTGATATATAGATATCTGATCCCTTTAATATAATTATATATATCAGTATTTATATATTTGTTTCTATATATCTTATATATATATATATATATATATATATATATATATATATATATATATATATATATATATATATATATATATATATATGAATTTATATATTATAATTACTCTTATTAATTAATAATTATACTATAATAATAATACTTTTAATATTATACCTAATAATAATGATACCAATAATAATATAAATACATAAAGAAAAAATTGATTTCTATTAATACAGATAATAAGATTTATAATAATAATAATAACAACTACAATTTAACTCATAATTAAACTTATTATATTAACATTACATATTATTAGTTATGTAATAATAACATACATTGTATATTTAATATTACAGTTTATAAAAATCATAAATATATTCATTTTAATAACAAATTAATCTTCCTATATATTATTCACATAATTAAAAAAAAATTTTATTATTACAAATTACCATTATATACATACATATATATATATATACATACATATATATATATATATATACATATATATATATATATATATATATATATATATATATATATATATATATATATATATATATATATATATATATATATATATATATATATATATATATATATATATATATATATATGTATGTATATGTTTATATATATAATATATTTATATATATATATATATATATACTTTTCTATTTACAAATTAGTTTGTTCGTGAATCGTTCGGGAGTAGTCAAGGTCAAATGTATACATGAACATAGTTCAAAAATCTTGAGACTCGTTTAAACAAACTTGGCTGATCTTGTCGAGATCATGTAAAGATTTAGTTTAAATTTGGTCGGAAATTCCTGGGTCGTCACATCGATCTTCTCCTCTTCATCTTCGAACACTCTTCGACACAATAGGCACAACTCTGTGAATCGTCGTTCGTACGTGGTAATGTCGAATCCTTGCACTCGTAATCCTCTAAGCTCTACCTTGTGCTTATTGACTTCGTTTCCGGGACGGTACTATTCAGTCATCAGGTGTTTGAATACTGACTACGGTAATGCGTAAGCAACATCTTGTCCCACCTGCTCGAGATAAGTGTTCCACCATATTAACGCAGTACCCGTGAAGGTATGCGTAGCGTACTTTACCTTGTCTTCTTCAGTACATTTACTTATTGCAAACACTGATTCAACCTTCTAGGTCCATTGTTTTAATCCGATTGGACCCTCGGTTCCATTGAATTCCAGAGGTTTACAGGCAGTGAATTCTTTGTAGGAGCATCCTACACGAATTCTTGTGGCATTAGTTCCATTGCTGGATTCAGAGTTATTGTTGTTTTGCATTGCAGCTTGTACTGCGACTATGTTTGCTGCAAGGAAAACACGGAAGTCTTCCTCGCTCATGTTCAAGTTCTGACGAGTAGTCGGTGCCATTTCCTTCAAAAATAGCTAAAAGAATTAAGTTAATCATATAGAATATTAAGAGTAGTCAATAGTATTTCGTAGCATAATATGAACTTATTTATAAAAGCTTTTTCTTCATATTAGCGTTTTATAATTTTTCAATCGGGTAGTACCTACCCGTTAAGTTCATACTTAGTAGCTAATATACAATTCAACTACTATAATTCTATATGAAAAACTGATTACAATAATATTTCGCGTTCAAACTTTTATACAATATTTTACAAACTTACAATACCGTTATTTTACATATAGCATGAAATATAGCACACAATAACTTTGATACAAGGCAATTGTGAAGTCAATTCTAGTTAAGCGCAAGTCGTTCAGCAAAGGTAATAAAGACACGTAATTCGTAGGTCCAGAAACAAGTCATGCATTTGGGTTTTACTAGTATTATTTCCCATTCTTGGTCTTGTGGAAAATAACCGTCGTGGTCGTTAACAAGACAACATGTTGTAACCTCGTCAAAAGGACGAGGGTTACGTAATGCCCAACAACTCCGTAACAATCTAAAAACCTTGTCTCTTACTCCAACTGCTGAATCCGTCACTTGTGGGAATGTTTTATTTAACAGTTGTAATCCGATGTTCTTTTTCTCAATTTGGTGAGAAGCGAACATCACTAACCCGTAAGCATAACATGCTTCTTTAAGTTGCATGTTGGAAGCTCTTTCTAAAGAACAAAGTCCTATGTTGGGATATGTGGAGTCAAAATAGGCTCACAACCCGTAGCGTAAAATTGCATTTGGGTTCCCCGCACTTAATGCCTTAAAGAAAACACGGCGTAACTTAATGTCTCCCCAATGTGATATACCCCATCTCTCAAAGGAAAGCCTTTTATAAACTAAGGCATGCCTGGAACGTCTTTCAAATATTCGACACACTAATTTCGCCATAAATAATTGTGCCGATGAATTCTGACCGACTCTGGACAAGATTTCATCAATCATATCCCCTGGTAGGTCTTCTAAAATACTCAGTTGTCTATCCTTAACATCCATTTTGTGTTTTATACTGTAAAATAGATGAGGATTAGATTCGTAAAAGATAATTAATAAACAATACAAGCAATATTTACATATATCATAAAAGTACAAGCACACTACAATACATGAAGCTACCCGTTCATATACATTATAAACGATTCACAATAGTTGATTACATCGTGAGGTATTTGACCTCTATATGATACATTTTATAAACATTGCATTCATTTTTAAAAGACAAACTTTCTTTACATCGAAAGTTGACGGCATGCATACCATTTCATAATACATCCAACTATAATTGACTTAATAATAATCTTGATAAACTCAACGACTCGAATGCAACGTCTTTTGAAATTTGTCATGAATGACTTCAAGTAATATCTCTAAAATGAGCAAATGCACAGCGAAAGATTTCTTTCATACCTGAGAATAAACATGCTTAAAAGTGTCAACCAAAAGGTTGGTGAGTTCATAGGTTTATCATAACAATTATTTCAATATTTTAAAAGACCACAAGATTTCAGATTATTTATAAACTGCAGGAACACTCATCTGCAAAAATTATAATACAGGAACACTCATCTGTATAAAAATTCATTCATATGGTGAACACCTGGTAACCGACATTAACAAATGCATATAGAATATCCCCAAATATATAGGTACACTCATCTGTATATAAAATCGAAGTACTAAAGCATCCATAACCTGGATGGGGTTTGTTAGGCCCATAGATCTATCTTCAAGATTCGCATCAATTAGGGGGTCTGTTCCCTATTTCTTAGGATACCAAGCTAAAAGGGTGATATTCAATTTCGATAATGCAACCATAGAATGTAGTTTCAAGTACTTGTGTCTATTTCATAAAACAGTTATAAAAGCAGCGCATGTATACTCAGTCCCAAAATATATATTGCAAAAGCATTTAAAAAGGGAGCAAATGAAACTAACGATACTGTATTTCGTAGTAAAAATACATATGAAGACATTGAACAAGTGCAAGGTTGACCTTGGATTCAAGAACCTATATCAATTGTATATTTATTAAAATATATAATGGAATCACATAATTTCCGTCGTTGGTATGTATTATTTATATATTTTTAGTTATATAGAATTCGTACTAAATTCCATTAAAAACAATTACTTATATTATATCTTAAATTATATGTTATATATATTTATGTTGTATATATATAGGTATATAAACTATTAATACAATTATAGTATATGTAATAAATAAATATATTTTAGGTACAAAATATTTATCTGTAAAAAAATTGATAGTTTTGGTAATAATGATTTACTAATAATAATAATTTTCTTGATAATGATAATACTAATAATAATGATGATATTGTTAAAGATGGTACTTATGTTAATAATAATAATACTAATACTAATAATTACAAAAATGATATTAATACTAATATTAATGAAAATAATATTAACTTGTATTATTTTTATAATAACAGTATTAATAATAATCCTAATCATAATCATAATAATAATAGTACTAAAATGATAAATTAGTAATAATAATAATAATAGTATTCGTAATTGTGACTATAATCATAATACAAATAATAAATGATAACTAATAATTATTTTAATAATAATAATAATAATAATAATAATAATAATAATAATAATAATAATAATAATAATAATAATAATAATAATAGTAGTAGTAGTAATAATAATAATTATATTACATGTAATACTAACAATAATTATAATAACAATAAAAATAATAATAATAATAATAAATTTTAAAAATGAATCTACCTTTGAAAATGGTTTCTAAAAAGAAGTGCATCCGACCGGATTCGAACCCATGACCTCCCGCTTAACCCGAAACACTCATAACCATTCCTCTGTTTCCTTTTTTTTCTAAATTATACCGATTTTAATCATTTTTAACGTCGCCTTTCAGTTTCCGTTTCATCTTCACAAATCAAATCGACTAGGAACTAATCCTAGCATCAAATTAGAGTTTGATTTTTATTATTGAACTTAATTAGAAATCACTTGTAAATGTGATTCTAACTAATAGACACGAAAAAGAAAAAAAAACAGCACAACAGCTGCTGGTCGTCGAACAATATGAAGAACAAAAATATGATTTTGAAATTGGAACGTTTTGAGACCCTGATATCTTCTTGAAATATTTTCCAAATGATCATTAGAACACACTAGTATCATCAATTGAACCTGAGTTATAACAGATCACACAAATTCGTTTGAAGACAATTGTATGACTTTTTAAGACCAAAATTTTGACTCGAAAATTCACAATCAATTAAATGAATTGGAACCTCAAATATTGCATATAGTTTAAGTATGAGATTCCTAACAACACTGCATTTAAGGATTTTGAATTACTATTCGAATTTGAGTATTTGCTTTTTCAAAGTTCAAGAACATAAACTCAAAATCAAATTTCGAATTCTAGATTGTTTTAGATAAAAATTATAACATGAAAAAGGTTTTAACTCAATGTTATAAACTTTCTGTATTCTCAATTAAACTTAAAAAATAAAGTTGTATTCGAATTTTACCATGAACGATTCAGTTAACTTTTTGATTCAAAATTTTGACTCCAAAATTCGAATTCAATTCGATGAATTGAAGTCTGAATCTTTCCAGATAGTTTAATAAAGGTTTCTAACAACTCTGCATTACTAGATTCTAAAATTTGTTACGAAATCGAGTTTTGAAGAATTTGACTCAAGAACGGAGTGTTTTGAGCTGTTTATATTTTTCTTAGTTTTAAATTCCCACACACAGCAGCCATTGATATTTTATGATTGATAATTGATAGTGAAACTCGAGTGATTTTTCATAAAGTGAAGAAAAACCGATTAATATATAGCAGATATGGATTGACATATTATCACAGGTATACAGAAAGATATCAAATAAAATAAAGAGTTCAAAGTGATTGTAAACTGATTTTGTTTTCATTATATGACTAAATCGACCATTGAATCAGGAAAAGGGAAAATAGGGACAGCTGAATAAGGTTTTTAGCAGATTACTTTTAATTTATCTGATTTTATAATTTAAATATTAATTAATATTAATACTTAATAAATATAAATGTATTAATAATAATAATAATAATAATAATAATAATATTTTTAATATTAGTAATAAGAATAAATTAAAAAAAATATTAATTATAATAATAATATTATTAAGGATACTAATAATAATGTTAATTGTAATAATATTAATATTATTAATGATAATAATAATATTAATAATAATAATATATCAATTTATATATATCAAATTCAATAATATATATATAATTGTTGTCGTAGAATCGCTTAGAAATTCGAGATTATCGATTGATGCTTCCCGGTGATTGGTATGGTAATTATCGTTACAAAATGCCGATGAGTTCATGATAAGACTTCAATAGATAAATATAGTGATTTATCGGAGAGATTTAAGCCAAGGAGCAACGAGGTTGCTGGTACGTCTGCTGATAATATGGTGGGATATAAAAGGTTCCCCGTTAACAATAAAAGAGCATGCATATATGTCAAGGTTATAATAAGGTTGTTTCGAATGAAAAGTCGAAGTTGACTTGCTGGAGCTGTGATAAAATTGGCTAATTTGTAAAGAGATTGCAAAGTTATTTTCGGTAATAATAACGCTAAAGGAATTAGCACAGCTACGCCTTAAACGTTTACTCAGTTTTCGAGAGTTTTTTAGGTGCATAACTATATGCATAAATCTTTCCTTCCGTAGATGAAGTGTGGTTGGTTCATCCTCTCGATTGAGGTGTTTTCAAGAATCATGAAAGGTTTGAACGCAGTTTGTAATCGTCAAGATACAAATGTGGTTTAAGATGAAATCAAGTGGCAAACTTGAAGTGTGCTAGAACATCATTGATGCTCTTTTCTTCAGTTTGTACTTTCTTGACGTGTGCTAGAACAGCATAGCAACCTTTTCTTATTAGTTTTTGTGCCTTCAAATTACTAATAAGATGTAGCTTCGTGTTGCCCTTTTCTCCGTACACCATTAAGGGTTTTCCTTTTTCTCGTATAATGCGAATTGCATTTTTGTAACAAACGATCTCCGCTTTCACTTCTTTCAACCAGTCCATACCGATTATCACATCAAAACTCCCTAACTCTACTGGTATCAAATCAATCTTAAATCTTTCGCTAACCAGTTTAATTTCTCGATTCCGACATATATTATCTGCTGAAATTAATTTACCATTTTCTAATTCGAGTAAAAATTTACTATCCAAAGGCGTCAATGGACAACTTAATTTAGCACAAAAATCTCTACTCATATAGCTTCTATCCGCACCCGAATCAAATAAAACGTAAGCAGATTTATTGTCAATAAGAAACGTACCCGTAACAAGCTCCGGGTCTTCCTGTGCCTCTACCGCATTAATATTGAAAACTCTTCCACGGCCTTGTCCATTCGTGTTCTCCTGGTTCGGGCAATTTCTAATAATGTGGCCTGGTTTTCCACATTTATAACAAACTACATTGGCATAACTTGCTCCGACACTACTTGCTCGGCCATTACTCGTTCCGACACCATTTGTTCCTTTCGTTCTATTAACTCCTGGTCCGTAGACCTCACACTTCGCCGCGCTATGACCATTTCTTTTACACTTGTTGCAAAATTTGGTGCAGAACCCCGAGTGATTCTTTTCACACCTTTGGCAAAGCTGCTTCTGATTGTTGTTGTTGTTGCGGTTATTATTGTTGTTGGGATGATTGTTGTAGTTGCTGTTGTTGTTGTTGTTGTTGTTGTTGTTGGGCCGTTTGTTGTAGTTGCGATTGATGTTGCGATTGTTGGGATAATTGTTGCGATTATTGTTGTAATTGCTGTTGTTGTTGTATTGGTGATTCTTATCACCGTTTTCCTCCCACTTTCTTTTGACTTGCTTCACATTGGCCTCTTCAGCAGTCTGTTCTTTAATTCTTTCTTCAATCTGGTTCACTAGTTTGTGAGCCATTCTACATGCCTGTTGTATGGAGGCGGGCTCGTGTGAACTTATATCTTCTTGGATTCTTTCCGGTAATCCTTTCACAAACGCGTCGATCTTCTCTTCCTCATCTTCGAATGCTCCCGGACACAATAGGCACAATTATGTGAATCGTCTTTCGTACGTGGTAATATCAAATCCTTGGGTTCGTAACCCTCTAAGTTCTGTCTTGAGCTTATTGACCTCGGTTCTGGGACGGTACTTCTCGTTCATCAAGTGCTTGAATGCTGACCACGGTAGTGCGTACGCATCATCTTGTCCCACTTGCTCTAGATAGGTATTCCACCATGTTAACGCAGAACCTGTGAAGGTATGCGTAGCGTACTTCACTTTGTCCTCTTCAGTACACTTACTTATGGCAAACACCGATTCAACCTTATCGGTCCACCGTTTCAATCCGATCGGTCCTTCGGTTCCATCAAATTCCAAAGGTTTGCAGGCAGTGAATTCTTTGTAGGTGCATCCTACACGATTTCCTGTACTGCTAGATCCAAGGTTATTGTTGGTATGTAGCGCAGCCTGTACTGCGGCTATGTTTGAAGCTAGAAAAGTACGGAATTCCTCTTCATTCATATTCACGGTGTGTCGAGTAGTCGGTGCCATTTCCTTCAAAATAGTTAAATGGAACAAGTTAATCATACAGAATATTAAGAGTAGTTAATAGTATTTCGTAGCATAATATGAACTCATTTATAAAAGCTTTTTCTTCATATTAGCGTTTTATAAGTTTAAATTCGGGTAGTACCTACCCGTTAAGTTCATACTTAGTAGCTAATATACAATTCAACTACTATAATTCTATATGAAAAACTGATTATAATAATATTTCGCGTTCAAACTTTTATACAATATTTTACAAACTTACAATACCGCTTATTTTACATAAAGCATGAAATATAGCACACAATAACTTTGATACAAGATAGTTGTGAAGACAATTCTAGCTAGTACACAAGTCGTTCAGCAAAGGCAATAAAGACACGTAATTCATACGTCCAGAAACAAGTCATGCATTCTGGTTTTACTAGGACTACTTCCCATCCTTGGTCTTGTGCAACATAACCGTTATGGCCGTTGATAAGACAGCGTGTTGTAACGTCATTAAAGGGACGAGGGTTACGTAATGTCCAACAGTCCCGTAATAATCTAAAAACCTCATTTCTTACCCCAATTACCGACTCCGTCACTTGTGGAAACGTTTTGTTTAATAGTTGTAGCCCGATGTTCTTGTTCTCACTTTGGTGAGAAGCGAACATTACTAATCCGTAAGCATAACATGCTTCTTTATGTTGCATGTTAGCCGCTTTTTCTAAATCACGAAGTCCAATATTCGGATATATTGAGTCAAAATAATTTCTTAACCCGTTGCGAAAAATAGCATTTGGGTTCCCCACAATATATGCGTCAAAGTAAACACATCGTAACTTATGGGTTTCCCAATGTGATATCCCCCATCTTTCAAACGAAAGTCTCTTATATACCAAGACATTCTTGGAACGTTCTTCGAATGTCTTACAAACTGATCTCGCCTTAAATAGTTGTGCCGAAGAATTCTGGCCGACTCTAGACAAGATTTCATCAATCATGTCTCCGGGTAGGTCTCTTAAAATATTGGGTTGTCTATCCATTTTGTGTTTTTAAACTGTAAAATAGACAAGAGTTAGATTCATAAAAAAAATACTTATTAATACAAGCAATTTTTACATATATCATAAAGCATAAGAACACTATATTACATATATTACACCACACGAATACAACTATCTTATTCCGACTCGCTCGTTTCTTCTTCTTCGGTTTTGGTTCGTTTTGCCAAGTTTCTAGGGATATATGATGTTCCCCTAATACGAGCCGTCGTTGTCCACATTGGTTTAGAAAAACCTGGTGGTTTAGAGGTTCCCGGGTCATTGTTACAACTTAAGGACTTCGGGGGTTGACGATACATATAAAGTTCATCGGGGTTGGAATTAGATTTCTCTATTTTTATGCCCTTTCCCTTATTATTTTCTTTTGCCTTTTTAAATTCAGTTGGGGTAATTTCTATAACATCATCGGAATTCTCGTCGGAATCCGATTCATCGGAGAATTGGTAATCCTCCCAATATTTTGCTTCCTTGGCGGAAACACCATTGACCATAATTAACTTTGGTCGGTTGGTTGAGGATTTTCTTTTACTTAACCGTTTTATTATTTCCCCCACCGGTTCTATTTCTTCATCCGGTTCCGATTCTTCTTCCGGTTCCGATTCTTCTTCCGGTTCCGACTCTTCTTCCGGTTCCTCTTCGGGAACTTGTGAATCAGTCCACAAATCATTCCAATTTACATTTGACTCTTCATTATTATTAGGTGAGTCAATGGGACTTGTTCTAGAGGTAGACATCTATCACATAATATCAAACACGTTAAGAGATTAATATATCACATAATATTCATATGTTAAAAATATATAGTTTCCAACAAAAATGTTAAGCAATCATTTTTAAAGAAAACACGGTCGAAGTCCAGACTCACTAATGCATCCTAACAAACTCGATAAGACACACTAATGCAAATTTTCTGGTTCTCTAAGACCAACGCTCGGATACCAACTGAAATGTCCCGTTCTTATTGATTAAAAACGTTCCATATTAATTGATTTCGTTGCGAGGTTTTGACCTCTATATGAGACGTTTTTCAAAGACTGCATTCATTTTTAAAACAAACCATAACCTTTATTTCATAAATAAAGGTTTAAAAAGCTTTACGTAGATTATCAAATAATGATAATCTAAAATATCCTGTTTACACACGACCATTACATAATGGTTTACAATACAAATATGTTACATCGAAATCAGTTTCTTGAATGCAGTTTTTACACAATATCATACAAACATGGAGTCCAAATCTTGTCCTTATTTTAGTATGCAACAGCGGAAGCTCTTAATATTCACCTGAGAATAAACATGCTTTAAACGTCAACAAAAATGTTGGTGAGTTATAGGTTTAACCTATATATATCAAATCGTAACAATAGACCACAAGATTTCATATTTCAATACACATCCCATACATAGAGATAAAAATCATTCATATGGTGAACACCTGGTAACCGACAATAACAAGATGCATATATAAGAATATCCCCATCATTCCGGGACACCCTTTGGATATGATATAAATTTCGAAGTACTAAAGCATCCGGTACTTTGGATGGGGTTTGTTAGGCCCAATAGATCTATCTTTAGGATTCGCGTCAATTAGGGTGTCTGTTCCCTAATTCTTAGATTACCAGACTTAATAAAAAGGGGCATATTCGATTTCGATAATTCAACCATAGAATGTAGTTTCACGTACTTGTGTCTATTTTGTAAATCATTTATAAAACCTGCATGTATTCTCATCCCAAAAATATTAGATTTTAAAAGTGGGACTATAACTCACTTTCACAGATTTTTACTTCGTCGGGAAGTAAGACTTGGCCACTGTTGATTCACGAACCTATAACAATATATACATATATATTAAAGTATGTTCAAAATATATTTACAACACTTTTAATATATTTTGATGTTTTAAGTTTATTAAGTCAGCTGTCCTCGTTAGTAACCTATAACTAGTTGTCCACAGTTAGATGTACAGAAATAAATCGATAAATATTATCTTGAATCAATCCATGACCCAGTGTATACGTATCTCAGTATTGATCACAACTCAAACTATATATATTTTGGAATCAACCTCAACCCTGTATAGCTAACTCCAACATTCACATATAGAGTGTCTATGGTTGTTCCGAAATATATATAGATGTGTCGACATGATAGGTCGAAACATTGTATACGTGTCTATGGTATCTCAAGATTACATAATATACAATACAAGTTGATTAATTTATGGTTGGAATAGATTTGTTACCAATTTTCACGTAGCTAAAAGGAGAAAAATTATCCAATCTTGTTTTACCCATAACTTCTTCATTTTAAATCCGTTTTGAGTGAATCAAATTGCTATGGTTTCATATTGAACTCTATTTTATGAATCTAAACAGAAAAAGTATAGGTTTATTGTCGGAAAAATAAGTTACAAGTCTTTTTTGTAAAGGTAGTCATTTCAGTCGAAAGAACGACGTCTAGATGACCATTTTAGAAAACATACTTCCACTTTGAGTTTAACCATAATTTTTGGATATAGTTTCATGTTCATAATAAAAATCATTTTCTCATAATAACAACTTTTAAATCAAAGTTTATCATAGTTTTTAATTAACTAACCCAAAACAGCCCGCGGTGTTACTACGACGGCGTAAATCCGGTTTTACGGTGTTTTTCGTGTTTCCAGGTTTTAAATCATTAAGTTAGCGTATCATATAGATATAGAACATGTGTTTAGTTGATTTTAAAAGTCAAGTTAGAAGGATTAACTTTTGTTTGCGAACAAGTTTAGAATTAACTAAACTATGTTCTAGTGATTACAAGTTTAAACCTTCGAATAAGATAGCTTTATATGTATGAATCGAATGATGTTATGAACATCATTACTACCTTAATTTCCTTGGATAAACCTACTGGAAAAGAGAAAAATGGATCTAGCTTCAATGGATCCTTGGATGGCTCGAAGTTCTTGAAGTAGAATCATGACACGAAAACAAGTTCAAGTAAGATCATCACTTGAAATAAGATTTTTATAGTTATAGAAATTGAACCAAAGTTTGAATATGATTATTACCTTGTATTAGAATGATAACATACTGTAAGAAACAAAGATTTCTTGAGGTTGAATGATCACCTTACAAGATTGGAAGTGAGCTAGCAAACTTGAAAGTATTCTTGATTTTATGAAACTAGAACTTTTGGAATTTATGAAGAACACTTAGAACTTGAAGATAGAAATTGAGAGAGATCAATTAGATGAAGAAAATTGAAGAATGAAAGTGTTTGTAGGTGTTTTTGGTCGTTGGTGTATGGATTAGATATAAAGGATATGTAATTTTGTTTTCATGTAAATAAGTCATGAATGATTACTCATATTTTTGTAATTTTATGAGATATTTCATGCTAGTTGCCAAATGATGGTTCCCACATGTGTTAGGTGACTCACATGGGCTGCTAAGAGCTGATCATTGGAGTGTATATACCAATAGTACATACATCTAAAAGCTGTGTATTGTACGAGTACGAATACGGGTGCATACGAGTAGAATTGTTGATGAAACTGAACGAGGATGTAATTGTAAGCATTTTTATTAAGTAGAAGTATTTTGATAAGTGTATTGAAGTCTTTCAAAAGTGTATAAATACATATTAAAACACTACATGTATATACATTTTAACTGAGTCGTTAAGTCATCGTTAGTCGTTACATGTAAGTGTTGTTTTGAAACCTTTAGGTTAACGATCTTGTTAAATGTTGTTAACCCAATGTTTATAATATCAAATGAGATTTTAAATTATTATATTATCATGATATTATCATGTATGAATATCTCTTAATATGATATATATACATTAAATGTCTTTACAACGATAATCGTTACATATATGTCTCGTTTAAAAATCATTAAGTTAGTAGTCTTGTTTTTACATATGTAGTTCATTGTTAATATACTTTATGATATGTTTTCTTATCATAGTATCATGTTAACTATATATATATATCCATATATATGTCATCATATAGTTTTTACAAGTTTTAACGTTCGTGAATCACCGATCAACTTGGGTGGTCAATTGTCTATATGAAACATATTTCAATTAATCAAGTCTTAACAAGTTTGATTGCTTAACATGTTGGAAACATTTAATCATGTAAATATCAATATCAATTAATATATATAAACATGGAAAAGTTCGGGTCACTACAGTACCTACCCGTTAAATAAATTTCGTCCCGAAATTTTAAGCTGTTAAAGGTGTTGACGAATCTTCTGGAAATAGATGCGGATATTTCTTCTTCATCTGATCTTCACACTCCCAGGTGAACTCGGGTCCTCTACGAGCATTCCATCGAACCTTAACAATTGGTATCTTGTTTTGCTTAAGTCTTTTAACCTCACGATCCATTATTTCGACGGGTTCTTCGATGAATTGAAGTTTTTAGTTGATTTGGATTTCATCTAACGAAATAGTGAGATCTTCTTTAGCAAAACATTTCTTTAAATTCGAGACGTGGAAAGTGTTATGTACAGCCGCGAGTTGTTGAGGTAACTCTAGTCGGTAAGCTACTGGTCCGACACGATCAATAATCTTGAATGGTCCAATATACCTTGGATTTAATTTCCCTCGTTTACCAAATCGAACAACGCCTTTCCAAGGTGCAACTTTAAGCATGACCATCTCTCCAATTTCAAATTCTATATCTTTTCTTTTAATGTCAGCGTAGCTCTTTTGTCGACTTTGGGCGGTTTTCAACCGTTGTTGAATTTGGATGATCTTCTCGGTAGTTTCTTGTATAATCTCCGGACCCGTAATCTGTCTATCCCCCACTTCACTCCAACAAATCGGAGACCTGCACTTTCTACCATAAAGTGCTTCAAACGGCGCCATCTCAATGCTTGAATGGTAGCTGTTGTTGTAGGAAAATTCTGCTAACGGTAGATGTCGATCCCAACTGTTTCCGAAATCAATAACACATGCTCGTAGCATGTCTTCAAGCGTTTGTATCGTCCTTTCGCTCTGCCCATCAGTTTGTGGATGATAGGCAGTACTCATGTCTAGACGAGTTCCTAATGCTTGCTGTAATGTCTGCCAGAATCTTGAAATAAATCTGCCATCCCTATCAGAGATAATAGAGATTGGTATTCCATGTCTGGAGACGACTTCCTTCAAATACAGTCGTGCTAACTTCTCCATCTTGTCATCTTCTCTTATTGGTAGGAAGTGTGCTGATTTGGTGAGACGATCAACTATTACCCAAATAGTATCAAAACCACTTGCAGTCCTTGGCAATTTAGTGATGAAATCCATGGTAATGTTTTCCCATTTCCATTCCGGGATTTCGGGTTGTTGAAGTAGACCTGATGGTTTCTGATGCTCAGCTTTGACCTTAGAACACGTCAAACATTCTCCTACGTATTTAGCAACATCGGCTTTCATACCCGGCCACCAAAAATGTTTCTTGAGATCCTTGTACATCTTCCCCGTTCCAGGATGTATTGAGTATCTGGTTTTATGAGCTTCTCTAAGTACCATTTCTCTCATATCTCCAAATTTTCGTACCCAAATCCTTTCAGCCCTATACCGGGTTCCGTCTTCCCGAATATTAAGATGCTTCTCCGATCCTTTGGGTATTTCATCCTTTAAATTTCCCTCTTTTAAAACTCCTTGTTGCGCCTCCTTTATTTGAGTAGTAATGTTATTATGAATCATTATATTCATAGATTTTACTCGAATGGGTTCTCTGTCCTTCCTGCTCAAGGCATCGGCTACCACATTTGCCTTCCCCGGGTGGTAACGAATCTCAAAGTCGTAATCATTCAATAATTCAATCCACCTACGCTGCCTCATATTCAGTTGTTTCTGATTAAATATGTGTTGAAGACTTTTGTGGTCGGTATATATAATACTTTTGACCCCATATAAGTAGTGCCTCCAAGTCTTTAATGCAAAAACAACCGCGCCTAATTCCAAATCATGCGTCGTATAATTTTGTTCGTGAATCTTCAATTGTCTAGACGCATAAGCAATCACCTTCGTTCGTTGCATTAATACACAACCGAGACCTTGTTTTGATGCATCACAATAAATCACAAAATCATCATTCCCTTCAGGCAATGACAATATAGGTGCCGTAGTTAGCTTTTTCTTCAATAACTGAAACGCTTTCTCTTGTTCATCATTCCATTCAAATTTCTTCCCTTTATGCGTTAATGCAGTCAAGGGTTTTGCTATTCTGGAAAAGTCTTGGATGAACCTTCTGTAGTAACCAGCTAGTCCTAAAAACTGGCGTATGTGTTTCGGAGTTTTCGGGGTTTCCCACTTTTCAACAGTTTCTATCTTTGCCGGATCCACCTTGATACCTTCTTTGTTCACTATGTGACCGAGGAATTGAACTTCTTCCAACCAAAATGCACACTTTGAAAACTTAGCGTACAATTCTTCCTTCCTCAATACTTCTAACACCTTTCTCAAATGTTCACCGTGTTCTTGGTCATTCTTTGAGTAAATAAGTATGTCATCAATGAAAACAATCACAAACTTGTCAAGGTATGGTCCACACACTCGGTTCATAAGGTCCATGAACACAGCTGGTGCATTAGTTAAACCAAACGGCATGACCATAAACTCGTAATGACCGTAACGTGTTCTGAAAGCAGTCTTTGGAATATCATCTTCTTTCACCCGCATTTGATGATACCCGGAACGTAAGTCAATCTTTGAATAAACAGACGAGCCTTGTAGTTGATCAAATAAGTCGTCGATTCTCGGTAGTGGGTAGCGGTTCTTGATGGTAAGTTTGTTCAACTCTCGGTAGTCGATACACAACCTGAATGTACCATCTTTCTTCTTGACAAACAAAACAGGAGCTCCCCACGGTGATGTGCTTGGTCGAATGAAACCACGCTCTAAAAGTTCTTGTAATTGGCTTTGCAGTTCTTTCATCTCGCTGGGTGCGAGTCTGTAAGGAGCACGAGCTATTGGTGCAGCTCCTGGTACAAGATCTATTTGAAATTCAACGGATCGATGTGGGGGTAATCCCGGTAATTCTTTCGGAAATACATCGGGAAATTCTTTTGCAATGGGAACATCATTGATGCTCTTTTCTTCAGTTTGTACTTTCTCGACGTGTGCTAGAACAGCATAGCAACCTTTTCTTATTAGTTTTTGTGCCTTCAAATTACTAATAAGATGTAGCTTCGTGTTGCCCTTTTCTCCGTACACCATTAAGGGTTTTCCTTTTTCTCGTATAATGCGAATTGCATTTTTGTAACAAACGATCTTCGCTTTCACTTCTTTCAACCAGTCCATACCGATTATCACATCAAAACTCCCTAACTCTACTGGTATCAAATCAATCTTAAATGTTTCGCTAACCAGTTTAATTTCTCGATTCCGACATATATTATCTGCTGAAATTAATTTACCATTTGCTAATTCGAGTAAAAATTTACTATCCAAAGGCGTCAATGGACAACTTAATTTAGCACAAAAATCTCTACTCATATAGCTTCTATCCGCACCCGAATCAAATAAAACGTAAGCAGATTTATTGTCAATAAGAAACGTACCCGTAACAAGCTCCGGGTCTTCCTGTGCCTCTACCGCATTAATATTGAAAACTCTTCCACGGCCTTGTCCATTCGTGTTCTCCTGGTTCGGGCAATTTCTAATAATGTGGCCTGGTTTTCCACATTTATAACAAACTACATTGGCATAACTTGCTCCGACACTACTTGCTCCGCCATTACTCGTTCCGACACCATTTGTTCCTTTCGTTCTATTAACTCCTGGTCCTTAGACCTCACACTTCGCCGCGCTATGACCATTTCTTTTACACTTGTTGCAAAATTTGGTGCAGAACCCCGAGTGATTCTTTTCACACCTTTGGCATAGCTGCTTCTGATTGTTGTTGTTGTTGTTGCGGTTATTATTATTGTTGGGATGATTGTTGTAGTTGCTGTTGTTGTTGTTGTTGTTGTTGGGCCGTTTGTTGTAGTTACGATTGATGTTGCGATTGTTGGGATAATTGTTGCGATTATTGTTGTAATTGCTGTTGTTGTTGTATTGGTGATTCTTATCACCGTTTTCCTCCCACTTTCTTTTGACTTGCTTCACATTGGCCTCTTCAGCAGTCTGTTCTTTAATTCTTTCTTCAATCTGGTTCACTAGTTTGTGAGCCATTCTACATGCCTGTTGTATGGAGGCGGGCTCGTGTGAACTTATATCTTCTTGGATTCTTTCCGGTAATCCTTTCACAAACGCGTCGATCTTCTCTTCCTCATCTTCGAATGCTCCCGGACACAATAGGCACAATTCTGTGAATCGTCTTTCGTACGTGGTAATATCAAATCCTTGGGTTCGTAACCCTCTAAGTTCTGTCTTGAGCTTATTGACCTCGGTTCTGGGACGGTACTTCTCGTTCATCAAGTGCTTGAATGCTGACCACGGTAGTTCGTACGCATCATCTTGTCCCACTTGCTCTAGATAGGTATTCCACCATGTTAACGCAGAACCTGTGAAGGTATGCGTAGCGTACTTCACTTTGTCCTCTTCAGTACACTTACTTATGGCAAACACCGATTCAACCTTCTCGGTCCACCGTTTCAATCCGATCGGTCCTTCGGTTCCATCAAATTCCAAAGGTTTGCAGGCAGTGAATTCTTTGTAGGTGCATCCTACACGATTTCCTGTACTGCTAGATCCAAGGTTATTGTTGGTATGTAGCGCAGCCTGTACTGCGGCTATGTTTGAAGCTAGAAAAGTACGGAATTCCTCTTCATTCATATTCACGGTGTGTCGAGTAGTCGGTGCCATTTCCTTCAAAATAGTTAAATGGAACAAGTTAATCATACAGAATATTAAGAGTAGTTAATAGTATTTCGTAGCATAATATGAACTCATTTATAAAAGCTTTTTCTTCATATTAGCGTTTTATAAGTTTAAATTCGGGTAGTACCTACCCGTTAAGTTCATACTTAGTAGCTAATATACAATTCAACTACTATAATTCTATATGAAAAACTGATTATAATAATATTTCGCGTTCAAACTTTTATACAATATTTTACAAACTTACAATACCGCTTATTTTACATAAAGCATGAAATATAGCACACAATAACTTTGATACAAGATAGTTGTGAAGACAATTCTAGCTAGTACACAAGTCGTTCAGCAAAGGCAATAAAGACATGTAATTCATACGTCCAGAAACAAGTCATGCATTCTGGTTTTACTAGGACTACTTCCCATCCTTGGTCTTGTGCAACAGAACCGTTATGGCCGTTGATAAGACAGCGTGTTGTAACGTCATCAAAGGGACGAGGGTTACGTAATGTCCAACAGTCCCGTAATAATCTAAAAACCTCATTTCTTACCCCAATTACCGACTCCGTCACTTGTGGAAACGTTTTGTTTAATAGTTGTAGCCCGATGTTCTTGTTCTCACTTTGGTGAGAAACGAACATTACTAATCCGTAAGCATAACATGCTTCTTTATGTTGCATGTTAGCCGCTTTTTCTAAATCACGAAGTCCAATATTCGGATATATTGAGTCAAAATAATTTCTTAACCCGTTGCGTAAAATAGCATTTGGGTTCCCCGCAATATATGCGTCAAAGTAAACACATCGTAACTTATGGGTTTCCCAATGTGATATCCCCCATCTTTCAAACGAAAGTCTCTTATAAACCAAGACATTCTTGGAACGTTCTTCGAATGTCTTACAAACTGATCTCGCCTTAAATAGTTTTGCCGAAGAATTCTGGCCGACTCTAGACAAGATTTCATCAATCATGTCTCCGGGTAGGTCTCTTAAAATATTGGGTTGTCTATCCATTTTGTGTTTTTAAACTGTAAAATAGACAAGAGTTAGATTCATAAAAAAAATACTTATTAATACAAGCAATTTTTACATATATCATAAAGCATAAGAACACTATATTACATATATTACACCACACGAATACAACTATCTTATTCCGACTCGCTCGTTTCTTCTTCTTCGGTTTTGGTTTGTTTTGCCAAGTTTCTAGGGATATATGATGTTCCCCTAATACGAGCCATCGTTGTCCACATTGGTTTAGAAAAACCTGGTGGTTTAGAGGTTCCCGGGTCATTGTTACAACTTAAGGACTTCGGGGGTTGACGATACATATAAAGTTCATCGGGGTTGGAATTAGATTTCTCTATTTTTATGCCCTTTCTCTTATTATTTTCTTTTGCCTTTTTAAATTCAGTTGGGGTAATTTCTGTAACATCATCGGAATTCTCGTCGGAATCCGATTCATCGGAGAATTGGTAATCCTCCCAATATTTTGCTTCCTTGGCGGAAACACCATTGACCATAATTAACTTTGGTCGGTTGGTTGAGGATTTTCTTTTACTTAACCGTTTTATTATTTCCCCCACCGGTTCTATTTCTTCATCCGGTTCCGATTCTTCTTCCGGTTCCGATTCTTCTTCCGGTTCCGACTCTTCTTCCGGTTCCTCTTCGGGAACTTGTGAATCAGTCCACAAATCATTCCAATTTACATTTGACTCTTCATTATTATTAGGTGAGTCAATGGGACTTGTTCTAGAGGTAGACATCTATCACATAATATCAAACACGTTAAGAGATTAATATATCACATAATATTCATATGCTAAAAATATATAGTTTCCAACAAAAATGTTAAGCAATCATTTTTAAAGAAAACACGGTCGAAGTCTAGACTCACTAATGCATCCTAACAAACTCGATAAGACACACTAATGCAAATTTTCTGGTTCTCTAAGACCAACGCTCGGATACCAACTGAAATGTCCCGTTCTTATTGATTAAAAACGTTCCATATTAATTGATTTCGTTGCGAGGTTTTGACCTCTATATGAGACGTTTTTCAAAGACTGCATTCATTTTTAAAACAAACCATAACCTTTATTTCATAAATAAAGGTTTAAAAAGCTTTACGTAGATTATCAAATAATGATAATCTAAAATATCCTGTTTACACACGACCATTACATAATGGTTTACAATACAAATATGTTACATTGAAATCAGTTTCTTGAATGCAGTTTTTACACAATATCATACAAACATGGAGTCCAAATCTTGTCCTTATTTTAGTATGCAACAGCGGAAGCTCTTAATATTCACCTGAGAATAAACATGCTTTAAACGTCAACAAAAATGTTGGTGAGTTATAGGTTTAACCTATATATATCAAATCGTAACAATAGACCACAAGATTTCATATTTCAATACACATCCCATACATAGAGATAAAAATCATTCATATGGTGAACACCTGGTAACCGACAATAACAAGATGCATATATAAGAATATCCCCATCATTCCGGGACACCCTTCGGATATGATATAAATTTCGAAGTACTAAAGCATCCGGTACTTTGGATGGGGTTTGTTAGGCCCAATAGATCTATCTTTAGGATTCGCGTCAATTAGGGTGTCTGTTCCCTAATTCTTAGATTACCAGACTTAATAAAAAGGGGCATATTCGATTTCGATAATTCAACCATAGAATGTAGTTTCACGTACTTGTGTCTATTTTGTAAATCATTTATAAAACCTGCATGTATTCTCATCCCAAAAATATTAGATTTTAAAAGTGGGACTATAACTCACTTTCACAGATTTTTACTTCGTCGGGAAGTAAGACTTGGCCACTGTTGATTCACGAACCTATAACAATATATACATATATATTAAAGTATGTTCAAAATATATTTACAACACTTTTAATATATTTTGATGTTTTAAGTTTATTAAGTCAGCTGTCCTCGTTAGTAACCTATAACTAGTTGTCCACAGTTAGATGTACAGAAATAAATCGATAAATATTATCTTGAATCAATCCACGACCCAGTGTATACGTATCTCAGTATTGATCACAACTCAAACTATATATATTTTGGAATCAACCTCAACCCTGTATAGCTAACTCCAACATTCACATATAGAGTGTCTATGGTTGTTCCGAAATATATATAGATGTGTCGACATGATAGGTCGAAACATTGTATACTTGTCTATGGTATCTCAAGATTACATAATATACAATACAAGTTGATTAAGTTATGGTTGGAATAGATTTGTTACCAATTTTCACGTAGCTAAAATGAGAAAAATTATCCAATCTTGTTTTACCCATAACTTCTTCATTTTAAATCCGTTTTGAGTGAATCAAATTGCTATGGTTTCATATTGAACTCTATTTTATGAATCTAAACAGAAAAAGTATAGGTTTATAGTCGGAAAAATAAGTTACAAGTCGTTTTTGTAAAGGTAGTCATTTCAGTCGAAAGAACGACGTCTAGATGACCATTTTAGAAAACATACTTCCACTTTGAGTTTAACCATAATTTTTGGATATAGTTTCATGTTCATAATAAAAATCATTTTCTCAGAATAACAACTTTTAAATCAAAGTTTATCATAGTTTTTAATTAACTAACCCAAAACAGCCCGCGGTGTTACTACGACGGCGTAAATCCGGTTTTACGGTGTTTTTCGTGTTTCCAGGTTTTAAATCATTAAGTTAGCATATCATATAGATATAGAACATGTGTTTAGTTGATTTTAAAAGTCAAGTTAGAAGGATTAACTTTTGTTTGCGAACAAGTTTAGAATTAACTAAACTATGTTCTAGTGATTACAAGTTTAAACCTTCGAATAAGATAGCTTTATATGTATGAATCGAATGATGTTATGAATATCATTACTACCTTAATTTCCTTGGATAAACCTAATGGAAAAGAGAAAAATGGATCTAGCTTCAATGGATCCTTGGATGGCTCGAAGTTCTTGAAGCAGAATCATGACACGAAAACAAGTTCAAGTAAGATCATCACTTGAAATAAGATTGTTATAGTTATAGAAATTGAACCAAAGTTTGAATATGATTATTACCTTGTATTAGAATGATAACCTACTGTAAGAAACAAAGATTTCTTGAGGTTGGATGATCACCTTACAAGATTGGAAGTGAGCTAGCAAACTTGAAAGTATTCTTGATTTTATGAAACTAGAACTTTTGGAATTTATGAAGAACACTTAGAACTTGAAGATAGAACTTGAGAGAGATCAATTAGATGAAGAAAATTGAAGAATAAAAGTGTTTGTAGGTGTTTTTGGTCGTTGGTGTATGGATTAGATATAAAGGATATGTAATTTAGTTTTCATGTAAATAAGTCATGAATGATTACTCATATTTTTGTAATTTTATGAGATATTTCATGCTAGTTGCCAAATGATGGTTCCCACATGTGTTAGGTGACTCACATGGGCTGCTAAGAGCTGATCATTGGAGTGTATATACCAATAGTACATACATCTAAAAGTTGTGTATTGTACGAGTACGAATACGGGTGCATACGAGTAGAATTGTTGATGAAACTGAACGAGGATGTAATTGTAAGCATTTTTGTTAAGTAGAAGTATTTTGATAAGTGTATTGAAGTCTTTCAAAAGTGTATAAATACATATTAAAACACTACATGTATATACATTTTAACTGAGTCGTTAAGTCATCGTTAGTCGTTACATGTAAGTGTTGTTTTGAAACCTTTAGGTTAACGATCTTGTTAAATGTTGTTAACCCAATGTTTATAATATCAAATGAGATTTTAAATTATTATATTATCATGATATTATCATGTATGAATATCTCTTAATATGATATATATACATTAAATGTCTTTACAACGATAATCGTTACATATATGTCTCGTTTAAAAATCATTAAGTTAGTAGTCTTGTTTTTACATATGTAGTTCATTGTTAATATACTTTATGATATGTTTTCTTATCATAGTATCATGTTAACTATATATATATATATATCCATATATATGTCATCATATAGTTTTTACAAGTTTTAACGTTCGTGAATCACCGATCAACTTGGGTGGTCAATTGTCTATATGAAACATATTTCAATTAATCAAGTCTTAACAAGTTTGATTGCTTAACATGTTGGAAACATTTAATCATGTAAATATTAATCTCAATTAATATATATAAACATGGAAAAGTTCGGGTCACTACATATATGACGTCAATATGATATGTCAAAACATTGTATATGCGTCCCGATTTATTCGACGATATTTAAAGTACGTAAAATAAATAACAGAAATTAAATGACGATAAATAAAATTGCGAGAATTAAAATTGCGATAAATAAATTGCGATAAATAAATTGTGATAAATAAATTGCGATAAATAAAATGTAATAAGAAATTACCAGTTAGCTAGGAACAGTTTGCTAGGATTTTGTTAGCGTGGACTCTTAACAAAATTTCTCATAGTTAATTTGTCTGTTTCTAACAAATTTTATTTTATCAAATTTTTTCTTCATTATGCCACTTATTGGATTCTGATAGGTCAAAATCCAAATATAAAATTGAATAAAAATGGTTATTCTGCAGTGAACGGATACGTATATTGGTGGATGTAAGTAGGATAGTAAGTGACTGTTGAATCAGATTCGAAGAATGTAAAGTGTAACTTATTAATGTGAAATTTAAATATTCCTCGTGTATTACCTACCCGTTAAAATATTTTCACCATTAACAGTTTGTACGAAAGAATTTTTAATTACAATCTTTATGAAAATATATATACATATATATTTTCTTCAGATGTAATCATGGATTTAATGAGTTAATATGATATTAAACTCATTTGATTTTCGGTTGGAACTACAATAAATAATCTCTAAAACTTTAGAGATTACATAATCACCGCCTAATAGTTCTCCAATGAAGTTATGAATCAATACTTCATCGTTGATTTTTATTAGTACTCCTTGGTATCTATGGTGCGTACGACGTTGATGCTCGAGGTACAGATTGTGATATCGAGATGTGGGATGCGGATGTTGTTGTTGGTGGTAATGGTACTGTTGGTGTTGATGATGGTGGTACTGTTGATGTTGTTGATGCTGCTGGTGCTTGTAACCTTTGCACCATATTCTCCAAAGCCACTACCCATGCACGAAGCTCGTTGACTTCTTCTATTACACTGGGATAATTGTCGGTTCGGACGAGCGGATGAATAAGATATAGAATCTGAGATAGTATATAATCGTGTCGAGATACTCTGGAAATGAGAGAGAAAATGGTGTTTCGAATAGGTTCGCCGGTAAGTGCTTCAGGTTGTTTGCCAAGGGGGAAACTTTGGTTGGTGGAAAGGATCGCCTTCTTCTCATCTCCATTGATTAAGTCGACTATGAACCCATCCACAATTCATCCAGAATTGATGATGGCTGATTGGTTAATTCATTCTGGTGACACTGCTTTCGGAGCTTAGGTGAACATCCATGTCAGAATAGCTGTCGGATTCCGAAGAATTTGAACTAGTGGCGAGTTCTATTTCATACGAGTGAATAAAGAGTTTTTCGATATGAAATGATTTTGGGTTATCGGATGGTATTCTAATTACATAGAATATCTATATATAGTACAGGAGATCCCGTAGATTACGGAGGAATTTCCGGAAGCTGTCAGGCAAAGTTTACAGTAACAGATACGCTAAGATATGAATTTTGTCTATACACTATTCATGCAGTCAATGCAGCAAGATGTGCCTAGACTAAGAATGATAAGCAGGTAATTTCCGACAAGAAATGATAATAAAAACTTTTGACATGCAGCTAAGGTCGAAGTCCAGACTCATTAATGCATCCTAACAACTACTAGTTAGACACACTAATGCAATACCTGGTTCGCTAAGACCACCGCTCTGATACCAACTGAAGCGACCCGTTCATATACATTATAAACGATTCACAATAGTTGATTATATCGCGAGGTATTTGACCTCTATATGATACATTTTATAAACATTGCATTCGTTTTTAAAAGACAAACTTTCTTTACATCGAAAGTTAACGGCATGCATACCATTTCATAATACATCCAACTATAATTGACTTAATAATAATCTTGATAAAATCAACGACTCGAATGCAACGTCTTTTGAAATATGTCATGAATGACTCCAAGTAATATCTCTAAAATGAGCAAATGCACAGCGAAAGATTTCTTTCATACCTGAGAATAAACATGCTTAAAAGTGTCAACCAAAATGTTGGTGAGTTCATAGGTTTATCATAACAATCATTTCAATATTTTAATAGACCACAAGATTTCTGATTATTTATAAACTGCAGGAACACTCATCTGTAAAAATTATAATACATGAACACTCATCTGTATAAAAATTTATTCATATGGTGAACACCTAGTAACCGACATTAACAAATGCATATAGAATATAACCAAATATACATGTACACTCATCTGTATATAAAATCGAAGTACTAAAGCATCCATAACCTGTATGGGGTTTGTTAGGCCCATAGATCTATCTTCAGGATCTGCGTCAATTAAGGGGTATGTTCCCTAATTCTTAGGCTACAAAGCTAAAAGGGTGATATTCAATTTCGATAATCCAACCATAGAATGTAGTTTCAAGTACTTTTGTCTATTTCGTAAAACAATTATAAAAGCAGCGCAAGTATACTCAGTCCCAAAATATATATTGCAAAAGCATTTAAAAAGGGAGCAAATGAAACTCACGATACTGTATTTCGTAGTAAAAATACATATGATGACATTGAACAAGTGCAAGGTTGGCCTCGGATTCACGAACCTATATCAGTTGTATATTTATTAAAATATATAATGGAATCACATAATTTCCGTTGTTGGTATGTATTATTTATATATTTTTAGTTACATAGAATTTGTACTAAATTCCATTAAAAACAATTACTTATATTATATAATAAATTATATGTTATATATATTTATGTTGTATATATATATATATATAGGTATATAAACTATTAATACAATTATAGTATATGTAATAAATATATTTTAGGTACAAAATATTTATCTGTAAAAAAAAATTGATAGTTTTGGTCATAATGATTTACTAATAATAATAATTTTCTTGATAATGATAATGATAATACTAATAATAATAATAATGATATTGTTAAAGATGGTACTTATGTTAATAATAATAATAATACTAATAATTACAAAAATGATATTAATACTAATATTAGTGAAAATAATATTAACTTGTATTATTTTTATAATAACAGTATTAATAATAATCCTAATCATAATCATAATAATAATAGTACTAAAATGATAAATTAGTAATCATAATAATAATAATAATAGTATTCGTAATTGTGACTATAATCATAATACTAATAATAAATGATAACTAATACTTATTTTAATAATAATAATAATAATAATAATAATAATAATAATAATAATATAATAATAATAATAATAGTAATAATAATAATTATATTACATGTAATACTAACAATAATTATAATAATAATAATAATAATAATAATAATAATAATAATAATAATAATAATAATAATAATAATAATAATAATAATAATAATAATAATAATAATAATAATAATAATAATAATAATAATAATAATAATAAATTTTAAAAATGAATCTACATTTGAAAATGGTTTCTAAAAAGAAGTGCATCCGACCGGACTCGAACCCATGACCTTCATCATTTTTAACCTCGCCTTTCAGTTTCCCTTTCATCTTCACAAATAAAATCGACTAGGAACTAATCCTAGCATCAAATTAGAGTTTGATTTTTATTATTGAACTTAATTAGAAATCACTTGTAAATGTGATTCTAACTAATAGACACGAAAAAGAAAGAAAAAAAAAACACAGCAGCTGCTGGTCGTCGAACAATATGAAGAACAAAAATATGAATTTGAAATTGGAACGTTTTGAGACCCTGATATCTTCTTGAACCTGAATTATAACAGATTACACAAATTCGTTTGAAGACAATTGTTTGACTTTTTAAAACCAAAATTTTGACTCGAAAATTCACAATCAATTAAATGAATTGGAACCTCAAATTTTGCATATAGTTTGAGTATGAGATTCCTAGCAACACTGCATTTAAGGATTTTGAATTACAATTCGAATTTGAGTATTTGCTTTTTCAAAGTTCAAGAACATAAACTCAAAATCAAATTTCGAATTCTAGATTGTTTTAGATAAAAATTATAACATGAAAAAGGTTTTAACTCAATGTTATAAACTTTCTGTATCTTCAATTAAACTTAAAAAATAAAGATGTATTCAAATTTTACCATGAACGATTCAGTTGACTTTTTGATTCAAAATTTTGACTTCAAAATTCGAATTCAATTCGATGAATTGAAGTCTGAATCTTTCCAGATAGTTTAAGTAAATGGTTTCTAACAACTATGCATTACTAGATTTTAAAATTTGTTACGAAATCAAGTTTTGAAGAATTTGACTCAAGAACAGAGTGTTTTGAGCTGTTTATATTTTTCTTAGTTTCAAATTCCCACACACAGCTGCCATTGATATTTTATGATTGATAATTGATAGTGAAACTCGAGTGATTTTTCATAAAGTGAAGAAAAACTGATTAATATATAGCAGATATGGATTGACATATTATCACAGGTATACAGAAAGATATCAAATAAAATAAAGAGTTGAAAGTGATTGTAAACTGATTTTGTTTTCATTATATGACTAAATCGACCATTGAATAAGGAAAAGGGAAAATAGGGACAGCTGAATAAGGTTTTTAACAGATTACTTTTAATTTATCTGATTTTATAATTTAAATATTAATTAATATTAATACTTAATAAATATAGATGTATTAATAATAATAATAATAATAATAATAATAATATTTTTAATATTAATAATAAGAATAAATTAAAAAAATAATATTAATGATAATAATAATATTATTAAGGATACTAATAATAATGTTAATTGTAATAATATTAATATTATTAATGATAATAATAATATTAATAATAATAATATATCAATTTATGTATATCAAATTCAATAATATTAATAACACTAGTATTCACATTAATATTAAAAGTAATAACAATATTATTATAACAACTATATTTATAATTAAATTTAATATATTAGTATTACATTTTATTGATTATGTAATATAATTATATAATATACACACATAATAAATTATATTAAGTATTAAATTTTTTATACACTTTATCATATATTATAATAAACATATAATCATCAATTATATAAGAATCATATATATATATATATATATATATATATATATATATATATATATATATATATATATATATATATATATATATATATATATATTCTTTTTAACAACCTTATTATCTTGTATTTTATTTTAATTAGTTATTATTATTTCAATTTATTATATACACCTACATTTATATATCTATAAATATAAATATATATTTATATTTATTTTTAATCAATAGTTTGTGAATCGTCGGTAATAGTCAAGGGTTAAAATAAATACATGGACAAAGTTCAAAATTTTGAGATTCAACTCAATAGACTTTGCTTATCGTGTCGAAATAATATAGAGATTAAGTTTAAATTTGGTCAGAAATTTTTGGGTCGTCACAATACATATATTACACAGCATGATTACAACTCTTTATTCCGACTCAATTGTTTCTTCCTCTTCGGACTCGTTTCATTTTGCTAACTTCCTAGGGATACATGGTGCTCCGCTAATACGAGCCGTCGTTTTCACAAATGGTTTAGAAAAACCTAGTGGCTTAGATGTTCCCGGGTTATAGTTAAAATTTAAGAAATACGGGTGTTTACGATACACCCCATCAGGGTACTTCATGTTAACATAAAGTTCATCGGGGTTGGAATCAGATTTCTCTATTTTGATGCCTTTTCCCTTATTATTTTCTTTTGCTTTCTTAAATTGGGTCGGGGTAATTTCTATAACATCATCAGAATCCTCGTCTGGATCTGATTCATCAGAAAATTGATTATTTTCCCAATATTTTTCTTCCTCGGCGGAAACACTATTGACCATTTTTAACTTTGGTCCATTGGTTGAGGATTTCTTTTATTTAACCATTTTTCTGTAGTTATTAAAATTTCTTCCTCCGGAACCTCTTCTTCTTCCGGTTCCTCTTCTTCTGGTTCATCCTCTTCCGGTTCCTCTTCTTCCAGCTCCTCTTCGGGAATTTGTGAATCTTCCCAAAATACATTCGACTCTTCATTATTATTAGGTGAGTCGATGGGATTTGTACTAGGGGTGGACATCTATCACACAATATCAAACACGTTAATAGATTAATATAGCACATAATATTTACATGTAAAAATATATAGTTTCCAATAAAAGTGTTAAGAAATCGTTTTTAAAGTAAACACGGTCGAAGTCCAGACTCACTAATGCATCCTAACAAACTCGGTTAGACACACTAATGCAAATTTCTGGTTCTCTAAGACCAATGCTCGGATACCAACTGAAATGTCCCATTCATATCGATTATAAACGTTTCATATTAATTGATTTCGTTGCGAGGTTTTGACCTCTATATGAGACGTTTATCAAAGACTGCATTCGTTTTTAAAACAAACCATAACCTTTATTTTATCGATAAAGGTTTAAAACCATATTGTAGATTATCAAGTAATGATAATCTAAAAGATAACGTTTTACACACGACCATTACATAATGGTTTACAATAATATTACACATCGATTTAAATCTCCGAATGCAGTTTTTAAACAATATTTTACAAGCATGCTGACTCCAATTCTTGTCCTTAAATTAGCATGCAACAGCGGAAGCTCTTAATAATCACCTGAGAATAAACATGCTTTAAACGTCATCAAAAATGTTGGTGAGTTATAGGTTTAGCCTATATATTTATCAAATCGTAATAATAGACCACAAGATTTCATATTTCCATTTCTCATAAACATCATGCATGCATATAGCCATCTGCATAAAAATCATTCATATGGATTGAACACCTGGTAACCGACATTAACCGTAATGCATAGAATATCCCCACGGATATCATCGTCTGTATAATAATAATCTCGAAGTACTAAAGCCATCCATAGACATGAATGGGGGTTGTTAGGCCCAATAGATCTATCTTTAGGATTCGCGTCAATTAGGGGCCATTTCCCTAATTCTTAGGTTACCAGACTTGAAGGGCGATATTCGATTTTGATAATCCAACCATAGAATGTAGTTTCGCGTACTTGTGTCTATTTCGTAAAACATTTATAAAACTGCATGTATTCTCATCCCAAAAAATATTAGATTTCAAAAGTGGGACTATAACTCACTTTCACAGATTATCAATTCGTCGAGAATTAGACTTGGCCACGGGTTGATTCACGAACCTATAACAAATATATACATATATATCAAATTATGATCGAAATATATTCACAACATATTTTATTACGTTTTAACGATTTAAATTTATTAAGTTAACAGTCCAACGTTAGTAGTCCACAATTAGTTGTCCACAGTTAGTAGTACAGAAATAAATCAATATATATTATCTCGAATCAATCCACGACCCAGTGTATACAAGTCTCAGACTCGATCACAACTCAAAGTATATATATTATTTTGGAATCAACCTCAACCCTGTATAGCTAACTCGAGCATTACCGTATATAGAGTGTATATGGTTGGTCCAAATAATATATATATGACGTCGATATGATATGTCAAAACATTGTATACGTGTCTATGGTCTATCAAGATTACATAATATATGTTAGAATACATGTATAATACAATATAAGTTAGTTAAGATATGATTAGCATAGATTTGTTACAAAGTTTCATGTAGCTAAAACAAGCAAAAATATCCAATTTTGTTTTACCCATAACTTCTTCGTTTTAAATCCGTTTTGAGTGATTCAATTTGCTATGGTTTCATAATGAACTGAAATTTATGAAGCTAAACAAAAAAAGTATAAGTTTATTGAAATGTCCCGTTCATATTGATTATAAATGTTCCATATTAATTGATTTCGTTGCGAGGTTTTGACCTCTATATGAGACGTTTTTCAAAGGCTGCAATGCAATTTTAAAACAAACCATAACTTTTAAAATATCACGACGATTATCAAATAATGATAATCTAAAATATAGCATTTTCATACGACCATTACATAATTGTTTACAATAATATTACACATCAATATATGCCTTTGAATGCAGTTTTTAAACAATATTATACAAGCATGGACTCTAAATCTTGTCCTTAATTTAGTATGCAATAGCGGAAGCTCTTAACAATCACCTGAGAATAAAATGCTTAAAACGTCAACAAAAAATGTTGGTGAGTTATAGGTTTAACCTATATATTTATCAAATTGTAATAATAGACCACAATATTTCATTTCTCATAAATACACATCTCGTATCAGGCATTTCGCAATCTGCATAGAGATAAAAATCATTCATATGGTGAACACCTGGTAACCGACCTTAACAAGATGCATATAGAATATCCCCTATCATTCCGGGACTCCCTTCGGACATGATAAATTCAAAGTACTAAAGCATCCGGTACTTTGGATGGGGCTTATTGGGCCCAAGAGATCTATCTTTAGGATTCGCGTCAATTAGGGTGTCTGTTCCCTAATTCTTAGATTACCAGACTAAAAAGGAGCATATTCGGTTTAATAATTCAACCATAGAATGTAGTTTCGATTACTTGTGTCTATTTCAAAAACAGTTATAAAAGCAGCGCATATATTCTCAGTCCCAAAAATATATATTGCAAAAGCATTTAAAAAGGGAGCAAATGAAACTCACTTCAAATAATCAAGTCTTAACAAGTTTGATTGCTTAACATGTTGGAAACATTTAATCATGCAAATATAGTTTTCATTTAATATATAATCATGGAATAATCATGGAAAAGTTCGGGTCACTACAGTACCTACCCGTTAAATAAATTTTGTCCCGAAATTTCAACCTGTTGAAAATGTTGACGCATCTTCTGGAAATAGGTGAGGGTATTTCTTCTTCATCTGATCTTCACATTCCCAGGTGAACTCGGGTCCTCTACGAGCATTCCATCGAACCTTAACAATTGGTATTTTATTTTGCTTAAGTCTTTTAACCTCACGATCCATTATTTCGACGGGTTCTTCGATGAATTGAAGTTTTTCATTGATTTGGATTTCTTCTAACAGAATAGTGAGATCTTCTTTAGCAAAACATTTCTTCAGATTCGAGACATGAAAGGTATTATGTACCCCGGCGAGTTGTGGTGGTAAGTCAAGTCGGTAAGCTACTGGTCCAACACGATCTATAATCTTGAATGGCCCAATGTACCTTGGATTTAGTTTCCCCTGTTTACCAAATCGAACAATGCCTTTCCAAGGTGAAACCTTAAGCATGACCATCTCCCCAATTTCAAATTCTATATCCTTTCTTTTAATGTTCGCGTAACTCTTTTGTCGACTTTGGACGGTTTTCAACCGTTGTTGAATATGGATGATCTTCTCGGTAGTTTCTTGAATTATCTCCGGACCTGTAATTTGTCTATCCCCAACTTCACTCCAACAAATTGAAGACCTACACTTTCTACCATAAAGTACCTCAAACGGTGCCATCTCAATACTCAAGTGGTAACTGTTGTTGTAGGAAAACTCTGCTAACGGTAGGTGTCGATCCCAGCTGTTTCCAAAGTCAATAACACATGCTCGTAGCATGTCTTCAAGAGTTTGTATAGTCCTCTTACTTTGCCCATCGGTTTGTGGATGATAGGCAGTACTCGTGTCTATACGAGTTCCCAATGCTTGTTGCAACATTTGCCAGAATCTTGAAACAAATCTGCCATCCCTATTAGAGATAATAGAGATTGGTATTCCATGTCTGGAGACAACTTCTTTCAAGTATAATCGCACCAACTTCTCCATTTTGTCATCTTCTCTCATGGGCAGAAAATGTGCTGATTTGGTGGGACGATCGACTATTACCCAAATAATATCATAACCACTTGCAGTCATTGGCAATTTAGTAATGAAATCCATGGTAATGTTTTCCCATTTCTATTTCAGGATTTCAGGTTGTTGAAGTATACCTGATGGTTTCTGATGTTCAGCTTTGACCTTAGAACACGTCAAATATCCTCCTACATATCTCGCAATATCGGCTTTCATACCCGGCCACCAAAAATGTTTCTTGAGGTCCTTGTACATCTTTCCCGCTCTGGGATGTATTGAGTATCTGGTTTTATGTGCTTTCCCAAGTACCATTTCTCTCACATCTCCAAACTTTGGTACCCAAATTCTTTCAGCTCTATACCGGGTTCCATCTTCTCGAATATTAAGGTGTTTCTCCGATCCTTTGGGTATTTCATTCTTCAAATTCCCTTCTTTTACAATGCCCTGTTGTGCCTCCTTTATTTGAGTAGTAAGCTTAGTGTGAATAATTATATTCATAGCTTTTACCCGTATAGGTTCTCTGTCCTTTCTACTCAAAGTGTCGGCTACAACATATCCCGGATGGTAACGAATCTCGAAATCGTAATCATTCAATAACTCAATCCACCAACGCTGCCTCATGTTCAGTTGTTTCTGATTAAATATGTGTTGGAGACTTTTGTGATCGGTATATATAATTCTTTTGACCCCATATAAGTAGTGCCTCCAAGTCTTTAATGCAAAAACAACCGCGCCTAATTCCAAATCATGCGTCGTATAATTCTACTCGTGAATCTTCAATTGTCTAGACGCATAAGCAATTACCTTCGTTCATTGCATTAATACACAATCGAGACCTTTCTTTGAGGCGTCACAATATATCACAAAATCATCATTCCCTTCAGGCAATGACAATCTAGGTGCCGTAGTTAACTTTTTCTTCAACAATTGAAACACTTTCTCCTGCTCATCCTTCCATTAAATTTCTTCCCTTTGTGCGTTAATGCAGTCAAGGGTTTTGCTATTTTGGAAAAATCTTGGATGAACCTTCTGTAGTAACCAGCCAGTCCTAAAAATTGGCGTATATGCTTTGGAATTTTCGGGGTTTCCCACTTTTCAACGGTTTCAATCTTTGCCGGATCCACCTGAATACCTTCTTTGTTCACTATGTGGCCGAGGAATTGAACTTCTTTCAACCAAAATGCACACTTTGAAAACATAGCGTACAATTTTTTCTTCCTCAATAATTCGAACACCTTTCTCAAATGTACACCGTGCTCTTGATCATTCTTTGAGTAAATAAGTATGTCATCGATGAAGACAATGACAAATTTGTCAAGATATGGCCCGCACACTCGGTTCATGAGATCCATGAACACAGCTGGTGTGTTAGTCAATCTAAATGGCATAACCATAAACTCATAATGACCGTAACGTGTCCTAAAAGCAGTCTTTGGAATATCATCCTCATTCACCCGCATTTAATGATACCCAGAACGTAAATCAATCTTCGAATAAACCGACGAGCCTTGTAGTTGATCAAATAAGTTGTCGATTCTTGGTAGTGGATAACGGTTCTTGATGGTAAGTTTGTTCAACTCTCGGTAGTCGATACACAACCTGAATGTACCATCCTTCTTTTTGACAAACAAAACAGGAGCTCCCCATGGTGATGTGATTGGTCGAATGAAACCACGCTCTAAAATTTCTTGTAATTGGCTTTAGAGTTCCTTCATTTCATTGGGTGCGAGTCTGTATGGAGCTCAAGCTATTGGTGCAGCTCCTGGTACAAGATCTATTTGAAATTCAACGGATCGGTGTGGAGGTAGTCCCGGTAATTCTTTCGGAAATACATCGGGAAATTCTTTTGCGACGGGAACATCATTGATGTTCTTTTCTTCGGTTTGTACTTTCTCGACATGTGCTAAAACATCATAGCAACCTTTTCCTATTAGCTTTTGCGCCTTCAAATTACTAATAAGATTTAGCTTCGCGTTGCTCTTTTCTCCGTACACCATTAAGGGTTTTCCTTTTTCCCGTACAATGTGAATTGCATTTTTGTAACATACGATCTCTGCTCTCTCCTTTTTCAACCAGTCCATGCCAATTATCACATCTAAACTTCCTAACTCTACTAGTATCAAATCAATCTTAAATATTTCGCTAACCAGTTTAATTTCTCGATTCCGACATATATTATCTGCTGTAATTAATTTACCGTTTGCTAATTCGAGTAAAAATTTATTATCCAAAGGTGTCAGTGGACAACTTAATTTAGCACAAAAATCTCTACTCATATAGCTTCTATCCGCACCCGAATCTAATAAAACATAAGCAGATGTATTGTCAATAAGAAACGTACCCGTAACAAGCTCCGGGTCTTCCTGCGCTTCTGCCGCATTAATATTGAAAATTCTTCCGCGGCCTTGCCGATTAGTATTCCCTTGGTTTGGGCAATTTCTAATAATGTGGCCCGGTTTTCCACATTTATAACAAACTACATCGGCATTATTTGTTCTGACATTATTTGTTTCTTTATTTTTGTTGTTCTTTGGTTCGTATACCTCACATTTTGCCGCGCCATGACCACTTCTCTTACACTTGGTGTAAAATGTTGTGCAGAACACATTCGGATGGTACTCTACACACCTGAAGCATGGTTGTTTCTGTTGTTTGTTGTTATTGTAATGGTTGTTGTTGCGATTGTTATTATTGTTGGGATGGTTGTTGTTGCGGTTTTTGTTGTGAAATTTGGTGCAATTGAAGTTGTGATTGCTGTGTTGATTGTTAAAATTGTGACCCTTATCACTGGTTTCTTCCCACTTTCTCTTGATTTGTTTTGTGTTGGCTTATTCGGCTGCCTGCTCTTTGATTCTTTCCTCTGTCTGATTTATGAGTTTATGAGCCATTCGACTCACGTTTTGTATGGAGGCGGGCTCGTGTGAACTTATATCTTCTTGGATCCTTTCTGGTAACCCTTTTACAAATGCGTCGATTTTCTCCTCTTCATCTTCGAACGCTTTTGGGCACAATAAACACAACTCCGTGAATCGTCGTTCGTATATGGTAATATCGAATCCTTGTGTTCATAATCCCTTAAGCTCTACTTTGAGCTTATTGACATCGTTTCTGGGACGATACTGCTCAGTCATCAGATGTTTGAATGCTGACCACGGTAGTGCGTACGCAGCATCTTGTCCCACTTGCTCTAGATAGGTATTCAACCATGTTAACGCAGTACAAGTGAAGGTATGTGTAGCGTACTTTACTTTTTCTTCTTCAGTACACTTATGGCAAACACCGATTCAACCTTTTCGGTCCACCGTTTCAATCCAATTGGACCCTCGGTTCCATCAAATTCCAGAGGTTTACAGGCAATGAATTCTTTGTAGGAGCATCCTACACGATTTCTTGTGGCATTATTTGCATTGCTAGATTCAGAGTTATTGTTGTTGTTTTGCATTGCAGCCTGTACTGCGGCTATGTTTGCTGTAAGGAAAACACGGAAGTCTTCCTCGCTCGTGTTCAAATTCTGACGAGTCGTCGGTACCATTTCCTTCAAAAATAGCCCAAAACAATTAAGTTAATCATATAGAATATTAAGAGTAGTCAATAGTATTTCGTAGCATAGTATGAACTCATTTATAAAAGCTTTTTCTTCATATTAGCATTTTATAGTTTTAATTCGGGTAGTACCTACCCGTTAAGTTCATACTTAGTAGCTAATATACAATTCAACTACTACAATTCTATATGAAAAACTGATTATAATAATATTTTGCGTTCAAACTTTTGTACAATATTTTACAAATTTACAATACCGCTATTATACATATAGCATGAAATATAGTACACAATAACTTTGATACAAAACAGTTGTGCCAACAATCCTAGTTAATACGCAAGTCGTTCAGTAAAGGCAATAAAAACATGTAATTCATAAGTCCAGAAATAAGTCATGCATTCTGGTTTTACTAAAACTACTTCCCATCCTTGGTCTTGTGGAACATAACCATTGTGGCCGTTGACAAGACAGCATGTTGTAACGTCGTCAAAGGGATGAGGGTTTCGTAATGCCCAACAGCCTCGTAATAATCTAAAAACCTTGTTTCTCACCCCAACTACTGAATCCGTCACTTGTGGGAAGGTTTTATTTAAAAGTTGTAATCCGATGTTCTTTTTCTCACTTTGGTGAGAAGCGAACATCACTAACCCGTAAGCATAACATGCTTCTTTATGTTGCATGTTAGAAGCTGTTTCTAACTCACGAAGTCCTACGTTGGGATATGTTGAGTCCAAATAGGTTCTTAACCCGCAGCTTAAAATTGCATTTGGGTTCCCCGCATTTAACGCTTTAAAGAAAACACGGCGTAACTTACAGTGTCCCCAATGTGATATACCTCATCTTTCAAATGAAAGCCTTTTATAAACTAAGGCATGCCTGGAACGTTCTTCAAATGTTCTACAAACTAATTTTGCCGTAAATAATTGTGCCGACGAATTCTGACCGACTTTAGACAAGATTTCATCAATCATGTCCCCGGGTAAGTCTTCTAAAATTTTTGGTTGTCTATCCTTAACGTCCATTGTGTTTTTATACTGTAAAACAGACGAGAATTAGATTCGTAAAAGATAATTATCAAATAATACAAGCAATTTTTTACATACAACATTAAAGTACAAGCACACTTATATTACATATTTTACACCGCATGATTACAACTCTTTATTCCGACTCACTTGTTTCTTCTTCTTCGGACTTGGTTTGTTTCGCTAATTTCCTAGGGATATATGGTGCTCCCTTATTACGAGCCGTTCTTTTCACAAATGTTCTAGAAGGACCCGGTGGCTTAGATGTTCCCGGGTTATAGCTAAAACTTAAGAAATATAGGTGTTGACGGTATTTTCCATCGGGACATTTCATGTTAACATAGAGGTCATCAGGGTTGGACTCGAGTTTTTCTATTTTTATGCCTTTTCCCTTATTATTTTCTTTTGCCTTTTCAAATTATGTCGGGGTAATTTCTATAACATCATCGGAATCCTCATCGGGATCCGATTCATCGGAAAATTGGTAATCTTCCCAATATTTTGCTTCCTCGGCGAAAACACCATTGACCATTATTAATTTTGGTCCATTGGTTGAGGATTTTCTTTTATTTATCTATTTTTCAGTGGTTTCTAATATTTCCTCCCCCGGAACCTCTTCTTCTTCGGGTTCCTCTTCTTCCGGTTCCTCTTCGGAAATTTGTGAATCTTCCCAATATATATTCGACTCTTCATTATTATTAGGTGAGTCGATGGGATTTGTATTAGAGGTAGACATCTATCACACAATATCAAACACGTTAAGAGATTAATATATCACATAATATCTACATGTTAATAATATATAGTTTTGATGTGTTCTAGAGGTTGTGTATGAAACGGCTATCAGTTTTATATTTATTTACTACAGGAAATCACCTAAATTAAACTAAAACACAAAAGGCAAGTATACCTATCGTGTAATAATATAGCTAAGGTAAAATCCAGGAGGTCGATCCGTGAACACTATTATTGGGTGTCTTACTAGGTCAAATTAGTTAATTAAGTAGTTAAACTAGATTTAGTGATATATAGTAATTATAGGTAACGTTGGGGGTTTTTACCGTTTAATGACCGGTTTGTCGATTTTAAAACTTAAGTCACAATTAAAACCTAATGCAAAATATAACTTAATTTAAAGTGTAAAGTAAATGACAATAATTAAAAGTACAATAAATTAAAAGTGCGATAAATAAAATGATAGTAAATAAAAGTACGATGAGATATATAATAAAGGAATTATGCTTATTTAAACTTCCGTAATCATGATGTTCGACGTGTTGATTTTAATTTATTACCATGGGTTAATTGTCCTTTGTCCTGGATTATTCGATATGTCCATACGGTTTTGTCCATAATAGTCCATCGGTCATAATTATAAAGTGCGAGGGTCTTCGTCAAATTATCCTTATACCCGAAGTCAAATATTCCAACTAATTGGGGATTCGAACTGTAACAAGGTCTTAATACTTTGTTTAATGAATACACCAGGTTATCGACTGTGTGTAATCCAAGGTTTTAATACTTTGTTAACAATTACACCAATTACCCTTGAATGTAATCCACCCCTGTTTTAATGAGTCTAGTAACTATTAAATCATCCCCGTGTCCGATCAAATGAACAATAATTCGTACTTATAAATATCCCGCTCATCGTACTCGATTAAGCGTATGTGGTTATATATAGATACGTCAAATCATAACCTTTATATTAAATTAACGAGGTATCGTTTAGTTAGTATAAAGCCCATTAATAGCCCATAGTCTAATTTCCACAAGTGTCAATCTTTTGTCCAAACCCCAATTATGGTCCAAAACCCAATTATCCCGTCTTTAATATTTAGTCTAACATCACGATTACTTAGGCTTAAATAAGCATAATAATAACTTAGCTACGAGACATTAATAAAAATAATTTAAACATAACTTACAATGAGTATTAATAGCGTAGTGTTACACGGACAGAGTTTCGACTTTCAAACTTAAAACATTCGCTAACATAACCTTATTATTATTAAACTTTAATATTAAAATTATAATATTAATATAAATATATTGAGAGAGTAAGAGATTTAGAAAATAGAAAAGGTGTATCTTTCATTACTCCGTAGTCTCGTTTTATAGGCAAATGATGAATTTGAAATTTTCACTTATGACCCCTTAACTATGCTCAATTAACAACTTTTTATTATTTATTATTATTCTTATTATGAATTATTTAAATATTATATTATATTCTTGTGCATAGTTGACTTGTACTTTCAGCTCCGTTGCGTCGAGCGTTGAAAGTTGGTTCATGTCTCGGTTCCGGATTTTCGAACGCCTTTTCGTATAATTTAATATCTTGTACTTTGCATTTTGCGGCTTGTACTTTTGTAATTTTGAGACGTTTCTCATTAATAAATTGAACCACTTGAATTGTACTTTGTACTTTTTAGCTTTTTGGTCATTTGCGTCTTCAAATCGTCGAATCTGTCTTTTGTCTTCACCTTTTATTATTTAAACGATAATTACTTGAAATTAGAACAATTGCAACTAAAAGCTTGTCTTTCTTGAAGGATAATGCTATGAAATATATGTTCGTTTTTAGCATTATCAAATATTCCCACACTTGAGCGTTGCTTGTCCTCAAGCAATATAGAACTTGAATATAACTTTACTAGAATCACTTCTTTATTCTTCACACTTTGTACATTAGTGATTTCAATACGGCGGTTATGAACAATGATGGTAAAGATGTGGTTTACAGTCTCACATGACTATAAAAATTTAGATCCGTTAGGAAATTGGATCTTTATGAAAACATTTGATCTTTTGAAAATTCAATCTAGTTTTTACCTTAGATAAGTTTTCCGGAATAACCCTTCACCGGTGTTGCAAAATGTTTTTGTGGGTTGTGTGAGTTTTAGATTTGAAAATTTTAGCTCAAAACTTATGGTTTTGTGTCACCCACTTACTAACCTTGTATTAGGAAAGCAACACGTCCAGTTTACTAGTTCTGTATATTACCTTTCAGTAAACTACCGTCCGGTTGTAAAGGAAAGCGATGAACAAGCAACTGTTAAGGCAATGTCTAATGACATGCTTTTGATTATGGTCTATATCGTGTCGGATGCAATTACTATCCTTTGTAGGAGCAATAGTAAAGATCACCCTATAGTTTTTCAGTCTGGCACAAGGTCCTGTCTTCGACCATGCTATGTAACCACCGTTCTTATGGTTGACACCCGATTTAATTCAGGTGACCTAATGAATTCCAGGTGAATTTCTAGGATTTTACGTTCAACGGTAATGAACGCATTGAAAATAGGTTTTCAGAAAACAAATCGGTTTGTAATTTGATCAAAATATTTTCTCGTTCAAGTTCGAGTTTAGATCTCATCGAATTCCATGAGTTTGTAATTCTCAATCTTTAAAGTCAATCTCAAGGATTGAGTAATATCAGGCTTAAAAGCTGATTTTTAATCTTTAAGGAGATTATCCTTACTAGGGGTCTGATTCATTAGTCTTATCAAGCTAATTTGCACGGCGCCCTCCCCATTTTACGAGACAGATCCTCTCATGGTTAGGATAAGTCTGACCACATGGCGACCCTGTTTGATGCTGAGGTCCGTGGATTTCCTGCTGATTTTAGAGATGACTTTTCTAGATTTTCGTCAACCTACAGCTGGTCTGGACGACAACTTCTTGACCTAAATCAAGAAGCGCGTGTCTTTTTCGGAAGACTTTACTTCCTTATAATGATGGAATTGATTCATCGTGTAGATCCATCTTTCTTTTAAAAGTATTACAATAAATCGGGTAAAACTGATTAGTTTAGTCCAAAACAAAAGTACCTGCAATAAGCTTGTACAGATATGTGATATATGTTTTAAAGAACTTGGTGAATTCTTCTCACACTCAGCTTTTATTTATTTCTTTCTTTGCCTTTTTATTCTCCTCTATTCCATTTTAAATGAATTCAAGCGTTTTGGGTTGTTTCTCAATTTATGTCCTTTCCAAGGTAACAATAATTTCGGTAGTATCACCTAGTTTTATCGTTCATAAATATGTATAAACATGATTTTGAATTCATTTAGTTGAAATTTTTTTAAATTTTCACAAAATTTGGCAATTAAACCAAGCATAAACCCGAGAGAATTTATAACCCTTCCCCACACTTGAGATCTTGCAATGCCCTCATTTGCAAGAAATCAGTAAAAATTTAAATTCATGAGGGTGATTAGTGTAGAAAAGTGATTAAAAATACCGAGTTTACAAACATACAGTTTTATATCACATTTGATATTTTACGTCTTATTGTTAAAATTAGTAGCTTTTGATGAACTTAATGTCAGTCTTTGAAAGTGCGCTGTTTTACCCTGTTTTGTACATAAGATAAACTGCAAACATATATATACATATTTTTTTATTTATAAAAACCTTAACTTAATAAAAAAAATAATTGAGTAATTTAAAATTTTGTTTTCCTTTTTATTTAGGAGGAGGTTGTTTCGGTACGTTTACCTAGTCCGTCCCTCGACAAAATTTTAAAATTTGTCATTTTAAAGCGATTGTTTTAAAAGCAAAGATTTTGGGTTTTTTTTTTTATGTTTTTGGTATACTTTAATTCAATAAGATTAAAAATAATGATAATAAAATTTCTCGTCCCTCCCTTAGGTAAAGCAATTTCGGTTCAACGACCTAGTCTTCAACTCGCGACGAATTTTAAAAATCATATTTTTAACTTAATGAGATAAAGTAAATTTTGTTTTTAAATTCACACCAAACTTAAATTTAAAATGCATAAAATTAAAAATTCATATTAATATTATTAATATTTTCATATTTTAGTTTTACAAACTTATTTTAAAAATATTAGTTTTTAAAATATTTACAAACTTAAATATATTGATTTTAAAAAATTTACAATATTAATTTTAAAAATATGGTAAAAATAAAATAAAATTAAAAAAAAATTTGGTCTTTTATCCCACTTTAATCAATCAAATATTATCAAAAATATACGTCACTCTTTTGGGTAAAGTAATTTCGGCTATATTACCTAGTTTTACTCTTGACGAATTTTTGAAATATTTTGGATTGATTGATTAAAGATATTTATACCTTATGAATAAACGGTAAATTTCGCAGTGATGTAATAAATTTTTGTATGATATCAATAATTTCGGTTTTAACACCTAATTTTATTGAATAGCAATTTAATACTTTATAGCGAACGATTCAGCGTTTATTATCAAAAGGTTAAAAGCAGTAAAAATAAAAATTAAAACTGTACATACTTACCTGCTAGATGGAATTCTCAGTGACCCGCTTTAGCCGACTCATAAGAGAGTCGTACGAATTGGATTTCCATAGCTACGTAAGCGTATCCACGAATTTTTAATAAATTTTCTTCTAAACATATGTACGGTCCTTCTCTGCATAAAGTAACGAACTCGGTATTGGAATGTGTCTGATTGTTCGAACATTTCCCTTCGTGTGACCATTTTCCGCATTTGTGACATCTTTCAAGGTGTCGTGCTCTTCTTTTCGCTGCGGATTTTGATTTTCCTTTACCAAAACGTAACTTATTATGATCGTTTCTGAGTTCTTTTCTTACTCCGTCCAATTTGGCTCTTATTACTGATACCAGGTCACTCGGGAGTGTGTCATTATTAAGTTTAGTGATCAAAGCATGTAGCATTAGACCATGGTTTAGTTCACAGGAATTCTCCATCTCGTAAAACCTAAAAAAATAAAAATTCAGAATGGGGAGAGAAGACTAGTTCTTTAGGGTCTGCTAGGAAAAGACCATTCGGATTCCATTCTCGAGAACTACACGAAAACAGAACATCTAACTCTAACAGAAATTCATATTATCCTTAAAAAGACTTGACTCTCCCCACACTTAGTTAGCTGTGGTATCGAAATTGTGATTGACTTCATTAATTTCAATTGGACTATCAACAACTTGCATATCACTGACTTTTGCTTTAAGCCATTTGCTGATTTCCTCTGTAACATTCACAAATTCTACTAACCTCATTTTTTCTTTAGGCGACAAATTGGATACTAATCGGTTACATAACTTAAAGTTTCCCTTATTTCTAGCATCTTGAATCCGTTTATACAGTTTTTTCATTGAACTGTTAAAAATGGGTTCATCTAATTTTGTATCAACAACGGGGTTCTTTGTTATCAGTTCATCATTAGGTGTTTCTTTATCTTCCCCACACTTAGGCATTTTTATTGGTTCAACAGTTTTGGTTGGTGGAGATCTAAACTTTCGGTTCACAAAGGTGACTGATTTGTTACCATCCCTAAGTGTCATTCTACCTTTTCTTACATCAATGAATGCTTTGGTGGTTGCTAAAATGGGCGACCTAAAATTAGAGGAATATCAACGTCTTCCTCCATATTAATAACTATGAAGTTTGCAACAAAGGTCAAACTTCCCACTTTAACAAGTAAATTGTTTGCTATTCCAACCGGATGTTTAATGGTTTGGTCAAATAATTGAACACCTATTTTGGTTGGTCTTAATTTACCCACACCTAATCTTTTGTGTAAGGAAAGAGGCATAACATTTGCACTTGCTCCTAAATCTGCGAGTCCATTATACATAGCACCATCATTAAGTAAACAAGAAATGATAAATTCACCTGGATCTCCCACTTTAGTAAGTAGATTTGGTTTGTTAACCTTATCTGGGTGATCTTTTCTTGGTTCTTCCACTTCTTGTTCACATTTTTCTTCATTTCTTAGAATGGGAAGTTTGTATAGAAATTCTTCTTCATCACTCCAGTTTGAAGATTCTCCATCTTCCAATTTTTGTTTTTCATATGTTGTTGATAACATATTTATGTTTTCATTCTGAGGGTTTTCTTTGGTGATGAAATTATGATTAACTTCATTGTCAACTGCCATCGGATTATGTACGTAATGTTTAACTCTGTGACCATTAACTTTAAATTCAATCCCATTTGAATTTATCAACTCTATTGTTCCATATGGGAAAACTCTTTTGACTATGAATGGTCCAGACCATCTTGATTTCAATTTTCCAGGAAATAGCTTGAATCGTGAATTGAAAAGAAGAACTCGGTCTCTTTCTTTAAATTCTTTTGAACTTCTAATTTTTTTATCATGCCATTTCTTCGTTCTTTCTTTATAGATTAATGAATTTTCATATGCTTCATGTCTTAATTCTTCTAATTCGTTTAGTTGACTGAACCTTAAACGTTCGGCTTCATGTAAATCAAGATTACATGTCTTCAAAGCCCAAAATGCTTTGTGCTCAATTTCTACTAGAAGGTGACATGCTTTTCCGTAAACGAGTTTAAAAGGTGTGGTTCCAATTGGAGTTTTGTAGGCTGTTCTAAAAGCCCAAAGTGCATCCTCCAATTTCATGGACCATTCCTTCGGATTTGATCCTACGGTTTTCTCTAGAATACGTTTTAATGCTCGGTTGGTATTTTCAACTTGTCCACTTGTTTGTGGATGATAAGCAGTGGAGATTTTATGAGTTACTCCATATCTTTTGAGAACTTTCTCAAGTTGATTATTACAAAAATGAGTACCCCGATCACTTATTAAAGCTTTCAGTGTTCCAAACCTTGCAAAAAGACGTTTTAAAAAGTTGACTACAACTCGTGCATCGTTAGTTGGGAGAGCTTGTGCTTCTGCCCATTTAGATACATAATCAATGGCAATGAGAATGTAGAGATTATTATGAGATTTTGGAAATGGACCCATAAAGTCAATACCCCAAACGTCAAATACTTCACATACTTGAATGACATTTTGTGGCATTTCATCACGTTGACTTATTTTTCCGGCCCTTTGACAAGCATCACAGGATTTGCAAAGAAGGTGTGCATCTTTGAAAATTGTAGGCCAATAGAATCCAGCATCGTAAACTTTTCTTGCTGTAAGTTGAGGCCCATAATGCCCTCCTGTTGGTCCTGTGTGACACTGGTTTAAGATTTGACTAGCTTCATCTCTGAATACACATCGGCGTATTATTCTATCGGGACAACTTTTAAACAAATGTAGATCTTCCCAGAAATAGTGTTTTATATCACTAAAGAATTTCTTTCGTTTTTGGTACGACAACCCTTTTTCAAGGAATCCACATACTAAGTAGTTTGCATAGTCTGCAAACCATGGAATTTCATTATAATCTATCTTCACTAGATATTCATCAGGAAAGTTGTCTTGTATGGCCGATTCATTTAGAACTTCTAATTCAGGATTTTCAAGACGAGAAAGATGATCAGCGGCGAGATTTTCTGCTCTCTTTTTGTCTCGAATTTCAATATCGAACTCTTGTAAGAGTAAGATCCAATGAATTAATCGTGGCTTAGCATCTTGTTTTGAAAATAGGTATCTAAGAGCAGAATGGTAGGTATAGAGCACCGTTTTAGCTAGAACGAGATATGAACGAAATTTGTCAAAAGCAAAGACAATAGCAAGGAGTTCTTTTTCAGTAGTTGTATAATTTGTTTGTGCTCCTTGTAATGTCTTACTAGCATAATAAATAGGTTGAAATCGTTTTTCAATCCTTTGTCCTAAAACGGCACCCATTGCAAAATCACTTGCATCGCACATGAGTTCAAATGGTAGATTCCAATTTGGAGTTATCATGATCGATGCATTAGTGAGTTTTTCTTTAAGAATATTAAAAGATTTGATGAATTCATCTGAAAAGATGAATGGAGCATCCTTTTCTAGGAGTTTATTCATAGGAGTGGCAATTTTAGAAAAATCTTTTATGAAACGTCGGTAAAAACCGGCATGCCCTAGAAAACTCCTAACTCCTCTAACATTGGTGGGATGTGGAAGTTTAGCAATTACATCTACTTTAGCTCTATCTACTTCAATTCCTTCCTTTGAAATTTTATGACCAAGAACGATGCCTTCATTGACCATGAAATGGCATTTCTCCCAATTAAGAACTAGATTTTATTGTTCGCATCTAATAAGCATTCGTTCAAGATTAACTAGACATGTTTCAAAAGTATCACCGAAGACTGAAAAGTCATCCATGAAAACTTCCATGCATTCTTCTATCATGTCGTGAAAAATCGCCATCATGCACCTTTGAAAGGTTGCAGGGGCATTGCAAAGTCCAAATGGCATGCGTTTATAAGCAAAAGTACCATAAGGGCATGCGAATGTGGTTTTCTCTTGATCTTCGGGTGCTATTGGAATTTGAAAATATCCGGAAAAACCATCAAGAAAACAATAGTAACTATTTCCGGCTAATCTTTCCAACATTTGATCAATGAAAGGTAAGGGAAAGTGATCTTTTCTGGTGGCGTCATTTAATTTTCTATAATCAATACAAACACGCCATCCTGTTACAGTCCTAGTAGGAATAAGCTCATTTTTCTCATTTGTGATGACAGTCATGCCACCCTTCTTAGGTACACATTGAACTGGGCTTACCCATGGACTATCAGAGATTGGATAAATTAAACCTGCATCTAGCAGTTTAATAATTTCTTTCTTAACAACATCTTGCATATTAGGATTTAGTCTTCTTTGGAGTTGCACATATGTTTTATGACCTTCTTCCATAAGGATTTTATGTGTGCAATATGAAGGACTTATTCCTTTAATATCATGAATTTTCCATGCAATAGCTGGTTTATGAGCTTTTAGCACAGAAATGAGTTGAGATTTTTCATTTTCAGTAAGAGAAGATGATATTATTACAGGTAATTCGGATTCACCATGTAAATAAGCATATTTCAAATGGTTTGGAAGTGGCTTTAACTCTAATATAGGTGGTTCTTCTATCGATGATTTATATAGATATCTGTCTTCTTCTTTTAGCATTTGAATTTCTTCTGTTGTTGGTTCATATCCATTAGCCATAAGTGTAGCTAACATTTCAGTTTCATCAATTGGTTCAGTTCCTTCTCCTAAAGAACATTCTCCTGTTCCTTGTAATTCTGGAAATTCTTCTAACAATTCTGCATGTGAATCTATAGTTTGAATATAATAACATGTATCTTCTGCAGATTGCGGTTGTTGCATGGCTCTATCAACTGAAAAGGTGACACTTTCTTCCTCTATACTTAGGGTCAGTTTCTTACCAAACACGTCTATTATTGCTTAGCCGTGTTTAAGAATGGTCTTCCTAATATGAGAGGAACTCGAGAATCTTCTTCCATGTCCAGAATAACAAAATCTACTGGATATACTAAAGTACCAACTTTAACTAGCATGTTCTCCATTATCCCTCTAGGATATTTTACTGATCGATCGGCTAGTTGTATGCTTATTCGTGTTGATTTCAATTCTCCAAGGTCTAGTTTAGCATATAGTGAATACGGCATTAAATTTATACTAGCACCTAAATCTGCCAATGCTTCTATTGAACTAAGACTACCCAGAAAACATGGAATCGTGAAACTTCCTGGATCAGATAATTTTTCTGGTATCTTATTCAATAGTACTGCAGAGCAATTAGCATTCATAGTAACAGCCGAGAGTTCTTCTATTTTCTTTCTATTTGTGATTAGATTTTTTAGAAATTTAGCATATCTAGGCATTCCTGAAATCACATCAATGAAAGGAAGATTAACATTTATCTGTTTAAACATATCCAAGAATTTGGATTGCTCGGCTTCAAGTCTCTCTTTTTTCATTTTACTCGGGTAAGGAAGTGGTCGTTGGTATGGTTTAACATAAGGTTTAGCCTTAATTGTGTTATCTTCATTAACCTTTTCAACTACCGGTTCTGTTTCCTTATCTTGCTCAGATTGTGGTTCTTGTGGAGTAGGAATAGCTTCATCGGAGATTACAGGCATTTCAGGTGGTTTAAGTGTAATACCACTTCTTGTGGTAATGGCTTTAGCTGTTTCATTCCGGGGGTTAGCATTTGCATCACTAGGTAAACTTCCCGGTTTTCTTTCACCTATTAACCTTGCTAGGTTGCTTACTTCTTGTTCTAAATTTTGAATCGAAGCTTGTTGATTTCTAAATGCTTGAGCATTTTGTTCATTGGTTTGTTTCTGAGATGTGAAAAATTGCGTTTGAGATTCAACTAGCTTTGACATCATATCTTCTAAATTTGGCTTTTTATCATCGGTTTGTGGTGATTTGTTTTGAAAAATAGGTCTTTGCTGATTGTAAGTATTATTGGATACTTGTTGATTGCTAGGACCTTGTTGGTTGTTGTATGGAACATTTCGGTTATAATTCTGGTTTTGATTGTAGATTGGTCTTGGCGGTTGATAATTATTCTGATAATTATTTCCAGGCCTTTGGTTTATGTATGAAACATTCTCTCTTTGTTCCATTGTTAGTTCAATACTGAGACAATCTTTTGTCAAATGTGGTCCTCCACACTGCTCACAACTAATTCGTATTGAGTGAATATCTTTAGTCATCTTTTCCATTCGTCTCTCGACAGCATCTATCTTTGCAGAAATGGAATCAAAGTCATGGCTAGAATAGGCTCTAGCTGCTTTAGATGATCTAACGATATCTTTTTCTTGATGCCACTCATGTGAGTGGGAAGCAGTGTTATCAATAATTTTGTAAGCATCAGTTGCGGTTTTCTTCATAATGGAACCACCAGCTGCTATATCGATGTCTTTTCTTGTAGTGATGTCGCATCATTGGTAGAATATTTGTACTATTTGACAAGTGTCTAAACCATGTTGCGGACATCCTCTTAATAACTTTCCAAATCTTATCCACGCCTCATAAAGAGTTTCATTTGGCTTTTGTGTGAACGTAACTATTTCTCCTTGAAGTCTCACGGCTTTAGATGCAGGAAAGAATTGTTTAAGAAAATTTTCAACTAAAACATCACATGTATCAATCGCCCCTTCAGGTAACGATTCCAACCAATCTTTGGCTTCTCCCTTTAAAGTCCAGAAAAATAACATGAGATAGATCTGTTCATCCTCAACTTCTCTGATTTTGAATAAAGTACAAATCCTGTTAAAGGTATGAAGATGTTCATTTGGATCTTCCTTCGGCGCACCACTAAATTGGCATTGATTAGTTACCATGTGTAGGATTTGTCCTTTGATTTCATAATCTGGTGCATTAATGCCTGTTTGAGTGATTGTGTGACCTTGACCAGTGCGTTTAGCTCGCATTCGGTCTTCCATACTTAGAGGTTCCAGATTTTCCATGATTGAATTTGTTGAATCTGAATCACTAAAGGATTCTGATTTAATGGTTTCTTCCTCGACAATCTCTGATTGTATGATTTGTGATTTAGGAGGAATGATTAGTGGATCAGGATCTTGGAATTGTCCCTCCGGATTCTCAATTGTGAGATTGGGTTCAAAAAATGGATTATCGAAAATTTGAGTTGGAGTACTTGGTCGACTAGATGACAATTCTAAAGAAAAATCAACGGCGACAATATTGGATAGATGTCTTGATCGAGTTACAGGTGGTGAACGTATGAAAGGTGGTGAACGTTTTGCTCGGTGCATTCACTGAATATCCTATTAGTTATAAAAGATAAAAATTATATAAGTTATCAAATTAATAGACTTTTCTGCTTTTGCCCACGTTTCGAATAGCCAATAGATGCAGCAGGGAGCCAGAACCCTTTAAATCGGAAGCTCACAACTCAGCCACTAACAAATCCAACTATTACTACGAACCAGAAAATTTGGATGTCTATCAATTTAATCGCTTAAAATAATTTTTCGTTTGAAATTTTAGAGAAGAAATAGAAAATTCTATGTCCTAAAAACTAGAGCGTCGAGAAATAAGAAAGAAAAAGATTGCGTCGAAAAACGTCGAAAAAATAAAAGGTCGAAAAATAAAAATAAGAAAGTAGCGCGTCGAAACTTAAAAGAGATTCTAAACGAAAAACGGCAATTACTTAAAATGATACTAAAATTTTAACACGGCGTCGCAAAATTTTAAGCCACCTAAATCTTAGTCAAAAGAAAAAGCACTTAAGGGATTTTACGGCAAAACCTAAAAATCTAAAAGTATAAAAATAACTATGGCAAAACTAAACTTAATACTAAAAGTTGTAACTAGAGTCTAAAAATCTAAAGGTAACAAAACTTAAAATAAATATATTTTTTTTAATTTTATAGAAAAAATCTTAAAAATATATATATATTTTTTTTAAATTATTTTTTTTAAAAAAAATAATTATTTTTATATATTTTTTTAATTTTTTTAACGATTTTAATATTTCTTTTTTAAGGATTTTAATTTTTTTTTAATTTTTTTTCTTTTTTTAACGAAATTAATAATTTTTTTATTTTTTTAAAAAAACTTTTTTTTAACTCATTTACTATTCATGAATAGTAAATGAAACGAAATTAATTAATTTACTATTCACATGAAAGCGACATGATAGAAATTATTAATTATAAGTTACATAATATACCCCTGAAGTATTTAATAAATACGACTTTTTAAAACTTTGCGATTCAAATTTGATTCAAAATTATTATTATATTATTATATTTTATTTCAATATTATTATATTATATTTCAATATTATTATATTATTATATTTATTAAATTATTATATTTAAATTAATATATCTTTAATCAATCAAAAACTAAAAAAAAATTAAATACCCCGTGAAGACACAAAAAGTGTCCCCGGCAGCGGCGCCAAAAACTTGATGTGTTCTAGAGGGTGTGTATGAAACGGCTATCAGCTTTATATTTATTTACTACAGGAAATCACCTAAATTAAACTAAAACACAAAAGGCAAGTATACCTATAGCTAAGGTAAAGTCCGGGAGGTCGATCCGTGGACACTATTATTGGGTGTCTTACTAGGTCAAATTAGTTAAATAAGTAGTTAAACTAGATTTAGTGATATATAGTAATTATAGGTAACTTTGGGGGTTTTTACCGTTTAATGACCGGTTTGTCGATTTTAAAACTTAAGTCACAATTAAAACCTAATGCAAAATATAACTTAATTTAAAGTGTAAAGTAAATGACGATAATTAAAAGTACAATAAATTAAAAGTGCGATAAATAAAATGGCAGTAAATAAAAGTACGATGAGATATAAAATAAAGGAATTATGCTTATTTAAACTTCCGTAATCATGATGTTCGACGTGTTGATTTTAATTTATTACCATGGGTTAATTGTCCTTTGTCCGGGATTATTCGATATGTCCGTACGGTTTTGTCCATAATAGTCCATCGGTCATAATTATAAAGTGCGAGGGTCTTCGTTAAATTATCCTTATACCCGAAGTCAAATATTCCAACTAATTGGGGATTCGAACTGTAACAAGGTCTTAATACTTTGTTTAATGAATACACCAGGTTATCGACTGTGTGTAATCCAAGGTTTTAATACTTTGTTAACAATTATACCAATTACCCTTGAATGTAATCCACCCCTGTTTTAATGAGTCTAGTAACTATTAAATCATCCCCGTGTCCGGTCAAATGAACAATAATTCGTACTTATAAATATCCCGCTCATCGTACCCGATTAAGCGTATGTGGTTATATATAGATACGTCAAATCATAAACTTTATATTAAATTAACGAGGTATCGTTTAGTTAATATAAAGCCCATTAATAGCCCATAGTCTAATTTCCACAAGTGTCGATCTTTTGCCCAAACCCCAATTATGGTCCAAAACCCAATTATCCCGTCTTTAATATTTAGTCTAACATAACGATTACTTCGGCTTAAATAAGCATAATAATAACTTAGCTACGAGACATTAATAAAAATAATTTAAACATAACTTACAATGAGTATTAATAGCGTAGTGTTACACGGACAGAGTTTCGACTTACAAACTTAAAACATTCGCTAACATAACCTTATTATTATTAAACTTTAATATTAAAATTATAATATTAATATAAATATATTGAGAGAGTAAGAGATTTAGAAAATAGAAAAGGTGTATCTTTCATTACTCCGTAGTCTCGTTTTATAGGCAAATGATGAATTTGAAATTTTCACTTATGACCCCTTAACTATGCTCAATTAACAACTTTTTATTATTTATTATTATTCTTATTATGAATTATTTAAATATTATATTATATTCTTGTGCATAGTTGACTTGTACTTTCAGCTCCGTTGCGTCGAGCGTTGAAAGTTGGTTCATGTCTCGGTTCCGGATTTTCGAACGCCTTTTCGTATAATTTAATATCTTGTACTTTGCATTTTGCGGCTTGTACTTTTGTAATTTTGAGACGTTTCTCATTAATAAATTGAACCACTTAAATTGTACTTTGTACTTTTTAGCTTTTTGGTCATTTGCGTCTTCAAATCGTCGAATCTGTCTTTTATCTTCACCTTTTATTATTTAAACGATAATTACTTGAAATTAGAACAATTGCAACTAAAAGCTTGTCTTTCTTGAAGGATAATGCTATGAAATATATGTTCGTTTTTAGCATTATCAAGTTTCCAACAAAAAATGTTAAGCAATCGTTTTTAAAGAAAACACGGTCGAAGTCTAGACTCACTAATGCATCCTAACAAATTCGGTTAGACACACTAATGCAAATTTCTGATTCTCTAAGACCAACGCTCGGATACCAACTGAAATGTCACATTCATATTGATTATAAACATTCCATATTAATTGATTTCGTTGCAAGGTTTTGACCTCTATATGAGACGTTTTTCAAAGGCTGCATTCGATTTTAAAACAAACCATAACTTTTAAAATATTACGACGATTATCAAATAATGATAATCTAAAATATAGCGTTTTCACACGACCATTACATAATGGTTTACAATAATATTACACATCAATATATGCCTTTGAATGCAGTTTTTAAACAATGTTATACAACCATGAACTCCAAATCTTGTCCTTAATTTAGTATGCAACAGCGGAAGATCTTAACAATCACCTGAGAATAAACATGCTTCAAACGTCAACAAAAAATGTTGGTGAGTTATAGGTTTAACCTATATATTTATCAAATTGTAATAATAGACCACAAGATTTCATTTCTCATAAATACACATCTCGTATCAGGCATTTCGCAAATTGCATAGAGATAAAAATCATTCATATGGTGAACACCTGGTAACCGACCTTAACAAGATGCATATAGAATATCCCCTATCATTCCGGAACTCCCTTCGGACATGATAAATTCGAAGTATTAAAGCATCCGGTGTTTTGAATGGGGCTTGTTGGGCCCAATAGATCTATCTTTAGGATTCACGTCAATTAGGGTGTCTGTTCCCTAATTCTTAGATTACCAGACTAAAAAGGGGCATATTCGGTTTAATAATTCAACCATAGAATATAGTTTTGATTACTTGTGTCTATTTTGTAAAACAGTTATAAAAGCAGCGCATGTATTCTCAGTCCCAAAAATATATATTGCAAAAGCATTTAAAAATGGAGCAAATGAAACTCACTTCAAATAATCAAGTCTTAACAAGTTTGATTGCTTAACATGTTGGAAACATTTAATCATGCAAATATAGTTTTCATTTAATATATAATCATGGAATAATCATGGAAAAGTTCGGGTCATTACATTTATAGTCGGAAATACAGGTTATAAGTCGTTTTTGAAAGAGGTAGTCATTTTCGTCGAAAGGACGACATCTTGATGACCATTTTGAAAAATATACTTCCACTTTGAGTTTAACCATGATTTTTGGATATAGTTTTATGTGCATATGAAATATCATTTTTCCAGAAAACAAACTTCAAATTCAAAGATTAAGATAGTTTTTATTTTTCCAACCCAAAACAGCCCCCGGTTTTACTACAACGGCGTATGTCCGGTTTTACGGTGTTCTTCGTGTTTCCAGGTTGTAAATCATTAAGTTAGCATATCATATAGATATAGAACATATGTTTAATTGATTTTAAAAGTTAAGTTATAAGGATTAACTTTGTTTGCGAACAAGTTTACAATTAACTAAACTATGTTCTAGTGATTACAAGTTATAATCTTCGAATAAGATAGTTTTATATATATGAATCGAATGATATTATGAACACCATTACTACCTCAAGTATAGTAGGTAAACCTACTGGAAATGATGAGAAAATAACTTGAGCTTCAAAGGATCTTTGATGGCTTGGAAGTTCTTGAAGTAGTATCATGACACGAAAACAAGTTCTAGTAAGATTACTACTCGAATTAAGATAATTATAGTTATAGAAATTGAATCAAAGCTTGAATATGAATATTACCTTGAATTAGAAAGACAACCTACTATAAATAACAAAGGTTTCTTGATCTTAGATGATTGATTGGAATGGATTAGAAAGCTTGGAAGTAGACTTGCAAACTTGAAAGTGTTCTTGATGTGTTCTTGAGTAGTTGTTTTGTAAGTTGATTTATGTTTGGATTTTTGAGCTAGATTGATGTAAATTTTGATGAAGATGATGAAGAACACTTAGAACATCAAGAAAGAACTTGAGAGAGAGTAGTTTGATTCAAGAAAATTGAAATGAGAATGTGTTTGTGATGCTCCTCATTCACGTAAATATGGGGTAGTCATATAGGCTCCATTAGTTTGTATTTTTGTTAGATATTTCATGCTAGTTATCAAATGGTTGGTTCCACATATTTGTGGACTAAATGAGGGCTGCTAAGAGCTGATAATTGAAGTGTATATACCAATATTATGTACATTTAGGAGCTAGGTATTGTACGAGTACGAATACGGTTGCATACGAGTAGAATTGTCAATGAAAATGAATGAGAATGTAATTGTAAGCATTTTTGTTAAGTAGAAATACTTTGATATGTGTTATGAAGTCTTTCAAAAGTGTACTAATACATCTTAATACACTATATGTATATGCATTTTAACTGAGTCGTTAAGTCATCGTTAGTCGTTACATGTAAATGTTGTTTCGGAACCTTTAAGTTAGCGATTTCGTTAAATGTAATTAATCCCATTGTTATTAAATCTATTAAGATGTTAAATTGTTACATTATCATGATAACATGATGTACTAATATATCTTAATATGATATATAAATATTAGGACGTTATTATAACGATAATCGTTACATATAGATATCGTTTTGAATTTCTTAAGTTAGTAGTCTTGTTTTATGTATAAAGTTCATTGTTAATATACATAATGAGATACTTAATTATCATTTTATCATGTTAAACATATATATATATATATATATATATATATATATATATATATATATATATATATATATATATATATATATATATATATATATATATATATATATATATGTTCATATATATAATATCATGTCATATACATGCTATAACGTTCGTGAATCATCGGACAAACTGGGTGGTCAAACGTTAACACTAAATCCGTTTCAGTTAATCAAGTCTTAACAAGTTTGATTGCTTAACATGTTGGAAACATTTATTCATGTAAATATTAATCTCATATAATATATAATCATGGAAAAGTTCGGGTTACTACATAGCTTGCCACGAATCCATACACCCATTATCATGATTACCCATGTGACCGTCATTCACATGCCCATAACCGGAATCATCGTGTTCATGCTCATATAACCATAATCATCACTCGTGCCCAATTTTTGACCATCATTCATTACTCTTGACCATAACAAGCCATACAAAGATTCTTGCCCGGCCATGATATACCTGCAACCTAGCTGCAATCACAACACAACCAAACCAGTGCGTAAAACCAAACAAAATAAAATAACAAAAAATAACTTCCGCAGTTTCGAATTTCACGAAAGGATCGAACAACTAAGAGTTATTAAATTCTTAAAACACACCGCTCCTCGGCAGCAGCGCCAAAAAGTTGACGGTGTGAAATCATACCTTAAAATGACTAGCTAAAAACTTAACAATTATCACACAATTACAGGCAACTATAACCCGATCATGCAGTAACCTATAAGTAATTTGACCAGATCGTTCCACAGAGAGCAGTTTAATCAAGATCTTAAAACTAGTAATTATCCTAGGAGGTTAATAAAAGAGGTTTGGATTGTATTTTAATTCATGCAATTAACGTGAAGCAAATGAAACGAATTAACAATTAAAAGAAAACGGTGTCTACTTGAATGATTCACTATCTATATGGATTGTTCTTGCAGTTATTACCGATTGTTATGTCCCTAATATAGTTGTATGACTTCTTAAAAAGTTCAAACCAATTAAAGTTAGTAAACTCACATAAACCTTCTTCAAAAGATTAAACTATATTTGATAAAAACTAATGAGACTTGATTTGGACTAAACTCACATAAAATCCTAACTATAACAATCACTTGAAATAGTTACACGATTATGTAGTTCAAAACCCTTTCAATTACCAATTAAACCAATGATACAATCACTTGAAATCAATTATCTAATTGTCTAGATCACCTAGGTGTTGAAGCATAAATTGCATCTCAAATTAACTCCCATTAAATGATTAACAACCTATGTAATTGAATTAAGAGTATAGAACATGCATAACAATGGTTCTTTAATCAAACACGATTAATTTGAATCACAAGACATTAAATCCATATGATAGAACAATCCATTATCTCTAGTTTCCCATTCAAAAACACACAAACTATTTAGTCTAGCATATTAAAGTTGCAATAAACAAAGTAATAATCAAAACAATAAGCATTCATGATTATAATGATGAAATTAATGAATGAATCGAGTACCAAAAGTAATAAATGATGAAACGGAATTAAAAGGTGAACTAGTCTTCAATGGAATGATCAAAGTCTTCAGAACCCTCTCCAATTCGTAGCCTAAAAACTGCACACCCCACTTAGGGTAAAAACTTCGTCTATTTATAGTTGAACAAAAAGTGATCAGACCGACCCCGCGTAGTAAGAGAATTTGTCTATATGGGTTTTCGAAAGGTGTGGCGTTAATACTCGAATGAAAATTATTGTAGTAAGAGAATTCGGCTAAGGGCAAATACTTTTCTCAAGTAATTTGAAGTTGATAATACAAATTCGTATTACGGTTTCCAAGGTTTGAATCGTATGCTTGCTCGGTCCGTCGGGTTGTGGTTGATGTGTGGTACTCATGTCTAAACGTGGTCCCGAGGCTTTTGTAAGGCACCCCGAAATTTAGAAGTGAAACGAGGATCTCGATCCGAAACGAGGTACAGTTCTGTAAGGTATATTCGAACAAGTTTGTTAGAACTTGAAAACGTTTGCTGGAACAAGTTTCTTATCGGTTTCTGAAAACGTTCGTTAGGACTATTCACCCTCGTGGCGAACACTAGTATAACGTGAAGAGTCTCTCTCTCTATTGAGGATTTAGATAGAAGATTTCCTGAACCGGAAGTATGGGTGTGATGCGAGAGAAGTTTCCGCCTCGATGTGAGCATAACAAGCATGTTGTAGTTCACCGATAAAATTGTGCAAAAACGAGATTGTATACACGTGTAACATATGTTTGAAGTTCAAAGAATTTGTCATTCATTCGGAAGCATAAATATGGTTCAACAATAATCGAAGGTGTGTCCTTGGTATGGTTGTTATCAATATTCTCGAAGTTTTTGGATATCCAACAAGAAAAATGAAGTCATGTACATGGCACATGGTGATGGAAACTTTACGGCACTTGTGGATAGTAAGCCGGGACGGTGACGAATAACAACCGAGGAGACAGAGTTCCCGAACTAGTGTGACTAATGAAGTCGTCGTCATCCTTACGCGTATGAATCTTGAATTTACGTGTGTTACCGGAAAGTGGTAGATTACAGATTCGTATGATGAAAACTTGGTACCATTAAGAAGTTTGCCTAAGAATGATTCAAGTATAATGCACAAGTATTCAAGTAAGTGCTATCTATTGCAAATGTATGTCAGAATGCAATGGCTAACTATCCGGTTGTAGTCTAGATTCACTAATGCGTCCTAACGACTCTGTCAGACACACTAATGCACATCCTAGATCCCTACAACCAACGCTCTGATACCATCTGTAGCGACCCGACAAAATCGTCATTGACGGTGCCGTTAACTTAGGTCCCGTTACGTGGTCATAGTCCCTAAATGAGACGCGTTTGACCAAAATTATGTCGCATTCATTTGAAATGTGCATGACTTGCAAAGTTTTAAGTAAACTAAACGGTTCGACAACATGTATAAGTTTACAAAAGTTATAAAGTATAAATGAAATAACTTGTAACATAATTAGTTTAAAATCACGGTTGCTATAAATAGCGTAAGTATGTAAACAGTATGCTTAAATCCAAAGGTGCTATCACTAGCGTATGCATGTATGCTTGACTCCAAGCAAGTAATCAAAGTGTGCGGAAGCATATATCAAGTAGCCAAGTATGAACCTGAGAAACATATAGAAAACTGTCAACAAAAAACGTTAGTGAAATCATAGGTGTTTGTAAACGTTGTTTTTGAACCACAAGATTTAGTATTTCCATAACGTTGATTATCTAAATCGTTTGCATTCCAAAAGTATGTTCGCGAGCACCCAATTATCAAACTTAACTGTTTTGTACCCTGTTAGGTAGTGTTAGAACATACACTATACTCGAAAATATATTTCATCCGCTAACGGTAGCGAACTGTCCGAATGAGGGCTCGTCAAGCCCATGTGATCACATAACATAAGTTCACGTTTACACCCTGCAAGTGTAACTAATGATAATTGAATTGAGGCTTTTTGTTCAAACTCGATGTGGAATGTTTGTTTTCGTACTTGTGTTCAAAGCATAAAAGTATGATACTTATATGTTTCTCATCCCATAATTTAAAGAGTAAAAGTTGTTGAAAAGGTGGGACTATGATCTCACCTCGAGTGCACGAGTATAAATGTACTTCACAAAGTAAACATGTGCATGAAAGTTGTTTAGTCTTGACCTAAACAAGTAAGTTATATCAATACCAGGTAAGACACAAGGTCGGTCGAAATGTGTTCAATTAGTCCTATGGCTCGTTATGACTCGAATATATAGCATGTGAATCACGTTGTCAAGTTTCATGCAAGAATCAAGTATAAAATAAGATTAGAACGATTGCATAAGTGTTTGGTTAAGTTTGAATAAAAGTCAAACTTTAGTCTAATTCAACGAAAAAGTCAACGTTTTCGGGTCGGGTCACGGACAATTTTTCTAAGCTTAGAAGTCATATATAAGCATGTTGGCCAAGTTTCATGTCAATCGGAGTTGCGTAGCATAGGTATAATTTTACGAAAATTGGAAATTTTGGACAGCCCACTTTCCACGCTTTAAGCCGCGCCGTGGCTAGAGGAGCCGCGCCGCGGCTTAACACACACAAAAAATGCTGGTCTGTTTCATGTATATGCTCGAACCAAACTTCAAACAAACATAACTTATGAACCGTAAACATTCAAAACACGTATCTTATATCGTTGGAAAGGTATTTTGACAAGGAATACAACTAAACACATTTAATAAATCAAACTCATCATTTACAATAACAAAAACCTCGTCGAATGATAGTTAAATGTTCAAAATCAAAGTTTCAAGTTCATAAAATGCATTTCAAGATTCGGGAATCCAATTTTCACATATGATATGCCGTTTCGAAGGTAATTAAACATACAATACAACTAAACACTTACTAATAACATTTCATAGCATTCAATGCTTCAAAAGTTCGTTTTAAAGTTCATCAAACCCTAACCAAAATCATGAATTCAACCATTTTGCAAATGAAGCTTTTCTAAATCAACCTACACATCAAAATGAAGCTAATGATGCTAGTAACACATTTAATACATGAACTTTAACATTTAAACAACATTTAATCATCCAAAATTCAAGATTAAACACACTCATTTTTCATATTCAAACTAGTTACTCAAAACAACAAATTGAGCAAACTAAACACATATTCATATTAGACTTGAGCCATATACACTAACTAACACCATTTCAAGTCTATAAAACGAATTTGAGAAATCTAGAGTTCTTAGAAACTTTACCCCAAGTAGTGAAATTGGTACCAAAATGTAGAGGATGAAGAGAGGATTCCAAAAGTACGATTTGTTTTGATGTTAGCTTCTTGATTCGGATTTAGATGATGAATTAGTGATGAAGATCAAATGGTGGAAGTTCGGAAGTAAAAAAATGGAGAGAAAATGGAAAAGAAAAGAAAATTAATGAATGGTGGGGAGGGAGGTGGTTGACTAGTCAACCACTAGTTACCTCTTTCCTCACTTGACAACATTAGTCCCTCGAGTTTGGATGCGGGTGCGTGAATTAACTGAACGAATTATTTAAATACACTAGAGTAACGAGAGGTGTGATAATCCAATAACGGAAATATTAAGAACGTTAGTTAATGAAAGACACGAATTTAGATAAGAAAAGATATTATCTAAAAAAAAGACGGTGTTAAAAATAAATTTAACGGAAAAACGCGGGATGTTACACGCGACACCCTCTTTGAATCGCGACCGGAATTAGATATATCGCAACCGGGATCCGCCAATTTTCGATTTCTCCAAGTTCTGTTGATGTATTATGGCCGGGATACCCTTAGTTGTGGCCGCGATTGGCCTCAGTCTCAACAACACTTCATTTTTTCGCGTTTATACTTTAAGCTTATATCAATTCTTAGCCAGAAACAACCAAAACATTAAACCAACCACTTTGCGAGCTCAAATCATCAATTTCACTCGAATAACCACAAAAGTCTTCAAGTCTTCGCAAATAAATAACAATAAAAATCCGATATCGTGATATTATATATGTATAATTTGAGCGATATCACCAATTAAGAGAGGTGGTGTAATTGGTTTGTTTGGATTAGAAAATAAGTTTTAGTATAATTATAGTTTTATTTATTGTTTAGTCTAAGTTTTGCTTGATTAAAATAAGTCTAATGTAGCTAATTGGAATGGGTAAATGTTTGATCGAGTTTTATGGCATGAGAGTGAGAAGTGGTGAGATGTGAGTATCTATTTCAAAGGGTGTAGTATGTTAGTTGCTTTTTTAGTGTTTCTTAGTACGCTAATTATAATCGTTCATGAATAAAAGTATCAATTTTCATTTGATTTTTCTGACGTTTTTCTTCATATTGCATACCACAAACACAACTTAATTTATATATGTCAGTAGTGTAAATTCTGGTTTGCTAAGGACCTATCCAACAGACGAATTGTTCCTAGTATTTAAATTTTGAGGGGTCTTGGTTTGAATAAGATAGGGAGAGGTATTTTGTTCATCGAATTGTGTACGTTATTAGAGTGCTCCCAATGGTGACAACACTTCCTTTGAAGGACCTGCTGCCACATCAGCAATTCCTTTTCGGGAATAAACACAGGACTAAACACTACCAACAATGACATATTTCCTCAAAAAAACTGAGACCCACTATATTAACTAATTAATTACATGTACAAGTATACAAACAACAATACAAGTTAAATATACATATACTCCACCCACAAATATTTCAAATAAGGACATGGCAACGGATGAAGTGGAGGGCTAAAGTCTGGGCGGCCCCCTGGGCTAATTGCTACCAACAATGCCCTCCTGGACTAATCGCTGGACGGGGTGGAAGACTCCATTGTTGGGAGCACTCTTATTGTATCTTTTTTGTTTGAGGAATCAAGAAGACTTTTACTAACTTTACCCTATTATGGATAAGTTTAGGACTGAGTTCTTCGGTTTATGTCATTAGGTGTAGTTTCTCGCCTTCGAGCCCTGCTCGCGTTTGCCTCATGTCTCTTGTATTTTGGTTTTTTCTTTTCACTTTTCGAGAAAGAATTGGTTATAAAGTTTTTGTTTTTTCGAAAAGAAAAAAAAAGTTTAGGACTCAGTTGAGGATGCTACTACGCCTTTAATCGAAGTAATATTGAATTATAAGTATTCTTTATTTTTGAAATATTGGTGTTAAAATGTATAAATTGTAATTAATAATATCTTTTTTTAAAGCAATTGTAACTAATGATACTAAAGAAAACTAATGATACTTTTATTCATTAATTATTTTCTGAATCTATCATCTATAAGAATTGAGTCCTATAAAATTAAGTATGGTGTAATAAGTAGGGTTAACTCAATAAAATTTACCCATGACATTTATTATGATGGTAATAAAGATAAAAACTAAAAAATTACCTTTACATTTATTATCATAAGTATTATAAAGATTTATATATTATTATTATTATTATTATTATTATTATTATTATTATTATTATTATTATTATTATTATTATCATTATTATTATTAGTCCTAAGTAGTAAATGAGGATATTAAATATAGTTAAATATCTATAATCTATAATTTATCCATAATCGTATTGTAATTATGATTAATTACCATCATATTTAATGAAAGTAAAAATAAAAATAATAAAAAGGTAAAAAAGAAAAAGGAAAAAAAAGAACACATATTAAAATTGAGTTCAAGATAATTATAAGTTTTTAACAACAGTGGTAAATATAATTATAAGTTTATAGGTAAATATACACCTAAAAGCTAAATCTAAAATACTTATAAAAGTAAACTACAATATACATTTAAAATCTAAAAAACTTATGAAAGTAAAAATAGTAAAAAAAAATGTAATAAAATTGAGTTCAAGAGTAATTATAAATTTTTAACTACAATAGTAAATATAGGTAAATATACATCTTAAATATTTGAACGTATGGTATAAGTTCTACACGATTTTAATAATACATTTAAAATTAAAAATAATAAAATATCATATAAAATTTTAATAGTTTTGAATCCATTCGTTTCCTCTCATAACTACCCATATTAATAATTATAACTTATAATACATTAAATTAAACAATCATTCATTTTCTTAACTCAAATGTAATAAAAAAGGCACCCTTCATCTTCTTAACTCAAATATTATAAAAAGTCACTTACTCCTTATAATTTACTATATATAACTCATTTTGATGATCTTTACAAAACAGTTCTTTCAAACAATTCTCAATGGAGCGTTTCATAGTAACAAATTACACAATGTAATACTCCTAAAAAAACAAGATTCGTTTCATGACCAATAGGGGAATCTCTAGATAGCAATAATGTTTACCGTATGGAGTGTGTAGATGTTAACAATATTCATTGGCAAACTACACTCACAAATGTATTATAGTATGCAAATTGATTTGTTTTGTTATTGACTTGTGAGTATATTCTATTTATTTGTTGTCTTTATTTTTTCTCTTAATTTTTGGCCTTTCGTTACGATATTGTATTATTGATTATTTAGTTTCGACAATCTTATGTGTCTATGTGTCGTGTAGTTCATTGATAATGTGTTAATGATAACAATATATTTATTTAAAATCTGAAAATATAAAATTTATGCATCATTTATGTTATAGTTGTATAAGTTATTATTAAATATCACACAACATTCTCTAATATATTATGCAACGATATACTTATATAATTAAGCTAATTTAGTAGTTGTTCAACAATTTTTAAAAGCCATTACATTACATTTACTATTTCCTTATTTTATACTGTATCATTTATTTGTAAAATTTTATATTTGATAAATAAATAGAATTGGCCAAGATTAAATGAAATTGTCAATCATGGTGTCAGTCATAACCACGTGGTTTTACATAACTTTTTTATCTTCGAATGAAATTAATGTTAATGTAACACATTGTATTTCGTATGTTTCATTTTATGTATAGAATTTAGAAGTTGAATTCATTCTTACAATTGTGATATTTGTGTCATCGATTTGAGTTAAAAGTTTGGCATATATTGCTACAATAAAAATAAGTTATACTAATCTAATATTGTAATATGATTGTTTCTATATAGTATTTGGTTGTGTTAGATTATATATATATATATATATATATATATATATATATATATATATATATATATATATATATATATATATATATATATATATATAGATTTTATAATATACGACATAAATTGATATATGTATATTTATATTCAAATATTATAAATTCATATTATTAACGATCGCCATAAATCGCTTCACGTACCAAATTATTCATGTTTATTTAACAATCTGATATATGATTAACTTAATAATGAAACATGAGACAAAACGTGCAACGCACAGGCTTTGCCATCTATTTGATATAAATTACATCGTATTCATTTTATACGTTCAAACTTCTTTAATTAATACAATAAGAAACACCTACCATATTTTAAATAAAACTTTGTTAAAATACACGAAACAATAGAAGAACGAATGTATGGTGAGGTTAGGCTGATGTAAGCAATGATAATGAAGAGGAGACATGAGAAACGAAAAGCAAGATTTGGGGTTGGTTGGGACATGGCGTGCAAAACATAAGTGGCAGCAAATGATGTTTGTTTTAGACCAAAGTTTAAAGATACAAGTAACGTATTTATTAGAAAACAGAACTTGAAATGATCAAGAAAGAAAAAGAAAGAGGGTTAATAATCTAAAATCTTAAAAGTTCAGGTGAAAGAAAGAAATAGACAAAATCTGAAATGTTACCCGGCAAAATATCTTAAAAATGTCGCAATTTTGTCGCCCTTTTCCCAGTTTTCATTTCTAATTATTTTTTTACCCCTCTAAATATTTCAATCCCTTTTAATTCCCCCTCTATTTTACCTTATATGCAATTTACATCCTTAGTTTTGATTTTTTCCGTTACTAAGTACAAACATTAAAAAAATTTACTACGTACAATACAATTAATATAATAATAGTCCTAAAAGTTATATTTAAGATAATTTAGCCAAATATAAATATAAATAAAGAATAATACTCATCCTAAAACCTTATAACCTAAAGACGATGTTTAACAAAACTTAGAAAATTTCTTTTCTTTATTTTTTTTTCTCGTTGTGGTTAAGTTTTCATTTTATTTTAAAATCCCGGGGCTATGCGAGAAAAATAATATATACGAGTATAAATTTGTAGCAATATTTATTTTTCCTACTAACGATCATATGATAATCAATCAATTAGTTAATTTACTTTTATAAGTTTTTTATAGAATCTTCTAAGGATCCTAAAGCTTAATATAAGCCGGATGATAATGCAACTACCGAGACATTGCCTAAGTATATACGAGTGGGCGGCCAGTTTGTCTTCAACGAGTAGGTGACGGTTCGATTCCAAGAGTCGGGATCTAATAATTAGTACTGCCGACAATTAGCTATTCGGGGGGGGGGGGGGGGGGGGGGGGGGGGGGGTTCTCAACCTTCAACCGTACTGTCAGAGTTGTTGCGATTTGGTTTACTCCTAACTCGTGTCTGGTGTATATGATCACGAAGTTGATTAAATCTACTTTCTAGGTGATGTGGTTCAAAAAAAAATTGGATGATAATGTAGAAGTCTACAAGTTGTATAGGTTGCTTCCAAAAACTTAAATTTATAGTGTCTTAAATCCATGTATAAATGATAGGTAAAACGTGATACTGAATTGAAAATCGTAATCGTAAATCCATATATAAATCATTGTGCACGAGGGTCTGTATCTATGCAGCTGCAAAATTAAATTTGACTACTTACAGTGTATAGATCATGAGTTAATGACACACAATTTTCAAGAAAAATAATACTCCTGTAATGTATTTGAAAATTAAATGAAAGCAATGGCATAGCATGCAGCGCCCATAACTTGACCATAGATTACGAAGGGGATGAATGTGCATATGGTTCATGGGTGGTCATGGAGGCTCCCTTGTCGGTGATGCATCGTATTTGCACATTTGTTTTTTTTTTTTTTTCCTTTCAAGTTTCTACAGTTTTAGTACTCTATTTATTGGTATATACATATAATCATCCCTAAGTTGTTTAATGGTTAAAGTTATAATTCCTTCGTAACACTATTCTTAATGGTGATGGCGTGATTGAGTGTGATGAGATGTTTTTGTGGGATATAGTGCTGATTTGGCAAATATGAGGACGTGATGGAGTTTGTAGGACTATGGATAATGGGCGTTGGTAAACTCCATTGAAGGTTGTAAATTTCAGTTTATCAATTTTGCAATACTAACAAGTCGTAGTAAACGTTGCATAATTTCTTTTTTCCTTTGTTGTCTTACTTAGTTACTTGACTAGGTTATTTCTTATACATCACAGATATACCTGGAAGTGACTAACGATCCACAACAATCCCGCGTGAAACAGAGCATGTGACTTTGATTTTCATATGATTGCCATCGTTCGTGAACTCTCCCGCCAAGACTACTCCCAAGTGGCTCTTATGGTTAGTCTATCTTTTTAATGTCCACCATCTTATCTTATTACAAAGAAAAAAAAATAATAGAAAGACGCTCAGAAATAAATTATAACATTAATGGGAAAGGGTACTTCTACCTTATGAGTGGGGGGGGGGTGTTAAATATTGGTTCTCTTTTTTCAAAAAACCTCGCGTTATTGGGAAAATGGTGGTGGCGGTTCAAAACAAACCCTAATTCGTTTTGGGTCAAAATCATATCTAGCATCTATGGGCCGGGTGGGGGGTTGGGAACTATTAACAATTTGTGTTCATCTTGTGGTAGGTCTACTTGGACCAACATCATTAGAGCAAGTACTTCGATTGATGGTGTAGGGATCATGTTCACCACTTCGTTTATCAAAGAGATTGGAAATGGTAGCACCATCAGGTTTTGGACGGACAATTGGATTGGTAACTCAACATTAAAAGACCAATTCAGTAGGCTGTACGCACTTGAATCCAACAAGGAGGCTACTGTTCAAGACAGGTTAAAACATGAGGGTGATAGGCGGGAGTTATGTTGGCAGTGGCTAAGATCTCCTCGCGGCAGAGCAACAAACGACGTAGTGGAGTTATCAAACTTGATCTCAGGTGTACAGATTGCAGGCAACTCGACTGATAGATGGAAATGATGGAAATGGGGTCTTGGGGTAGAAGGATCATTTACAACGAAACAACTTGCGGTGTTGATAGATGGAGTTCGTTTATTAACAGGAAGTTCAACCATTGCCACTTCTAGAGATAAGTCAATTCCACAAAAAGTTGGAATTTTTGTGTGGCGGGAAAAATTGAAAAGGCTTCCGGTTCGCTCGGAACTAGACAAGAGGGGTACAGATTTAGATTCTACTTTATGCCCTATATGCGAGAATGAAATCTAAACGATGGAACATTCGTTGGTAAAGTGCCAGAAAGTAATTGACTTTTGGAAGAGTTTTTTTAGATGGTGGAACATACCCGAAGGTAAGTTAAACGATTTAAATCCTCTTGATAACGATTCGATTTTTCCGTCATTTACAAGGCATGGAAACACCATATGGGAAGCGGTAAAATGGGTGTGTTGCTATACGCTATGAAATCAAGGAACAACAGAGTGTTTAAAAGAAAAGAATGGAAGTTCACCAACATCCTAAACGAGGTACAAACAATTAGTTTCGGTTCGATCTCAAGGCGTATGAAGAAACTCTCGTTGGAATGGCATCAATGGGTAGTCAATCCGAGCTTCTATGTTGATAGTTCAAACACTCGATTGGGGATAGGATGATTAGCTCGTTGGTTATTAGTTTGTATATATGTAATAGTTTTCTTTCGTTCAGCTTGTTTCAAGGCATAGAGTAAATATCTGTTGCCTTGTAGCTGTATGTAATTATCTATGTACTCGTTTCGGTTTAAGTCAATATACTGCTTGTTTTTCCAAAAAAAAACATTGAACTTCCACTTTTATCTTTATAAGTTGGATATCTATAGGTGATAATTGTTAGTAAAACAAACATATTTGTTAATTGATTACAGATTTTGTTATAGAAATTGCTAAAGATAAATTTGTTTTTGAAAAATGCAGCAGGCTTGACAACCAGGATCAAAGTTCAATGACCAAAAGAATACTTAAGTATGCATAGGTAAACTGAACGCAATCCTCAAATCAATTACACCTACTGTCCGACTTTCATTATATAAAACACCACAACAGTAATCTAAATATGCACACTTTATTTGTGATGACGTAAGACAGTGTATAAATAAACTACATTATGTTCTTACAAACAAATAATAGCATGTCATCTACCTTTTTGATTTTAGGCCCTGTTCACTCCTTTTTACACTCGACCTAAAGTCAAATTTATGGTTTCATTCGTTATTCTTGATGTAGGTATTTGCGGAGTTTTGAAAAGAGCATTGATACAGACCTGAAATATCGTTACATGTTTAAATACTCTTGGTATTGGCAACAAATAACTTTAGATTTATAGTAAATACCGAAGAATTTAATATGTTGTTAGAAACTTTGTCGAGTTACAATCTTATCAAAATTGCAATGTATTTGTTTGAGATAAGGAAAGAGATATGGTAACATTTAATTCATTAGTCAGTCATTGTGTTAAAAGGAGAGTATTTCTGAGTCTTGTATTTATGTTGTTAGCAGCATGAGATGTATCAAACTTGATCTATGTCGAGATATAGGGTCAGAATACCAGTTAAAAACCAACTCCATATAAAGGAGCATGTAATTTTACAATTATACAATATACAAAAAAAACTGGGTCAGCCATGTAATTAGTAAACAACGTTATTAGGTGCACGAAGACAATAGCTCCCAGGGTGGTTGATTTTAGCTATATAAACAAACATGGCCATTTTGAAAACTTAATCAGATAGTGTAATCTATGTTGAAGAACGTAGCCATTTTGTGTATACAAACACATATTCAGAAGTTTACACCCAACAGCAACAGGCGCAATGCGCGGTCCGAACTTCAACTAGTTTAAACATAATTCTCCGCCTTCTCTATCTAAACCCTCATTATCCGCCTTCTTTCTACTCCACAGTAACCCCAAAAAGCTTCGGTGCCTCCCCCTGCCTTAGACATCTCGTCGGAGGTCCGATGAACCTCTTTAAACGCTTATTTCTATTTTTCTCTTGGATCTGTCATTCTCTACCCTTTTTCAGCGGTTCGAGGTTGTTAGCCACTTACTTTTTGGCGTTTTCGGCGGTGCATGCGACGAATGCCATCTCACATGCATTATGTGCTTTCGGATCTTTATGGGATTGTTTTCTCGTTGCCGTTTATTTTGTTTGTCTTTTTATTTTAGGTTGGCCGTTTGATTCCCTCTTCATTTTTTCGGCGTCTACTCCGGTTTCTCGCGCCACTAAGTTCTTAGGTGACGATCTCCTTGTGAGATATGAGAATGACGAGATGGAAGAGGTTGTTTTGTTTGTAGTCATTATCCTTGCTTCCATTAGACCGCTAGATCCTTGAACGTCGGAGCTTCACTCCGTCGTGTTTTTTTTGCCGGAATTAGTTGTTGGCTTTCTTTCTAGGTCTTTTCGTTTGTTGCTCTGTTTATTATGTTAAAAATTGCGATTTTATTGTCTCTTAGTTGCGTCTTTCCTATGTCTGTTGTCGTCCTTGTTGTGGTGGTCAGAAGTCATGTCGAAGTTTCGGTTGTCGGTAGTGACCAGATGATTTTTGGGTGGGGTCGGTTATTTGCTTGCTAGGTTGGTTCTGTTTCACTTTGCCTTCAATGTCGTAGGTTCCGATTCGGGTTGGAACAACGTTGTCGCCGCCGTTGTTGACATTGTTGATTTCAAAAAATGAGTTGTGCGGGTGTGGTCTCTTGAGGGCTTTTCGACCGCCTGTTCGGTTGTTTGTCTACTATTGTGGGACTTCGCCGATTTGCTGGTCTTAGGGCGACTTTCTTGGGTTTCTCGATGGACGGAGCTTGCTGGTTTATTGTTGGTCGGCTCTGTTCTTTGTGACGGGTTGGCGAGGTGGTGGTTTTGGAGGTCTTTTCCAAGCTAGGATAGGCTTGATGGTGTATACTGATAGGTCAGAATTTAAGCAGGGTTGCAACTTTGTTGTTTTTTAGTTGCAAATGTTTATAAAGATGTATTTGCGTTTGTTACTACTCAGGGGCGAAACTACATGGGGGCAGGGGCTGGAAGACTCTTTTAAATGAAAGATGCGAAAGAATGTCACGATTAACTAAAAATATTGAAGAATATGAAAAAAATATGTTAAAAAAGATGCTGAGAGTATAGAACTTATATCGTCTATTATTAGCATACACAAACAGTTAGTAAACAGTGCCTGGAAAAGCATTAAAGAAATTTCAGCAAAGCTAGTAATTTATTAATCATTTATAAATCTTCCAAGCACAAATTGCTTTGGACAAATATTCTATACAAAATCTATCTTCGAGTAATATTCATTTTGAATTATAAGATCGATGAAAGTCAAGATCCTATTAATGAAAACAACTCTTTTGAGTGTATGAAAAGCAAACAGCTCTTACGAGTACATGAATTAGCTTCTGAAAGCAAAAAGCACCAAGTACATAAAAATATTTCTGCAGGTATTTCAACATTGGAAGCAGTCATCAAGCAGATTCAACACCAATTACAGCAAAAAAGAGAACAAATTCAAGCACACCAACGATAACTCTCAGTTTTGATGCAGACTTTTGAGAGTACAACTGCTTTTCTTGAATCGTGATGCTACGCTCTGATACCCGGATTATTTCACCTTCTTAATATGTTGTTGCGGAATTATTACTTCGTTTGTGAATTAATATTTCGTCGTGATTATCAGATTAATACTTAATGAAAGATAATGCATGTAAGGAACATGAATTCATAATATAAATCATGAATACTATGTTCACGTGACAGCAATACTTTGATAACGGAAAACATGGATATATGCTTGCTTTTTATCAAAGTATAGTGAAAGGATCCTGGAAGAACTCTGCATAGCAGAGAACCCATGGAACCCTCACCTACCGATTTTACCAATTTTATCAGACATCAAAATCAACAAAATTGAAAGTTAAAATCGATGAAACAAGATTCTAAGGCTGCGATTATCAACTTCCTTGAAGGATTATACTCCAAATCATCACCGAATTCCTCAATTTCATGATGAACAGTGAACGAATGGATGAAGATGAACTGTAACTTTGATTTTTATGATTCAGTTGTTTTCAGACCTTGAATCCTTCACAAAATCTTCTAGTCGCTGCTATTGGAACAAGGTAACATCATTTCAAACATTAGTTCGATTGATTTAAGAATCTGCACATTCGATTGACTAGGTGAATTTTGTAGATGAACTCACGAATTCGAGCTCAAATCTAGGTGTTAGAATCTGAAACTTTGCACATAGATTCACGAGATGAAACCTAATAAATCTGCGTTTTTAATTTTTGCTATAGGTTTGATTTTGAGATATTCAATTTCTTACGAAGAACTGAGTGTGTCTGCACCCAAAAACAAGCTCAATCTGCACGCAGATTGACTCAATATGCGTGCAGATTGACTCAATCTGCACCCAGCTTGACTCCATCTGCACCCAGCTTGACTCCATCTGCACCCAGCATGACTCGAGCTGCACGCAGATTGAAGGTCGAGCTGTTGGTTCTCTCGGTTCTCTTACCGACCCGATCCGGGACTAAGGTCCGGCCCGCCTGCCCCTCGGGATGGTTTAAGGGTTCGGATCCCTGTGATCGTGGTTCGGGTTTCCTGCCCGAACGTGTGTGTGTGTGCAAATGATGGCTAGGCTTCGGTCCGGACTGATGCAATCTTGCCGTTATATATATATATATATATATATATATATATATATATATATATATATATATAGGGGATGATTCTCACACACTGTTTTTTGATCCTTACACACCAATTTACTTGAACTCCTCCCTAATAATAGGGTAAAAGGGTGTGTGAGGATCAAAAAACAGTGTGTGAGAATTATCCCTATATGTATGTATATATATATATATATATATATATATATATATATATATATATATATAACACATATATTATTATATGTATACACTAAAAAACACATTAAAATATTAAATAGAAAGTTTGGCACACAGCTCAAGTCCCTCCGGAACCCTCTTTTTGTTTGCGTTCGTTCTACTTTATTAGAAATCATCTTTCTCCATTTTCATCCATTTGTTTAAAACACTTTCAATTCACATTTTCTTTTCAATTCTTGTTGCCTACTTCTTCATCTTCTACACTACACCTCTTACTAATTCTCAGGTTTGCTTTTTTTTCTTTTCATTCTAATTTTTTTTAAATTATTATTCAGCTAAACTAAACTCCAATTTTAATTTATTTTTATTTCAAAAATTCGAGATCTGGAATATGCTTTACACTAATTTCTGCTGTTACTTTTTTTCTTGTAAAAATTTCTATTTCTTTCTCGTTTTTGTTTTTATGATCGGTCTGCATGCACACGCTGTTTGCCTTTATATACTTTAAATTTATTTTTAACTAAATTTATTATTTATTGAAAGAATTGTACAACACTATTAAGTTTCACTCAATTTCTGCTCATTTATTTCATATAAATTAATTTCATTAGAGACAGAAATGAGTAGAACTGATCTGAAATCTTCCTTTATGTGCATGTTCACTGTAATAAAATACCGTACAATTAATTTTTTGTTTATGCAAGTGATTTATTAAACTAGTATAATTAGGTATTTCAGAAATAAATTAACCCTAAATTGTTTTCATACTTGCAGTGACAATTATTGTGTGAGTTACGTGTAGCCGTATTCATTATTAATGGTGTATTAATTGTTGAATTGATTGATTGAATCAGATTGATTGATATTAATTGAAGAAAATTGGGTAAATGATGTCTACACCACTATTAGGTGTTGTTGAAGGAGGTGGACCTGCAAATGCCCCTAGTTTCCATAAGAATTACGGTTTAACCGAACGAAATTATCTCGGATTATCAGATTGTTCATCAGTTGACAGTTGCAGTAATGTATCTAGTGTATCAGAAGTGAATAAAAATACTAGTTTAAATTTGAACCTTAAAGCTACTGAATTAAGGCTGGGTCTACCAGGATCTCAATCGCCTGACCGGGATCCAGAATGTAGCTCCGATAAATTCGATGAGAAACCGTTGTTTCCTTTGGTTCCTACTAATAATGATGGAATTTGTTTATCTTCGCCGAAATCGGTTGCTTCGGGACACAAAAGAGTGTACATTGATGCCATGGATAGTGGTTCGGAAATTAAAGGAGTACCCGTACCCGAACCGAATTGGATGTTCGGTTCTTCTCGGGTTGAATCTGATGCTCCAAAATCTTCAGCCTTAAATACACCTAATGTTAGCAAAATAAACAGCTCGAATCCTCCTGCTGCTAAGTAAGTGAACAAGGATATTTGTTTAATTGAATTATTAAGTAAGGGGTGTTTTGTTTGTTGCTAATGTTTAATATGTTTGTATATGTTAAAATGTACAGAGCGCAGGTGGTTGGTTGGCCACCGGTTAGATCGTTTCGCAAGAATATGATGGCTACAAGTTCAAAGAACAACGAAGAAGTAGATGGAAAACGTGGGCCCGGTGCGTTGTTTGTAAAGGTTAGTATGGATGGTGCTCCGTATTTAAGGAAAGTTGATTTGAGAGGGTTCTCGACGTATCAACAACTTTCATCCGCACTCGAGAAGATGTTTAGCTGTTTTACTATTGGTTGGTTGCCTTTTCTGTTAGCCAAATGTTATTTTTTATTTAGTTAAATATTTTAATTATATTATTAAATTGAAAACGGAACTATAGGTCGGTGCGGGTCTCAGGGAGGTCCGGGAAGGGAAAATCTTAGCGAGAGCAAGTTGCGGGATCTTTTGGACGGGTCGGAGTACGTTCTTTCGTACGAGGATAAAGATGGTGACTGGATGCTTGTAGGAGATGTTCCTTGGGAGTAAGTACAAATCAACACTGTCTGTTTGCATACACATTGTGTTGTTAACGAAGCTACTCAGTAAAACTGATGTTTAAAAAACAAATGAAAAAAAAAAAAAAAAAAAAAAAAAATTCATGTGCTTTTCTTTTGCCTGGATTTGCTGTCTGTAATCTCTTGTAAAGGTGATTATGTGAAGTAGGTAATGCTAGCATGCTGATTCCACTGCTAAAAGTGATAATGGGATATTGATTTAGAAGTTAAAAAAAGTATCATTATCTGTTTGGAGCAATGGAGCATGCATGATTATCATTATTATGTAGAGTTGAAAATGTGAAACTAAAGTTTCCTATATGTTTTTAGTGTTCCTCTTTATTTTTTATTAAGTTCTTAAATCTCGGGTCATTTCAAAGGAAACACGAGTAGTCTATGTTTTCATCATAAATGTTTCTTTCTGTTCTTTATGTCCTGTATATACTACTTTTTTTTTGAATATTTGTGTAACTTCATATTTGAAGGTCAGCAAGTTTGGTGATATATCTTGATCTATATTAATAACCATTTAATTTAATTTCACTAGTCTTACACGCTGCTGTCTGTTACAGTATGTTTATTGGTTCATGCAAGAGGTTGAAGATCATGAAGGGTTCTGATGCTATCGGTTTAGGTATACACCATACAAATCGTCTCTTTTAGCATTGAATCGTCAGTATTTTTAATTGCTAAGCTTACCAATTTAGTCTAAGTTTTGACAGCTAAAAAATTTCTTCAAAAGTAATTTAGAACGAACAAATATTAAAATGTTTTCATGTCGATTAGTTAATGTCATATTGATGTGAAAATTATATTTATATACTTTGCTGGAATAAATCACAGCTCCCAGGGCCGCGGAAACATCAAAGATCAAAAACTAGTTTTGTGCTAACTGCTCGGGTTCCGGCTCATGGTTGGAACACACGAGTAGTTTTGGTTGGGTGGAAGCTGTGTAGAGGAAATGGGCTTGGGCTTTTGGGCTCGGGCTGGACTACAATTATGTTCCTGGCTTTTTCTGTTTACTGCTGCATTGGAAAGTTGATTATTGCCAGGTCTCTATGAATCATTACTTCATGGAAAAAAGCCTCTTTACTTTTCTATTTATTATGTTTTATTTATGAATGTGTGTGGTTTCATAACTTGTTGAAAACCAGTTAATCCTTACTTCCTCAGATTATCTGTAGTTAATTGTATCAAATGGTACTATTATAATGTATTAATGTATGATTCTTGCCTATCAGTGTTCTGTGTAGAAATTTGATCTGAAATTACGAGGTGTTGACGTAAGCCTAAACCTGATCGATAATCTTGCAGATTTGAATGAGATCAAAATGTTGAGGATCGAAGTTAATTTTTGTTGCAAAGACCTGACTAGAATTGAAAACGCTGTGTTTTCCTGTAGATCGATTACTTTAGTTTGAATCTGAACCAAAACATGCTTTAAGAGAGACTTTATTAAATATGCATTTGCATCATTTACAAAAAAGGTCGGTGTTTTTGGTGCACCATTTATGGTAGTTAATGAGAGCTTATAGAAGTTTGAGCTTATGATTTTAGTAAACTTTAATTTATAACCTTTGTTCGGTAGACATAAAAAGTCGAGTTTATGAAAATCACAAGTATAAAATGTAGAGTTTATGATAATTATAAGTTCGTAAAAGTTGAGTTCCGTTAGAGTTTATGAATTGAAAAATTACTAAAATGTCATTTACTATATTATTTTACATATTAATATTGTCCTTTTTAGTTAATTTATGATTATAAGATTTAGCTTCAGTTAGTCACATTCAAGCGCACCTTAGTGTCAATTGTCAACATTGGTGATTTTGGTGTTAATTGACAATCCGGAATTAGGTCAAAGTCGGCTACATATTCATAATTTGGAGGGGAATAACTAACTCACTTGGCGATTATGCTTATGTGGTGTCAGGACTAGAACTCTCGAATCCGCACTCATGGTCGAGTGGTTAGAGGTTCATATTAATAGGCTTATTTATTAGAAGGGTAGAGGTCGGATGTTCGATCCATATAACTTCTTTCCTCTGATGTTGCTAGTCAATTGGTAGTCTATTGTCCACGTTGGCATTCCTGCATTTCGTTTTGGCCCATCTCTTGTCATGCCGCACGTGCTCTTTTGACTTTTGTGTTGACTTATGTTGACTTTTGATCACTAGCAATTTCAGGCACACCAGTACTCATATATCATATTAGTGGACTTAAATTACTAGAATCCTCATATTCACCTACAACTGACTTAATACGACGGTGAGGGCAAAATCAATAGTCAGATAGAGAAAAAAACTGTGTAAAGGAGGGTTGGTAATGGACCTGATATGAGTCGGGTGATGTCATATTCACATTCATATCCATTAAATTTTGTTCATCCATGTCTATATCCGTATTCATATCCTAAGTTTATTTCATCCATCCACATCCAATGGATTAAGCGGGTTAATGAATGTCCATTGGATATTCAATAAAATATTAATCTAACGACGATTATGAAGATTAAATATAAAATTATAACAATTGTAAACGTATAATCTATATGTTTTTGGTTTATTACACATTTTTTTGATTGTATTTTGTCGCCACGTGTGACTTTTATTGAGCAAAATATGTCACTATATAAGTAAAATATGTTTAAATCAATCTAAATGTGTAACGTTCAATATTATTAATAACATTCAATAGTTGTAACTTTATAACCTTATTTTTGCTAATAACTTTAAAATTTATAGGTCATATGTATATGTATCGATATTTAGATGTTTATGCATATATTTTAGTACGTATAAATGTATTTTCGGGTAATAATGAATATATTCATGGATGATAAATTATCATTTCATATTCAATTCACAAAAGATTTAGATCATCAATATTCTTATCAATATCCACTAATCGTCAATTTAGATCATTCATATACATTATAAATAGATCGGATCGGATGATTATTTATAGATGGAATATTCATCGACATCCCTAGTAAAAAGCAAGAGAAAAGCATTGTTTTTAGACCCAACTTAATCAATTTAAGCTTTCAGTTACTAGCTTATTGGGCTGAGGGCACATAAAATTTCCTTGAAATTGGGCCATCCATAGAAGGCAGATGACCCCTTGACCAACGCTGGGTCCGCCCGTAGTTATGGGCGTATGTCAAAGTAAAATTACTCGATTAACTAATTACAAGAAACAAAATTTATCCGAGAGAAGTGCAAGATATCTCGGCCCCACCATGGAAAGCAGAGGATACGAGTCCATCATCATAAATGTAGTGATAACGATCTAATACTAATACCCTTCGCTATCGTGATGTGAACCATGTTTTGTATTATGAATGTATCCTCAACTGCCATATCGCTTTATTCAATACCACATTGTACCAAATCATTGTATGTTGACTTGGTTTCACTTAAAAGCTTAAAATTCTAAGTATAGTATTCACTAGAAAAAAATTCGACCGCGCGTTGCTGCGGTTGTATTCGACGCGCGGTCGAATTTGGATATACGTTGTTTGGTACCTAATATATCTATTAAGTTGGATTGCTTGTTGGCCGTGTACGTATATGTATGTAATATAGCCCGAAATATTTAATATTTTTTTAACGATGTCCGTTTCCCGTATAGTTAGTCGCGTTGTGTTCGTAAAATTATTTCGAGTTAAACGTTGGTATCGGAAAACTTTAACTCGCACATAGCGAGAATATAGGGCCCGTTATCTAGTGTTTTCTTAATGATGTTCGTTTCGCGCATAGTTAGTCCCGATGTGTTCATTAGATTTTTTCGAGTTGAACGGTGGTCTCGGAAAAATTTAACTCGCACCGAGCGAGAATATAGGGCCCGTTAAAAATTCGGGTGAAATTAGTTTCTTTTATTTTAATAAAATTATATATTTACGTTTTTTACCCCTGAAAAAGTGTAAAGTTGAGGGATTGTTGTGTAAATTGAGCTGAAGTTGAGAGACCGTTTGTAGTGTGAACGCAAACTCAAAACGACAATGCGATAAAACTGAAGCGACTAAATCTGGCGCGTGTTTCGCAAATTCAAAACGACAATGCAATAAAACTGAAGCGACTAAATCTGGCGCGTGTTTTAGTATATAGGTATAAATATAAATATAAATATAAATATAAATATAAATATAAATATAAATATAAATAAATATAAATATAAATATAATTATTTCGAGATATTTATTATTATAGCAATTTATCCATTGTACATGAGAGACAGATATTTATTACTCTCACTGAGGATTTCATAATTCAATTTGCTTTGCAGTTGATTATAGAATCCTTCAGAGTTTTTTCGCAAATGGTGGGTTATGCCGATATCTAGTAATGTTCCTTCGGGGGTTTTTCTTAGGTACAATATCCTAAGGTTTACTTATAACGAGTGTAAAAAGTAAACATGACCTGTAATTTTCTGGATACGATCGGGAGAGTGGCTAATGACAAATGATAGTAAAGGTGAATGTTTCGTCCCTTGACCACCTAGTGAAACAAAAAGCTTTGGAGCTCGATTAAGCTCATTATGACACGAGTAAGACTACTGATTTATACAATGGAAAGAGCGTGACTTTTAGCGCTAATTTAAAATCTCACGACAAATAAAGTTATAGTGAAAGCCTCATGGAGTGCAGATTTGGCGGTGATCAACTTATGGAGGATGATGATGTGAACGAGATAGGTAGCCGCGATGCGAGCAATTTATTTTGGTTCATAAAATAAATGGGACAATTTATTTTTGTTATAATGTAATTAACAATAACAATATTAGCACATAGATGTTCCGAAGAAAGGACTTTGGCACTTTGCTCGTTGACCCAAAAATTTCTTCAAATCACCACTTGCATAAACGTTTAAGGGTATGTTCACTTTTCACTTAATGATATATTTCTGTACAGTTCTTAATTAAGGAAGTAAAATTGCTGTTTCTTTGTCACTAAATCTGCCACTTAATATGAAATTTGGTCTCTTAATACCCCTCAAGAATAAGAGACAAATGAAAATAGAGATAAATTCAGAAAAAAGTAAGCAGCTCGTGACTTCTTGATCTAGTTAGCTTTTAACTAACATTTTGTTGTTTTACAAATAATATTTCACTAATCAAAATAGTCAATTTATTATCAAAGTTCAATGACTACACTATTGCCTGTTTATTTTTCCAATTAATGATATATTTATGTACAATTTTTAAGTTAAATAAGTAGACTTGTTTTTTCTTTATTACTTAATCCGTTACTTATCTGAAAATTGATTTGTTTTTACGAGACATAAAATTAGACAGTCCTCCAAAAATGAAAACAAAATTTAATATATATAGAAAAAAAATTAAACAACCCTAACTTCTTTAGCCCACTTTATGAAGAAAATTAGAAATCTCTCTCTCTCTCTCTCTCTCTCTCTCTCTCTCTCTCTCTCTCTCTCTCTCTCTCTCTCTTTACATATACACACACATCTGTACTTAATTATAACCGGAGGGGGTGCTCACCCCGTCCGAATTAAAAAAAAAAAATTTACACTAAAATTATTTTTCTTTTTACTAAAAAATAATGTTTCTCTTATTGTTTACCCACTGTCACTGGTTTCGCCCCATCTGTAGTTGGCTCCACGTTCCGCCACGGCGTGCGCGCACTCACACGCATGCGCGCGCGTACACACACACACACACACACACACACACACATATATATATATATATATATATATATATTATCCCTCGTACCAAAATAATGTGTCCACCTTATTTGTTTTGTTTTGTTTTATTTTTTTTTTCTCTTTTTTTTTTTTTTTGCTAAAAAACAATAACATATAAACAACTCTTAATCATCAATCGATGAAAAAGAAGAACAAGAATACAAACAAACCAAAAGCAAACCAAGACTCGAAAGCGGTAAATGTACCCTACTACTAAAAAAAAAGGGCCTAAGCAAACTAACCTCGAGCCTTAGACAACCGAAACATTACAACGAACACGTCTCACAAATACAATAACCAAAAACTACAAATAACAAACGGACCAAATCCGCTCAAAAAACTAGCAGACAACCGCTTTACCTTTACTTTCTCTAGTCTTTATGATCGGTTTAACAACCACTCCATCAACCTTCAAACACTTCAATTTCTTGCCTCTCTGATTTTCAATCGCTTATGAAGAGACCTTTGTCGAACCGATATCAATTCTAATACCCGGAACGGGAGTAGGAAGCGAGCCTTCATTCTCAAGACTTTCAAAAATGCCAAGGTTTCGATTCACTTCCAATGACCCAGGATTGTTGTTGTCTGGATCTTCAAGATCATCTCCCGAAGTTTGAACTCTTTTACATCATCCTTTCTTATCATTTTGTTCGACGCTAAATTAGTCTTTGAAATGGGCCGCGTACTAGTGAATGCAAAAGAGACATCATGCACATCGGTGTTAACAGTAGGATCGAAATAGGAATGTTCTACATTAACTCCAACATGTCGATTATGCAAAGGTGTCCACCTTATTATATGTTTGTTCCAAAATAATTATCAATATACAAAAAATATTGACTAAATATCGTAACCCTTCAATTGTCCACTTTCATAAATAGAAATGAAAGAAGATATTTCATTGGTGGATCTGGAGAGAGAAGATATTTCATTGGTGGAGAAATGAAGTTAGTGGGATTTTCTTAAACTGTGTGTTTTTTGTCTGGTGACAATAAATATGGGACGGAGGGAGTAATTAATTTCAATCAAACTTATTTAAATATAAAATTAAAACTGACGTTTATCGTATATCTATAAAGTTCAACAAAAATTTCAACTATACTCTTTTTAGTAATTTGATTAGCTAGGGCCGACTGTAATAGAAACATGACCACAACATTATATTATAATTGACTTAATCATTTCTTTTCTGCTCAATTTAAAAGTTCACAAATGTTCCATTGATGTTTACATATTACGTGGCTTGTCAAACTTACAAATTTTTTTAGCATAAAAAGATTTTGTCATGTGTATTTGTATTAAAAAAATTTATGTTGTACATTTTCAGAAATAAAAATTATATCTTTTCAAAAGCTTATAATGACACATATTTCATGAAAATAATATCTTCGGTAGTTAACTTAGGATATGGACGTTTGTACCTATGGTATTACATAATGTCATTGTACATATCTAGCTTATCATGATATAATAAGTTAATAACTGTTAAAATGTATTATTGATTATAACAAGTTTAGTTTAGAATATTATGTTTCATTAATTCATTTGTGGTATTTCTAGAATGTTTCAGGTTCAATGTTGCTGTCTCTAAATGTTCAAGGACTCAAGGTGTCAAAAGGCTGAAAGATTATGAGCTGGACTGATGGACTATGCTTATTGGGCTCTTGAATTTAATTTATTGGACTGCTCCTATTGAAGCCCACATTCATTTTCATGATAGTATTTATACACCTAATTTCTTGTTAGGGTTATCATTCTGGTAGCTTTTTCATTCGATTGTTTTCATCTGCATATTCAATTCTCTCTAATCATCTTCTTGATGAATTAGTTCTTTAGATTCTGTAATAGTGATTAAGAGATCAGTTTTGTGTTTCAATCTTTTGTTCTTGAAAGATTGATTTCAGTTTCTGTATTTTGTAAAGGATCTTGCATAATTTGGAGATTAAGTGTTTGATTCTGATAGTTAAAGTTTCTGTTTATGATCTGTTGATAATTCTTTCATGGTATCAAAGCGGCGAGGTTCGTTCATGGTGATTTACTGATCTCTTGGTGATTTCTGCCTTTTTTCGAAGAATTAGGGTTTCTTCGATTTCTCTTGTTCAAAGAAGTTTCTTGTGTTCTTTTGTTCTGTTTAGGTTCGATTGAGAACTTGTGGGTGGTTGATTCTAGATCTGACGTTTGCTGCTGAAAACCCTAATTTTTCTCAAATTAGGGTTAGGGTTTGGTGTTCATCTGGTGATCTGACGTTCATCACTCCTCTTGGTTTTCATCTGTCTTCCGCTGCTTCATCAATCATTCGTGATTGATTGGTTACATCTTAAACTCTTCTTTACCTTTATTTATTTGTTTGTGTGTTGTATTTGTTATTTCTTAAAGATTTACAACCCTGTGCCCAACTCTTGATCCCAATTCATTGAAATTGGTGAAAACCTGATCAAGCACAGTCAGTTGTAGATCATTAAGTTCTTTCTGTGTTATATTTGATTACTGTTATATTTTGATTTGTTTTTCTTATTCGTTTAAATGGGGGATAGTGGTGGTGCTACTGGATCTTTAACTCTAATTAATAAACTTGATTTTGGGGATCCTTTGTATTTGCATCCAAGTGATACTACATCTGGAACACCTAATATTTCTATAAAACTTAAAGGTACTGAAAACTATAACATTTGGAGTAGATCAATGCTTCTTGCATTGGGTACTAAAAATAAACTTGGTTTTATAAATGGTTCTTGTGTTAAAAGTACCACTGATAATGCTCTTGCAAGTCAATGGGATAGATGTAACACTGTAGTGTTATCTTGGATGTTTGGTTCTTTATCTGAAGAGTTGTATAATGGTCAAATTTTTAGTACTAGTGCTTTAACTGTTTGGAATGATTTAAAGGAAACATATGATAAGATTGATGGTTATGTGATCTTTAATTTACATCAGAAAATTAACAGTCTAAAGCAAAATGATAGTCCTCTATCAGAATATTATCATAATCTTAATAGTCTCTGGAAACAATATGATTCAATGGTGTCCTCACCACCATGCACTTGTGGTGCTAATGCTTGTACTTGTGATGCTTCAAGTTCTATTATTCAAAATAACAACAGACTTAAGCTAATGCAGTTCTTAATGGGTTTAAATGATGCTTATATGTCTGTAAGAAGTAATTTTCTGTTAAGGGATCCACTCCCAGATGTTAAAACTGCTTATGCTGTTATTTCTAGAGAAGAATCACATAGAATTAGTTCTTCTAAAGAGATCAATAATAAAACTCAAACATCAGCTTTTGTAGCTCAAGGTCCAATCAAACATAATAATAACAACAATGTGGCCAACTTTAATAACAATAACAGGGGTCCTAATCCAAATTTAAGATGCAACAAAATTGGTCACACTATTGAAAGATGCTTTGAGATTGTTGGTTATCCTCCTAATTTTAAAAGAAACTTCAATAATAATCAAAATAAAAACTTTAACAATAATCAAAACAACTTCAATAATAATAATAATAACTTCAAATCTTTGTCTAACAATCATGCTGCTTCAAATGAAGCAAGCACAAGTAGTTCTTCTCCTATTTCTTTTTCTAATGAGCAGATGCTCAAGCTTCTCAGTCTAATCAATGATGCTCCAAGTTCTGTTCCCACAAGCTCTATGTCTGCTATGGAATGTATTTTTTTAATGGAAGTTCTAAATTTAATCTCAACTTTAACAAATTCTTCAATTCTAATATCACACAATTCAAACATGTTCACAATGGTTGGATTATTGATTCTGGAGCAAATCAACATATGACTGCAACCAGTAAAGGTTTAGTTAATGTTGTTGATATTTCTAATCTTAAATTAACTATAGGTCATCCTAATGGTACTAAAGCTTTAATCAAAGGGATCGGAAATCTTGTGTTAAACAGTTTTATAACTTTAAAAGATGTTCTCATTGTTCCAGAATATTGTGTGAATCTTATGTCTGTCAACAAATTATCCAAACACAATAATCTAATTATCAGCTTTGATGATACTAAATGCTTTGTCCAGGATTTAAGGGACAAGAAAATAAAAGGGATTGGTAAAGAAGAAGGTGGTCTGTACATCTTTAATAATTCTGAAAGTGAATGTAAGAATAATAATTCTGCTGTTTGTGCAGCATCTTCAAATCTGTGGCATATGAGACTTGGTCATCCTTGTGATCAAGTCTTACTTGTGACGCCCCATACAAAATTAATGTGTACGGATCATCAACAACAAGATCATTACAAGGTCAAACACTATATGCTGTTTTAAAATAAGTTTGCATTCATAAAAAGGGGTAACGTCTTTACCGAATTCAAATGTTTTACAAACGATAGTATGCTTCTACGAATAGGAAGCAATAACATAAGTACGAGACTCAAAGGTCATTACAAATTCATTGTTCAAAAGTAACATAGATTGTGAATGCAAAGTAAATATTTCATGCAGAGACATCTCTAAACAAGCAGCGGGAGTCTACACAGCAAGTCTAATAGCGAGACTACTACATCGGAAGCATCAAACGTCTACGCACCTGAGAAATAACATGCTTAAAAGTCAACACGAATGTTGGTGAGCTATAGTTTAATTGTAACAGTAATGTGAGGTAGGCCACGAGATTTCGTATTTCAAAACAGTATGAAAAGTATATGTTTATCCGTGGGCACTTGGTAACTAACTTAACGTAATATCACCCCCTAAAAGTACACTTGGTGAGTGCGTAAGTGAAATAACCCGTTCATATACATTATAAACGATTCACAATAGTTGATTACATCGCGAGGTATTTGACCTCTATATGATACATTTTACAAACATTGCATTCGTTTTTAAAAGACGAACTTTCTTTACAATGAAAGTTGACGGCATGCACACCATTTCATAATACATCCAACTATAATTGGCTTAATATTAATCTTGATGAACTCAATGACTCGAATGCAACATCTTTCAAAGTATGTCATGAATGACTCCAGGTAATATCCTTAAAATGAGCTAATGCACAGCGGAAGATTTCTTTAATACCTGAGAATAAACATGCTTTAAAGTGTCAACCAAAAGGTTGGTGAGTTCATTAGTTTATCATAATCAATAATTTCCGTAATAGTAATAGACCACAAGATTTCAGTTTCCATAAATATCCGTACACTCGCAAGTGTTTAAAAGTATTCTATAAGTTGTAGGCACCCGGTAACAAGCCTTAACGTTCATGTTTTACCCTCTGAAGTACGCCAGATCAGGTGTGTTTAAAATAACCTCGAAGTACTAAAGCATCCCATAGTCGGGATGGGGTTTGTCAGGCCCAATAGATCTATCTTTAGGATTCGCGCCTACCGTACATAGACAAGTAGTTTAATGTTACCAAGCTAAGGGTATATTTCTGGTTTAAACCCACATAGAATTAGTTTTAGTACTTGTGCCTACTTCGTAAAACATTTATAAAACAGCGCATGTATTCTCAGCCCAAAAATATATATTGCAAAAGCAATTAAAAAGGGAGCAAATGAAACTCACAATACTGTATTTCGTAGTAAAAATACATATAACGTCATTTAACAAGTGCAAGGTTGGCCTCGGATTCACGAACGTATCAATATTGAGATTCAATATTGCAGGAAAGTACGTAGACACAACGGAGATGATAAACACTAGATTGACCTCACGAGCATACCCATGAACCATACCCATCACCTCCATAGTTATAACCCATAATTTCCTTAGCTTCGACTCATTCAAAAAAACTATTTTGAAATCATTCGGAGAGCACTCCGTCGTAATATTGTATGTATACTAATAATATCTCGAAATAATACAGAGCAAAAATATATATATATATATATATATATATATATATATATATATATATATATATATATATATATATATATATATATATATATAAATCAATTGAGAGAGTTTAGAGAAATATATTTTCAAGTTTCTATGAAATAATGAAACCTATTGAATTCTATTTATAATAGATTTTTGAATTATTAAAGTGAATTATTAAAGTATGAATTATTAAAGTGAATTATTAAAGTATGAATTATTAAAGTGAATTATTAAAGTATGAATTATTAAAGTGAATTATTAAAGTATGAATTATTAAAGTGAATTATTAAAGTATGAATTATTAAAGTGAATTATTAAAGTATGAATTATTAAAGTGAATTATTAAAGTTAAAGTAAAGTAAAAGTAAAGTAAATGTAAAGTTAAAGTATAGTAAAAGTATAAAAACTATGTATGTATAATACGCGTATAAATATATATAATATTAATTTAAATCGTTATATATATTTAATGAAATAAAATATAAATAGCGTTATATTTATTATACTGGTTAAGTAATGAGTTGTCAAAAATGATTCTAGATATTTATAAAAGTTATATACGTTTTAATAATAAAGTTCTTTTTAAACTGAAAACGTCTTTGTACGTTTGAAAATAGATTAATAGAATATTATGGAAACCAATTCTCCACTAACTTTTGTCTAACTTTCGTAAATGACACTTTTTGTTTTTATTTATAAATAGCTTTACAAATTATTCGGAATATCGTTAAGAGGAATAGATTTTCTCAAATCATAGTGGACCTCTCAACAGAGACTTGTAATCATAATTCAATGTTTCTGATAATTCAATCATTTAATATATTTTTTTTTAATTTCGTCAAAAATCATATTGAAACAAATACGTTCATGTAAAGTATCATATATCTAATACTTTGTTAATGTTTTCAGTTAATATTATATATTATATATACATATCTATATACTCATAATTGTTCGTGAATCGTCGAACACGGTCAAAGGGTAATTGATTACATGAATGTAGTTCCAAAATTTTTGAGATTCAACATTACAAATTCTACTTATCGTGTCGGAAACATATAAAGGTTAAGTTTAAATTTGGTCGAAAATTTCTGGGTCGTCACAGTACCTACCCGTTAAAGAAATTTCGTCCCCGAAATTTGATAGAGGTCGTCATGACTAACAATGAGAATGTTATTATAACGATTATAGAGTTTTATCATGTTCAAGAAGAATGGATAAAATAATTCGATTTCTCGAAACGTGTGAGTGAAGTTATCGTAAATGAATGAAATAAGATAATAGTGATTCTTCGTATCTTTTGACGTCATCACGATTGATCTCCGAAAAGAAAATCTTTGTAATCTATATTGGATTTGATTATTCGGCGATTAAGGAAATTATGATCCTCTTCGAATTAATGCGATAATCCATTTTGATTTCTCTGTCGGATATTTCACTATAAATCCACCTCATTTGTTTTCTTACAACTCACACCTTCTCAACTCATATTTTAAAGAATTTGTTAATATGCTTCATCCAATGCTGATTCTTGATATACTCCTCACTTTCATATCTGTCGCTCTTCTTTTTCATCTGCCTCCGGAAGAATCTATTTACTTCTACTATACTCTTGGTTTTATAGTGTTTTTAGTTCTCCCGTGTCTTTATATTGCTATATGCATCGATATATACGGTTTATAGTTTCTGGGTTGTTTTTGGTTTCATATCTTCCCTTATATTTCGATATCCCTGCTTCTGTCTTCTATAATCATTGTCATCCCCAATTAATGCTTTCTTTTATTTGCTGCGATTTATACCCCAATTTCTATTTCGGAGTTTTGTCCTTTCGTTTCTTCTTCTTGCGATTAAGCACCGCTTGTGATGGTCCAGAATTTGCATATATGAATTTCGGAATGAACATTGTTAATGTTCTAAGAAGGAAATTGTAATGGCACGATCTTGACTTGTCAAATTACTAGAATACCTTGGAAAAGGCCGAATCATCAAGAAATATTTTCTTGATATTTTAGAGGTTAAAGAGAATACAAAAGTCGTGTAACATAGCACATGATGACGTTATGATCTGTGAATCATCACGTTCCATTTAGAAACTCAGCATGACTTACTGTAATATAACCACGTTGATCAAGTGTCATTATATTATACTAGTTCATGATTCAGTTCCCAACACTACTTCAAAAATATTCCTATTTTAAATTCGAAAGTTTCAGAATTTAGAAACTAAAATAGTTTCTTTTATGATGTAATACTGTAACGACCCGCATTTTTTTCGATCATACTATACTTATAAGATTAATATTTACACAAATTAAACCTTGCCAACATGATAAGCAATCCAAATTGTCGAGATTTATATTTCCGAAAAGAGTTTTACGCAACGTTTGACCGTCTAGTTTGACCAATGATATCACGAACTATACAATATATAATAATTATACGTTTGTGTATATATATGTATATATACATATTTAACATGATTAATAAATGTTTTAATATCTCATTTTGTATTAATAACAACAAGTTATAAGTATATTTTGAAACTACTAATTTAAGTTTTCAAAATGATAACAATACGTAACGTTAATTGACATAAATACTTAAGACTTATAATGTTTATACATATATTGTATAAGTAATGTATTTAATCACTTTTAAAGACTTAAATACATAAAATCATATAAGTGTATTCACAAAAGATAGCTATATTTGAATCCTCATTCCATTTTTCACAAAATTTCTATACGTATATTTAGAGTATTTGTACTCGTATCATACCTAGCTTCTATACGTATTTACTATTCGTATATACACATCAAATCACCACCTAATTAGCTCCTATACTTGCCCTCATCAAGAGGGAACTTCTTTTTGACATTTAACTTCAATAATTATACAAAAATACAAGCTTGAATTTTGTTTTGTCCCCCCCTTGGCCACGTTTTATATGCCATCCCCATAACCAATTTTTGATCACCATTCTCACTTCTAAATCACTCTCTAACTCTTTTACTTGAAAGCCCTAAGAACTCCATAACAATTCAGTAACTTACCAAGAAGATCTAGCCATAAAAACCTTACTTAAACACCATAAAGAAAACCATACAAAAACACTTCAAGAAAACCCTCCAAGAACACCAACTTACTTCCAATCTTTCATCCACTTCTATCACCCTTTTGATTCTAGCTTCTTACTTCTCTTTTACAGCAACTTCATCCAAGGAACTTGAGGTAGAATATATGTTCATAACCTTATTCGATTCATATATATATAGCTATCATATTTTGTGGTATACAAGTTTAACAACAAGAACATAGTTTGAATGTTTTCAAACTTGTTTGCAAACTAAATAGATCCTTCTAACTTAACTTTTAAAATACTTCAAGACCTGTAATATAACTTATGTATATGCTAATTTAACAAGGTAAAACTTGGTTTTTCAAAGTATAAGTATTTTTAGAAAAATGGTCATTAAATGATTTTGTTGTAACGAAAATGATTAACTTCATAAGTTTCACTAAAGTTTGACCTATGCCGTGTGATTTTGAATACAAACTAAGGTATTTACAGTTCATAGTCTTAAAGAGGGACTCGATCCAAGGAGATGGCAAGTTGAATCAACGAAAACGGACTTGTAACGAAGAAACTATGACCGAAACAAAATTGGTTATCCAAGGCTTAAATGACTTCGGGATTCATTGGAAAAATTTACATAAAATCACATACTTCTAAGATAACATGATATTTTATATATATGTACTCATAATTCAATTTCATATGGTTCAGGATCACCCGTAAGCAACACGAGAAGATTAATCATAAGATCCCATGATTGTACGCAACACGTCATTTGACAACACCGGTACCATGGGTCAAGATTAATCTCGACCAATACATTTATGATGGGGTTTTACGGGAGTTTTATTTATTTCGTTGGGGGTTGTATTTATTCATTGCGGGTATATTAAACATCTAAAAAATGAACCATTAAAAATTGAATTGCTAACCTCGGACTGCTAACTTCGGACTAAGGAAATATTCAAAGTATTAAAAGTATAACAAGTATATATATATAACGTTTGTTTAAAATGAAAACATATTGATATATTATATATGGATAGGTTCGTGATATCAACCAGAAGACCGAGTCAAATTATTTATATCATCAAGACAAAAGTGAGTATATAGTCCCACTTTTAAACTCTAAATATTTCGGGATGAGAATACATGTATTTTATGTTTTACGATATGGACACAAGTAACTGAAAAATATATTCTACGTTGAGTTGTACCACTGGCATACTTCCCTGTAGCTTGGTAACTAATATTTACAGCGGTATTGTAAACGCGAATCCTGTTGATAGATCTATCGGGCCTGACAACCCCAACCGGACTGGACGACCAGTATTCAACGGTTGCACAGTACTTCGTTTTTGTGACTACACTTGGTACGGTGTAGTAAGGTTTCATATTAAAGGGAATATGCGACGTGAAAATGTTAAGTATGGTTACCGAGTGCTCAACCACTTAGAATACTTTTATTAAACTGATTATATACGAAATCTTGTGGTCTATATATATATTGCAGCCGGCATTAAACCTATATCTCACCAACTTTATGTTGACCTTTTTAAACATGTCTATTCTCAGGTGATTTCTAAAGCTTCCGCTGTATCATGTTGGATCTAACCAGGATCTTGCGTACGCATGTTTGTGTCAAAAATAAAACTGCATATCCAAGATGTTGTACTGTAAAATATGCTAGAAACCGTGTTGTTGTCATCATTTGTAAAGTTTGTAAGTCGAAGATTATCGCTAAACGTTAATCTTCTTTTTATTGTCTTAAGTTTGTAACAAAAATAATGGTTATGGTTTGTAATGTATAATATATGCAGTTTTCTTTCAAAAATGTCTCATATAGAGGTCAATACCTCGCAATGAAATCATACGTTATCTAACGCGTTCTTATGGTTAAGGATGGGTTATGACAAATACAGACAGCACGAAGAGGTAAATGATTTCAAATAAGAATAATTATGGAAATATCTTCAGAAATATGGAGGATATTTATAATGAAAGATACGATGATATCTTAGAATGTCTAATATCAGAGGATGATGAAGAATATTGTCCGTAAGGGTTTAGAGTCAGGAGCAAGGTATTCGTTAATGACTTCAACAAGTACAGAATCATTTGGATTCTTTGAAGGCCGGTTCAGCCTTTGTGATTTGTCCACAGCCTCCTTCATACTTTGCTCAATCCGTTTTCCAGTTCCAAAGCTTCTCTTTTTCTGAGCTTTACCAATATACTATCCTTTATCATCCAACTTTTTACTGTTAAGGTCGTTTACAGTTTTTGCTGCTTCATCAATATTTTTCAAAATTTCGAGAACTGGTTCGCAGTTTAGGGTATTTTTCAGAAATTTCTCATTAAAAGTATATAAGTCCAGAAGATAGACACATATAATTGTTGGCGTAGACATGCTGCGAGATTTCAAAATACTGATTGCTAATTTCTGATGATTCGTATGGCAATTCTCGTTACAAGATGCAGATGAGTAAATGATGGGGTTTTGATAAATATAAAGAATTTTCGGAAAGACAAAGATCAATGAAGTTGTTAATAAGTTTACTGCTAATGTGGCGAGATATGAAAGGTTCCTCAGAAATAATGATGAAAGGGTAATCATTATAATAAGGCTTATTCGATTGAACAATTGAAGTTGGTTTGCTGGAGCTGTGACAAAATCGTCTATTTTTAGAAGGGATTGAAAAGTTATTTTAGCTAGTAAATGCCAAAAGGTCTGACATGGATACATGTTAAATTATGACTTTGGTTTCAAGAGTTTTTCAGGTACGTAACTGTGGATAACATGTGGTTAGATTATCATCTCGATTGTTCATTATTTGAAGTGTCTTCAGGTATTTCGAAGGGCTTGAACACAGAATATAATCGTTAATATACATACGATGTTCTAACACAGTTTTGAAGTTAAAGTATAGCTTTGAAAGATATAGGAATCTAAGAGTGATGATACTGGTTATATTTCGAATTGAATTATGCGATTTCAAGATCAGAATATGTAATTGAATTTGAATGAGTATGATTGTTTTGATTTATATGAAAGAATGGATATTGTTGTGAAAGTAGGGAGTATAGTTGATGATTGCTGAATCAGTTTCGAAAAATGTAATATATTAATTGTGAATTTATATATCTCTCGGGTATTACCTACCCGTTAAAAAAAATTTCACAATTAATATTTTGTATAAAAGAAGTTTATTACAGTCTTTATGAAAATATATGTGTATATTTTCTTTAGATGTAATATAGATTTAATGAGTTAATATTAAATTAGACTCATTTGTTTTATGGTTGGAACTAGAATTGAGTAATCCCTAAAACTTTATAAATTGCATAAGTATTTCTTCAATAATATTGAAATTATGAATCATTACTTTGTTATTTGTTGGTTTTCGTGAAATTCTTGTGAACCTTGCAAGGTACGAATGATGTTATTTGAAAAGTTTCGAGTACATCGATGATGAAAGTGTAAAATCAAACATATATTCGAATAATACACTTGATTTATTATGAATTGGATTTTTATTGAATTGAGATAGAGATTGTAATTAACGATGGTTAAGTTGCGGACGAAGGACGTACATCTTTTCATATTTGTAATATGAATTAACTGAGTAGTTAAGATTCACACATAATAGCTTAGTACGGGAAGATTTATCATGGTTTAAAAATTTATACATATAAAATATACATATAAATCTTTCGATTGGAAATGAGTTAATACTTCATAACTCGTTGATACAATATATTTGTTGTTGATTCGTAATGATGTCCACAATGATTCTTGAACTGACAGAGTTTGTGATGTTACAGGTGCTGTTGATTCTGACGATACTGACGGCACTGACTGTGTTGATGATGCTACAGTCCTGTTGATGCTGTTGGTAAAACAATTCTAGCTTGTAAATCGTACACCATTTTCGATCAAAGTTTCTACTCTACCCTCTCCGTTCACTCATCTGATTTACGGTCAGAATTAAATAATCTCTAAGATTTTGGAGATTACATAACTGCCGCAGAGATATCTCTTCAATGAAGTTTATGAATTAATACTTCATTGTTTGTTGTTGTTGATATTCCTGGATATTTACAGGGTGTATGACGTTGATGTTTGAGATACAGATTGTGATGTTGCGGTGTGGGATGTGGATGTTATTGTTGGTGGTGGTGATGGTACTGTTGGTGTTGCTGATGGTGGTACTGTTTATGCTGCTGGTGTTTATAACCTTTGCACCATATTCTCCAAAGCCACTACCCGAGCGCGAAGCTCGTTGACTTCTTCTATTACACCGGGGTGATTGTCGGTTCGGACGAGCGGATAAATAAAATCTAGAATTTGGTGTAGTATGTAATCGTGACGAGATACTCTAGAAATAAGAGAGAAAATGGTGTTTCGGATAGGTTCGCCGGTAAGTGGTTCAGGTTCTTTGCCAAGAGGGCAATGTGGTGGATGGAAGGGATCACCTTCTTCTTGTCTCCAATGATTAAGGAGGCTACGAACCCATCCCCAATTCATCCAGAATAGATGATGACTAATTGGTTGATCCATTCCGGTCACACTGCTTTCGAAACTTGAGTGGGATTCCATTTCGGAATCCGAGGGACTTGAACTAATGACGAATTCCATTTCGTACGATTGAATAAAGAATTTTTCGATATGAAATGATTTTTCGGCTATCGGGTGGTATTCTAATTATATAGAGCAAAAGGTTTCGTAGATTACGGAGGAATTTACGGAATATGTCAGGCAAAGTTTACGGTAATAGATACGATAAGATATGATTTAGCAGATACGCTAAGATATGAATTTTGTCTATACACTATTCATGCAATCAATGCAGCAAGACGTGTCTAGACTAAGAATGATAAGCAGGTAATTTCCTAAGGATGGTAAGTAGATGATTTCCGACTAAAAATGATAAACAAAACTTTTGACATGCAGACACGGTCGAAGTTCAGACTCACTAATGCATCCTAACAACTATCAGTTAGACACACTAATGCAAGACCTGGTTCGCTAAGACCACCGCTCTGATACCAACTGAAGTAACCCGTTCATATACATTATAAACGATTCACAATAGTTGATTACATCGCGAGGTATTTGACCTCTATATGATACATTTTACAAACATTGCATTCATTTTTAAAAGACAAACTTTCTTTACAATGAAAGTTGACGGCATGCACACCATTTCATAATACATCCAACTATAATTGGCTTAATATTAATCTTGATGAACTCAACGACTCGAATGCAACGTCTTTCAAAGTATGTCATGAATGACTCCAGGTAATATCCTTAAAATGAGCTAATGCACAGCGGAAGATTTCTTTAATACCTGAGAATAAACATGCTTTAAAGTGTCAACCAAAAGGTTGGTGAGTTCATTAGTTTATCATAATCAATAATTTCCGTAATAGTAATAGACCACAAGATTTCAGTTTCCATAAATATCCGTACACTCGCAAGTGTTTAAAAGTATTCTATAAGTTGTAGGCACCCGGTAACAAGCCTTAACGTTCATGTTTTACCCTCTGAAGTACACCAGATCAGGTGTGTTTAAAATAACCTCGAAGTACTAAAGCATCCCATAGTCGGGATGGGGTTTGTCAGGCCCAATAGATCTATCTTTAGGATTCGCGCCTACCGTACATAGACAAGTAGTTTAATGTTACCAAGCTAAGGGTATATTTCTGGTTTAAACCCACATAGAATTAGTTTTAGTACTTGTGCCTACTTCGTAAAACATTTATAAAACAGCGCATGTATTCTCAGCCCAAAAATATATATTGCAAAAGCAATTAAAAAGGGAGCAAATGAAACTCACAATACTGTATTTCGTAGTAAAAATACATATAACGTCATTTAACAAGTGCAAGGTTGGCCTCGGATTCACGAACGTATCAATATTGAGATTCAATATTGCAGGAAAGTACGTAGACACAACGGAGATGATAAACACTAGATTGACCTCACGAGCATACCCATGAACCATACTCATCACCTCCATAGCTATAACCCATAATTTCCTTAGCTTCGACTCATTCAAAAAAACTATTTTGAAATCACTCGGAGAGCACTCCGTCGTAATATTGTATGTATACTAATAATATCTTGAAATAATACAGAGCAAATATATATATATATATATATATATATATATATATATATATATATATATATATATATATATATATATATATATATATATATATATATATATATATATATATATATATATATATATAAATCAATTGAGAGAGTTTAGAGAAATATATTTTCAAGTTTCTATGAAATAATGAAACCTATTGAATTCTATTTATAATAGATTTTTGAATTATTAAAGTGAATTATTAAAGTATGAATTATTAAAGTAAATTATTAAAGTATGAATTATTAAAATGAATTATTAAAGTATGAATTATTAAAGTGAATTATTAAAGTATGAATTATTAAAGTGAATTATTAAAGTATGAATTATTAAAGTATGAATTATTAAAGTGAATTATTAAAGTATGAATTATTAAAGTGAATTATTAAAGTTAAAGTAAAGTAAAAGTAAAGTAAAGGTAAAGTTAAAGTATAGTAAAAGTATAAAAACTATGTATGTATAATACGCGTATAAATATATATAATATTAATTTAAATTGTTATATATATTTAATGAAATAAAATATAAATAGCGTTATATTTATTATACTGGTTAAGTAATGAGTTGTCAAAAGTGATTCTAGATATTTATAAAAGTTATATACGTTTTAATAATAAAGTTCTTTTTAAACTGAAAACGTCTTTGTACGTTTGAAAATAGATTAATAGAATATTATGGAAACCAATTCTCCACTAACTTTTGTCTAACTTTCGTAAATGACACTTTTTGTTTTTATTTATAAATAGCTTTACAAATTATTCTGAATATCGTTAAGAGGAATAGATTTTCTCAAATCATAGTGGACCTCTCAACAGAGACTTGTAATCATAATTCAATGTTTCTGATAATTCAATCATTTAATATATTTTTTTTAATTTCGTCAAAAATCATATTGAAACAAATACGTTCATATAAAGTATCATATATCTAATACTTTGTTAATGTTTTCAGTTAATATTATATATTATATATACATATCTATATGCTCATAATTGTTCGTGAATCGTCGAACACGGTCAAAGGGTAATTGATTACATGAATGTAGTTCCAAAATTTTTGAGATTCAACATTACAAATTCTACTTATCGTGTCGGAAACATATAAAGGTTAAGTTTAAATTTGGTCAAAAATTTCTGGGTCGTCACAGTAAGTCTACGAAGTATTAAACACCCGTTAAATGCTAGCGCGACTAGCCCGAGTGGGGATGTCAAACCTTATGGATCCATATCTAAGATTCGCGTTCACCAGTTCAAAAACCAATGACTAAACATTACCGAGCTAAGGGGAAAGTTTATGCCGTTATATAACCCACACATATATAAAGTTTAAGTACTCGTGCCTAGTAAGTAAAATATAAAAAGCGTATGTATTCTCAGTCCCAAAAATAGTATAAGTAAAAAGGGAAGCTATAACTCACAGTGAAAGTGCGGTAAAAGTCGATACGAGATAAGTAAGCAAGTAAGTCGGTCCGAAAGGTCCTCAACCTAGGTCAAAAGTTACTAAGTCAGTAAATCGTTCCCAAAGGTTTAAAAGTACTTAAGTTAAGTCTTAAGTATCATCATCATCAACATCATATGTAAAATGTAAAGTAAGTTTTCAATCAAGGATAGAGACCGAAACAAAGGCTGACTTCGTTCAGCTGCTACGACCTCTATACAAACTGAAATGATGCGAGGCCAGTGGCCATGGCTCCGTATATAAGTGCTCTAACCTCTGACCAATTTTCAGAACCTAAATCATCATTGTTTGACCGTGGCGATGGTTTAAGTGCGAGTAGGTCAGAAATTTCAGCAAAACGTTACAAGGGCGTAGTGAATTTCGGAATGCTATAAATCCTAAACCGTATATTGGATTTAGGCGAGGCCTAAATGAAAAGTCATATAATCGAACCGAAATATCTGGAAATCAACTTTTCCAGTAGCCCAGGAGCCTGATCAGACCCTGAAAATGGAAAGCAAGTGCTCCGGTGGGTTTCTCGGTGTTTGATGCTCATCACGGTTCTCATCCTTGATGCGTATAAGCCTCAAGTGTACAACTCTTGATGTTTTAGCATCACTTTAACCAAGGTTTAACCATTAACACACAAAGTTAAGACTAGGAAACAAATAACAACTCATGTACGAGTTTGAGCAAGATGATGAACCAAAGTTACATCAATTCCTAGTTTCAACACAATCACAAGTTCTATTAAGCTATAAACTTTGAATCAAACTAAATAAGCAAGACCTTAAGCTAGAGAGTTTAGATCTTAGCTAAATATTAAAGACCTTAGACTACAAAGTCTAGATCTCATGTTCTTGGTGAAACCCTAAGTCATAACACTTAGACTTTCAACTTTTACACAACCATAAGTTAGGAAACTTAGATCTTGTAAAGTAAGTGATCATAAGCTAATAAGCTTTCTCTTAAACAAAGTAGAAGATCGTAAGTTACACAACTTAGATCAACCACAAAAATAAAACCCTAAGCTAGAGAGCTTGGATTCCTAACAGCACTTATGAGATCTCAAGCTAGTAAGCTTGCATCTTTTGTTTCTTGAAAACACAAGTCACAAATCTAAACTACAACAAACAAAAGAAGATCATAAGTTAACAAACTTTGATCTTATCTTAACTTTTTGTAGAAACATCAAGCTAGTAAGCTTATATTTCAAACTTTCTTGAAGATCCATAAAGTAAAGTGTTGGATCTTCAAGTTACATGAAGATCATAAACATGGGTTTTGATCTTTAAACATAAATAAAGAGATCTTAAGTAAATAGACTTAGATCTAGCAAGATTATGAAGATTCAAAGCTAAGAAGCTTTAATCCATCATGTTCTTGAAAGCTTTTCAAAACGAAGTTTAAATCAACAAAAGTTATGAAGATTCAAGTTACAAAACTTGAATCTTTGTTCATGATGATGATGATTTATGAATTAAAGTTAAGAAAAGAAAGAAAAGAAGTAAGTCTTACAATTTGAGAGAGAATTCTAGAGTGAGAAAGTAGAGAGAAGTGTGTGTTTGAGAAAATGAATGAAGAATGAGAGAAGTGGATGAAGTGTTGGTATTTATCAAAGAAAGAAAAAGAGAAAAAAAATTTGGTAGGTGATAATGCTAAAAACGAACATATATTTCATAGCATTATTCCTCAAGAAAGACAAGCTTTTAGTTGCAATTGTTCTATTTACAAGTGATATTCGTTTAAATAATAAAAGGTGAAGACAAAAGACAGATTCGACGAATTGAAGACGCAAACGACCAAAAAGCTCAAAAGAACAAAAGACAATCAAAGAGGTTCCAATTATTGATAAGAAACGTCTCGAAATCACAAGAGTACAAGATTCAAAACGCAAAGTACAAAATATAAAATTGTACGCAAGGACGTTCGAAAATCCGGAACCGGGACCAGAGTCAACTCTTAACGCTCGACGCAACGGACTAAAAATTACAAGTTAACTATGCATATAAATATAATATAATATATAATTAATTATATTAATTATATATATATTATATATATATTATAAACCGTCGGTAAACAAAGAGCCAAACTCCTCTGAGCTGTAAAAGTAACCTCCGCGACTCGCGGAGTTTGAAGAGGTTTTCACCGCGAGTCGCGAAGCCCCAAAATTCGACTTTTCCTATAAAAGCAACCGAATTCTGATCGCAATTCATAATAATTTTTTTTTTCTTCTTATCATACGTAAACGATATATATATATATATAATTTATATTTTAATTTTAATTTTAATTCTAATAATAAGGGTATGTTAGCGAATGTTGTAAGGGTGTAAGTCGAAATTCTGTCCGTGTAACGCTACGCTATTTTTAATCATTGTAAGTTATGTTCAACCTTTTTATATTAATGTCTCGTAGCTAAGTTATTATTATGCTTATTTAAAACGAAGTAATCATGATGTTGGGCTAATTACTAAAATTGGGTAATTGAGCTTTGTACCATAATTGGGGTTTGGACAAAAGAACGACACTTGTGGAAATTAGACTATGGGCTATTAATGGGCTTTATATTTGTTTAACTAAATGATAGTTTGTTAATGTTAATATAAAGATTTACAATTGGGCGTCCCTATAAATTACCATATACACTCAATCGGACACGATGGGCGGGGTACTTATATGTACGAATAATCGTTCATTTAACCGGACACGGGAATGGATTAATAGCCACTAGAATAATTAAAACAGGGGTGAAATTACATTCAAGGGTAATTGGTGTAATTGTTAACAAAGTAGTAAAACCTTGGTTTACACGCAGTCGATAACCTGGTGTATTCATTAAACAAAGTATTAAAACCTTGTTACAATTCGAATCCCCAATTAGTTGGAATATTTAACTTCGGGTATAAGAATAATTTGATGAGGACACTCGTACTTTATATTTATGACTGATGGACTGTTATGGACAAAAACCAGACGGACATATTAAATAATCCAGGATAAAGGACAATTAACCCATGGGCATAAAACTAAAATCAACACGTCGAACATCATGATTACGGAAGTTTAAATAAGCATAATTCTTTTATTTCATATTTAATTTCCTTTATTTTATATTTAATTGCACTTCTAATTATCGCACTTTTATTTATTGTTATTTAAATCGCACTTTTAATTATCGTACTTTTTAATTATCGCAAGTTTATTTTATCGCACTTTTATTATTCGCAATTTCATTATCGTTATTTACTTTACGATTTAATTTAAGTCTTGTATTTATTTTATATTTTACATTAGGTTTTAACTGCGACTAAAGTTTTAAAATCGACAAACCGGTCATTAAACGGTAAAAACCCCCCTTTATAATAATAATATTACTTATATATATGTTTGTATTTTTATAAAAGTAAACTAATATAGCGTTAAGCTTTGTTTAAAGATTTCCCTGTGGAACGAACCGGACTTACTAAAAACTACACTACTTTACGATTAGGTACACTGCCTATAAGTGTTGTAGCAAGGTTTAAGTATATCCATTCTATAAATAAATAAATATCTTGTGTAAAATTGTATCGTATTTAATAGTTTTTCCTAGTAAAATATAAACTATTTCTTATACACTTAGCTTCGACATCAAGTATTTTTGGCGCCGCTGCCGGGGAACACTCTTAAACGCCGGAAGCGCAACGCTAATATAAAAATAAAAAAAAGGATTTTTTGTTTACTTTTATTAAAATTCGCTTTTATAAAAATACATTTTAAATATTCAAAAATATAAAAAGAAAAACAAAAATATAAGTATTTTTAAGATTTTGTTAAATATTTAAGTTTTATAAGTTTCTTTATTTTTATTTTAGTTTATAAAAAAATATAAGTTTTATTTAAATATCTTTTATTTATATAAAAAACAGAAAAAAATAAATAAATAAATAAATAAAGAAAAACGCGTTGAAATTATAAGCTGTCATCTGAATTTCTGAACCCCGCGACTCGCGGGGTTTTCTTTATAAATTACCGCAACTCGCGGAGGGTACCTGACACACGAACAGAAACCCTAATCCTGCATTTATTACGGTAATTATTAATTAATTATTATTAAACCCTAATTATTATTATTATTATAATTAATTTTATTTTAACTTTTACTTTTTATTTAATTTATGTATTTAGTATTAATTAGTTTTATTAAATTGTAAAATTAGTAGTTTTATTAAATAAAAAAAAATATAAAAATAATATTTTTATAAAAATTGTACTTTTTACAACTTTTTATATATTTTTATATTTTGTCCCTTTTTAATCGTTGTAGCATAACTTTTGTATTTTTAGCTCATATTTAATTTTAAACTTAGTTTTTGCTATAGTTATTTTTACTCCTAGATTTTTAGGCTTTGCCGTAGAATTCCTTAAGTGCTTTTTCTTTAGACTAAGATTTAGGTGCTTTAGAATTTTGCGACGCCTTTTTAAGTTTTAGTTTCTTTTTAAGTTATTTCCATTTGGGATTTAGTTTTTCTTGTAAGCTTTAATATTTTTAGACACCTTTTACTATGTATCAATTATCATTCCAATTAGTAATTTGAATTTGCGATTATAATTTTAAGTTAGTTGTAGTAATAAGGTTAGGTTAGTTAAGTATTTTTAAGTTTTGATAAGTTTCTTTTATTTTTTTTCGTCAATTTTTTTTTTCAACCATTTTTTCTTTTTCTACCTTTTGCGACGAACTCTTTTTCTCTCTCATTTCTCGCTATTCTAGTTTTAGGACATAGATTTTTTCCACTTCTTATCTAAATTTTCTTAAAATTACGAAAATTTATTTTAAGTGGTTAAATTAATAGACATCAAAATTTTCTGGTTCGTAGTAATAGTTGGATTTGTACGTGGACCGGGTTATTGGAGCCAAACAGTCCTCAATTATATTGAGACCAAACGAATCCTGCCCCTCTGCTGCATCTTTTGGCTATTCGAAACGTGGGCAAAATCAGAAAAGTCTATTGATTGGATAACTTATTATAATTTTTCTTTCCTTTTTAAAACTAATAGGATATTCAGTGAATGCACCGAGCAAGACGTTCATCACCTTTTGTACGTTCACCACCTGTAACTAGATCAAGACATTTAGCAAATATAACCGCCGTTGATTTTTCTTTAGAATCGTCATCCAGTCGACCAAGTACTTCAGTTCAAATTTCCGATAATCCATTTTTTGAACCCAACATCACAATTGAGAATCCGGAAAATATTCAGGAACGGTTCGTAGATCCTGAACCACTAAACCTTCCTCCGGAACCACTAATCATTCAAACAGAGATTGTTGAGGAACGAACCATTAAATCAGAATCATCTAGTGATACCGATTCAACAAATTCAATTATGGAGAATCTGGAACCTTTAAGTATGGAAGACCGAATGAGAGCTAAACGCACTGGCCAAGGTCACGCAATTACTCATCCAGACATTAATGCACCAGATTATGAAATCAAAGGACAAATTCTACACATGGTGACTAATCAATGCCAATTTAGTGGTGCGCCGAAGGAAGATCCAAATGAACATCTACGTACCTTTAATAGGATCTGCACACTATTTAAAATCCGAGAAGTGGAGGATGAACAGATATATCTCATGTTATTTCCCTGGACTTTAAAGGGAGAAGCCAAAGATTGGTTGGAATCATTACCTGAAGGGGCGATTGATACATGGGACGTTTTAGTTGACAAATTTCTTAAACAATTCTTTCCTGCATCTAAAGCCGTAAGACTTCAAACAGAAATTGTTACGTTCACACAGAAGCCAAATGAAACTCTATATGAGGCGTGGACTAGATATGGAAAGTTGTTAAGAGGATGTCCGCAACATGGTTTAGACACCTGTCAAATAGTACAAATATTCTACCAAGGATGCGACATCACTACAAGAAAAGACATAGATATAGCAGCTGGTGGTTCTATTATGAAGAAAACCGAAACTGATGCTTACAAAATTATTGATAATACTGCTTCCCACTCACATGAGTGGCACCAAGAAAAAGACATCATTAGATCATCTAAAGCAGCTAGAGCCGATTCTAGCCATGACTTAGATTCCATTTCCGCAAAGATAGATGCTGTGGAGAGACGAATGGAAAAGATGACTAAGGATATTCACTCAATACGAATTAGTTGTGAGCAGTGTGGAGGACCACATTTGACAAAAGATTGTCTCAGTATTGAATTAACAATGGAACAAAGAGAGAATATTTCATACATAAACCAAAGGCCTGGAAATAATTATCAGAATAATTATCAACCGCCAAGACCGATTTACAATCAAAACCAGAATTATAACCGAAATATTCCATACAACAACCAACAAGGTCCTAGCAATCAACAAGTATCCAATAATACTTACAACCAGCAAAGACCTAATTTTCAAAACAAACCACCACAACAAACCGATGATAAAAAGCCGAATTTAGAAGATATGATGACGAAGCTAGTTGAAACTCAAACGCAGTTTTTCACATCTCAAAAACAAACTAATGAACAAAATGCTCAAGCATTTAGAAATCAACAAGCTTCTATTCAAAATCTGGAACAAGAAGTAAGTAACCTAGCAAGATTAATAGGTGAAAGAAAACCGGGAAGTTTACCAAGCGATACAAATGCTAACCCCCGGAATGAAACAGCTAAAGCTATTACCACAAGAAGTGGTACAACACTTAAACCACCCGAAATACCTGTAACTTCTGATGAAACTATTCCTACTCCACAAGAACCACAACCTGATCAAGATAAGGAAAAAGAACCGGTAGTTGAAAAAGTTAATGAAGATAACACAGTTAAGGATAAACCTTATGTTAAACCATACCAACCACCACTTCCTTACCCGAGTAAAATGAAGAAAGAAAAACTTGAAGCCGAGCAATCCAAATTTTTGGATATGTTTAAACAGATAAATGTAAATCTTCCTTTCATTGATGTGATTTCAGGAATGCCAAGATATGCTAAATTCTTGAAAGATCTAATCTCAAATAGAAAGAAAATGGAAGAACTCTCGGCTGTTACTATGAATGCTAATTGTTCAGCAGTGCTGTTGAATAAGATACCAGAAAAACTATCTGATCCAGGAAGTTTCACAATTCCATGTTTTCTGGGTAGTCTTAGTTCAATAGAAGCATTGGCAGACTTAGGTGCTAGTATAAATCTAATGCCGTATTCACTATACGCTAAACTAGACCTTGGAGAATTGAAACCAACCAGAATAAGCATACAACTAGCCGATAGATCAATAAAATATCCTAGAGGGATAATGGAGAACATGCTAGTTAAAGTTGGTACTTTAGTATTTCCAGTAGATTTTGTTGTTTTGGACATGGAAGAAGATTCTCAAGTTCCTCTCATATTAGGAAGACCATTCTTAAACACGGCTAAAGCAATGATAGACGTGTTCGGTAAGAAACTGACCCTAAGTATAGAGGATGAGAGTGTTACCTTTTCAGTTGATAAAGCAATGCAACAACCACAATATGCAGATGATACATGTTATTATATTCAAACTATAGATGCACATGCAGAATTATTAGAAGAATTTCCAGAATTACAAGGAACAGGAGAATGTTCTTTAGGAGAAGGTAATGAACCAATTGATGAAGCTGAAATGTTAGCTACACTTATAGCTAATGGATATGAACCAGCAACAGAAGAAATTCAAATGCTAAAAGAAGAAGACAGATATCGATATAAATCATCGATAGAAGAACCTCCGAAATTAGAGTTAAAGCCACTTCCAAACCATTTGGAATACGCTTATTTACATGGTGAATCTGAATTACCTGTAATAATATCGTCTTCTCTTACTGAAAATGAGAAATCACAACTCATTTCTGTGTTAAAAGCTCATAAACCAGCCATTGCATGGAAGATTCATGATATTAAAGGAATAAGTCCTTCGTATTGCACACATAAAATCCTTATGGAAGAAGGTCATAAAACGTATGTGCAACGCCAACGAAGACTAAATCCTAATATGCAAGATGTAGTTAAGAAAGAGATTATTAAACTGCTAGATGCAGGTTTAATTTATCCAATTTCCGATAGTCCATGGGTAAGCCCAGTTCAATGCGTACCTAAGAAGGGTGGCATGACTGTCATTACAAATGAGAAAAATGAGCTTATTCCTACTAGGACTGTAACAGGATGGCGTGTATGTATTGATTATAGAAAATTAAATGACGCCACCAGAAAAGATCACTTTCCCTTACCTTTCATAGATCAAATGTTGGAAAGATTAGCAGGAAATAGTTACTATTGTTTTCTAGATGGATTTTCCGGATATTTTCAAATTCCAATAGCACCCGAGGATCAAGAGAAAACCACATTCACGTGCCCTTATGGTACTTTTGCTTACAAACGCATGCCATTTGGACTTTGTAACGCCCCTGCAACCTTTCAAAGGTGCATGATGGCGATTTTTCACGACATGATAGAAGAATGCATGGAAGTATTCATGGATGACTTTTCAGTCTTCGGTGATACATTTAAATCATGTCTAGTTAATCTGGAACGAATGCTAATTAGATGCGAAAAATCAAATCTAGTACTTAATTGGGAGAAATGCCATTTCATGGTTAAAGAAGACATCGTTCTTGGACATAAAATTTCAAAAGAAGGAATTGAAGTGGATAGAGCTAAAGTAGATGTAATTGCTAAACTTCCACATCCCACCAATGTTAGAGGAGTTAGGAGTTTTCTAGGGCATGCCGGTTTTTACCGACGTTTCATAAAAGATTTTTCTAAAATTGCCACTCCTATGAATAAACTCCTAGAAAAGGATGCGCCATTCATCTTTTCAGATGAGTGTATCAAATCTTTTAATATTCTTAAAGAGAAACTCACTAATGCGCCGATCATGATAACATCAAATTGGAATCTACCATTTGAACTAATGTGCGATGCAAGTGATTTTGCAATGGGAGCCGTTTTAGGACAAAGGATTGAAAAACGATTTCAACCTATATATTATGCTAGTAAGACGTTACTAGGAGCACAAACAAACTATACAACTACTGAAAAAGAACTCCTTGCTATTGTCTTTGCTTTTGACAAATTTCGATCATATCTCGTTCTAGCAAAAACGGTGGTCTATACCGACCATTCTGCTCTTAGATACCTATTTTCAAAACAAGATGCTAAACCAAGATTAATCCGTTGGATCTTACTCTTACAAGAGTTTGATATTGAAATCCGAGATAAAAGAGGAGCAGAAAATCTCGCCGCTGATCATCTTTCTCGTCTTGAAAATCCCGAATTAGAAGTTCTAAATGAATCAGCCATACAAGACAACTTTCCTGATGAATATCTATTGAAGATAGATTATAAAGAAATCCCATGGTTTGCAGACTATGCAAACTACTTAGTTTGTGGATTCCTTGAAAAAGGATTATCGTACCAAAGACGAAAGAAATTCTTCAGTGATATAAAACACTATTTTTGGGAAGATCCACATCTGTTTAAAAGTTGTCCCGATGGAATAATACGCCGATGTGTATTTGGAGATGAAGCTAGTAAAATTTTAAACCATTGTCACACAGGACCAACAGGAGGGCATTATGGGCCTCAACTAACAGCAAGAAAAGTTTATGAAGCTGGATTCTATTGGCCTACAATTTACAAAGATGCACACCTTCTTTGCAAATCCTGTGATGCATGTCAAAGGGCCGGAAAAATAAGTCAACGTGATGAAATGCCACAAAATGTCATCCAAGTATGTGAAGTATTTGACATTTGGGGTATTGACTTTATGGGTCCATTTCCAAAATCTAATAATAATCTATATATACTCGTAGCCATTGATTATGTATCTAAATGGGCGGAAGCACAAGCTCTCCCAACTAACGATGCACGAGTTGTAGTCAACTTTTTAAAACGTCTTTTTGCAAGGTTTGGAACACCGAAAGCTTTAATAAGTGATCGGGGTACTCATTTCTGTAATAATCAACTTGAGAAAGTTCTTAAAAGATATGGAGTAACTCATAAAATCTCCACCGCATATCATCCACAAACAAGTGGACAAGTTGAAAATACCAACCGAGCTTTAAAACGTATTCTAGAGAAAACCGTAGGATCAAATTCGAAGGAATGGTCCATTAAATTGGAGGATGCACTCTGGGCTTTTAGAACAGCCTACAAAACTCCAATTGGAACCACACCTTTTAGACTTGTTTATGGAAAAGCATGTCATCTTCCAGTAGAAATTGAACACAAAGCATTTTGGGCTTTGAAGACATGTAATCTTGATTTACATGAAGCCGGACGTCTACGATTAAGTCAACTAAATGAATTAGAAGAATTAAGACATGAAGCATACGAAAATTCGTTAATCTATAAAGAAAGAACGAAGAAATGGCATGATAAAAGAATCAGAAGTTCAAAAGAATTTAAAGAAGGAGACAGAGTTCTTCTTTTCAATTCACGATTCAAGCTATTTCCTGGAAAATTGAAATCAAGATGGTCTGGACCATTCATAGTCAAAAGAGTTTTCCCATACGGAACGATAGAATTAATAAATTCAAATGGGATTGAATTTAAAGTTAATGGTCACAGAGTTAAACATTACATACATGGTCCGATGGAAGTCGACAACGAAGTTAATCACAATTTCGACACCACAGCTAACTAAGTGTGGGGAGAATCAAGTCTTTAAAGGATAATATGTATTTCTGTTAGAGTTAGATTGTCTGTTTTCGTGTAGTTCTCGAAAATGGAACCCGAATGGTCTTTCCCTAGCAGACCCTAAAGAACTAGTCTTCTCCCCCCATTCTGAATTTTTATTTTTTTTAGGTTTTTACAAAATGAAGACTGCCTGTGAACTAAACCATGGTCTAATGCTACACGCTTTGATCACTAAAAGAAATAATGACATACTACCGAGTGAAATAGTATCAGTAATCAGAGAAAGAATGGACGGAGTTAGAAAAGAATCCAGATGCGAAGATAATAAGTTACAATTTGGTAAAGGAAAATCAAAATCCGCAGCGAAAAGAAGAGCACGACACCTAGAACGATGTCACAAATGCGGAAAATGGTCACATGGAGGTAAATGTTCCAATAATCAAACCTATTCAAATACCGAATTTGTTACTTTATGCAGAGACGGACCGTTCATATGTTTAGAAGAAAAGATACTGAATGCTCGAGGTTACGCCTATGTAGCCATGGAAAATCAATTAAACCGACTATCTTATGAATGGGATAGATCATATAACTAAGAAATAAATTCCACAGGTATGTCTATACAGTTTTTATTTTTATTTTTATTTTTAACCTTTTGATAATAAACGCTAATTTGTTCGCTAAAAAGTATTAAATTGGTATTAAATAAAATTAGGTTTGGCGACCAAAATTATTGATATCATTCAAAAATTTATTACATCACTGCGAAATTTAACGTTTATTCTTAAGGTATAAATATCTTTAATCAATCAACACAAAATATTTCAAAAATTCGTCATGAGTTAAATTAAGTCTTGGAACCAAAATTACTTTACCGAAAAGAGGGGCGCATATTTTTGATAATATTTGATTGATTAAAGTGGGATAAAAAGACAAAAAGATTTTTAATTTTATTTTTACCATGTTTTTTTAAAAAAATTAATATTTGAACCCTTTATAAATATTGTAAACTTTGTAAAATTAATATTTTTAAAATTGTAAATATTTGAAAAAAATTAATATAAGTTTGGTGTGAATTTATAATATGAATTTTTAAATTAATATTGGTGTGAACTTTTAATTTTTAAAATATGAATTTTTAATTTTATGCATTTCAAATTTTGAGTTTGGTGTGAATTTTTAATATTAATTTTGAATTTTATATTTAAGTTGTGTGAATTTAAAAACAAAAATTTACTTTATCTCATTAAGTTAAGAATATGATTTTTAAAATTCATCGTAAGTTGAAGACTAGGTCTTTGAACCGAAATTGCTTTACCCGAGGGAGGGATGAGAACTTTTAATATCATTATTTTTAATCTTATTGAATTAAAGTATGCCAAAAACATTAAAAAAAACCCAAAAATCTTAGCTTTTAAAACAATCGCTACAAAAAGACAAATTTTAAAATTTTGTCGAAGGACGGACTAGGACATCGATCCGAAACGACCTCGTCCTAAATAACAAGGGAAACAAAATTTTAAAATTAATTACTTAATTGTTTTAATAAGTTAATGATTATAAAAAAAAAAAAAATACCAAACTCCGCAACTCGCGGAGTTTGGAGCTTAAATCTCCGCGACTCGCGGAGGGACCGAAAATCAGAAAAAAATAAAAAGAGCTGAACGATCAGTGCACCACACAACTCAAACACTGCGAAAAATAACAGCGAAAAAACTCCGAAAAACCACCCAAAAACACCCCAAAAATCACAATTTTTAACCGTTAATCACCAAATCTTTTGCTAAAATCATGTTGAGAAGGATGCTATCTAAGAATTACTCAAGAAAAACGGTAAATTTCTACACCTAAACACCATTTAATTCGAAATTTGATGTTCTTGAGCAATTTTTTTCCCCAATTTGATTTTGATGCTTTTTAGTGTAATTAGGCTTAAATTGTTTATGTATTATGCTTGTATAACCTAGATTGATGCTGTTTAACATGATTAGAAGCCTTAAACTTCAAATTTCGAGTAATCTAGGGTTTGTGTTCTTGAGCAAATTTGGGGCTTTTTGATATAAACAGGTTATGGCCGATTTTTGTCATGAATTGTTGCTAAATTGAGTAGTGTAACATGTCTAAGTAGTTAAATGATCCAAACTTTGAGCCTAAACATGATTTTGAGAATTAAAGTGGACTTTTTCAAGTCTAAAATTCATGAACTTGATTTTTGAAAGATAATGCCATTTGAGACTTGTTTAATTGCTAGTAATGATTATTTTGACATGTTATTTGAGTTGAATTCTTATGAACTTGGCGAACATTTTCGTATATGCTTATTTGAAAAAGTGTAGATTTGATGAAAATATGAAAATGAGCTTAAGTTTGATATAAATTGATAATGTCATTGTAATTATTTTGATTGATGATTTTGCTGAAACTAATGCATATTTGGATGCACAAAAATTGTGTTTGATGTGTTTTGCAGAATGAAAGGGGTGAATCTTCATCCCAAGCCCGCAATGCTCCTGCTGAGAATTTGGAACAACAGGAGGTGGATAACTACTACAAGCAGGATATACCTCATCCAGTCATGACCTTTTCTGATATGCACTTGGAAGAGTTGCACCCGAACCTGAGATTTGACAGACTTTGGATAGATTATCCAAAATATCAAAGGGGTTTGCATACTCTTCATTCTAAGGTTGTTGAGGTACCAAGGGTCATAGAATGGGGACCCTTAGAAGCTGTAGAATTGGCCGGGCCAATTAGGGAATTACTTGTACAGAGGTATGGTAATTCTTCTTTTAATGACTGGGTACATTTATTCACCATACGTAGACCTGTATATAAAGTATGGTGTGAAGAATTGTTATGTAGTATAGAGTTGAATGATCGGGTAGCTAGTTTAACCGATCGTTCTTTTATTAGATTTTTGTTAGGCGGTTCGATGCGCCACATGTCTTTACTGGACATGGCTCAGGCTTTACGTATATATACGCCTGAGGAGTTAGCGTCTGCCGATTGTAGAGGATTGATACTAAACGGTAGAAAGATAGATGAAAATTTTGATACACACGGTGTGTGGAGTCAAATGACAAGCCATCACCGTTTCAAAGGGGGAAATTACTCTTATTTGGATATAGATAGAGCCGAATTAAGAGTGATACATAGGTTTTTAGCTAATTCGATTACACAAAGGGGTAAGAACAAGGAAAAAGTAAATGAACAGGATTTGTTTTACCATATGTGTATTCGAGACCCACAAAGCGCTGTAAGTATACCATATTGTGTGGGTTATTATTTATCAGCTATGGTTCGGGGGATGCGACCGCATAGCATAATAGGAGGTGGTATTTTTATTACTTTGATTGGTGAATATCTCGGTGTGGATATAAGTCGGGGGGGATTATTAGTAGAAGAACCAGAACCCCGCGATACTATAGGTTTAAATGTATACCATGGTACGAAAGTTTTGAAGAGGCGAAATAACGCCGCAGTACGATACCATGGTAGACATCCACAGGTGGAGAGAAACCAGCAGCAAGGTAATGTAGGAGGGGGGAATGAGATGCAAGAAATGCATAGGTTTATAGCTTCTCAGGAATACGAAAATGCTAGACAGAGAGCATTTGAAGATTGGCAAGTTCATCAGAACCAAATCATAGCTCATTGCCAACATATAGGTAGAAACTATATTCCTACACCGAAACCCATCTTCCCTCCCTGGTCTATAGAGATGCAGCCACCGTATCCTACGTATGACCCTGCCGAAGCATTCTATAGCACCTATGGTTATGCCTGGAACCCCTATTGGTACCAATATCATCCTTAGTATACTTATTATTTTTTTTATTTTTTATTTTGTAATTTGTAATTATTGATTACGTTTAATACTTTTGTTAATATTGTAATCATTTTTATAATTGTCTAACTTTTATTCTTAGATTTTAATAATTTTTGAATGTGGGGTAATATACCAAACTTCAAAAATATGTATATATATTTGCAGTTTATCTTATGTACACAACAGGGTAAAACAACGCATTTTCAAAGACTGGCATTAAGTTCAGCAAAAGCAACTAATTTTGACGACAAGATGCAAAATATATGTGAAATAACAACAAGACGGAATGAACAAATGATGTGCACCATTTATCATTCAGCAAACAAACGCCAATATATTTGGAAACTTTGGTAAAATTTAATCATTTTCACACAAATCACCCTCAATAATTTAAATTGTTACTGATTTCTTGCAAATGAGGGCATTGCAAGATCTTAAGTGTGGGAAGGGGTTAAATTCTTTCGGATTTTAAAATTTTTTACTTTATACACTTGGTTACCATTAAAAATACTAGTAAAGCAGTAGTTGTATTAGAATCTAGTGCTCTGTGATAAAAAAGAACAGCCCTAGTCTTATATACTGACTACCCAATTCTAGTAAAATTTTTCAAAATTTTCAATTAAACGAATTCAAAATCATGTTTATACATATTTATGAACGATAAAACTAGGTTTTAACACCGAAATTATTGTTACCTCGGAAAGGACATAAATTAAGAAACAAACTAAAATGTTAAAATTCATTTAAAATGGAATAGAGGACGATAAAAAGGAAAATAAAAGCCAAGTGTGGGAAAATTTACCAAGTTATCTTAAACATATGTCACATATATCTGTAACAAATAACTGAAAATACTTTTGCTTTGGACTAAACTAAACTGTTTTTACCCGATGAAAGAAAAGAAGAGATGGATCTACATGATGAATCAATTCCATCATTAAAAGGAAGTAAAGTCTTCCGAAAAAGACACGCGCTTCTTGATTTAGGTCATGAAGTTGTCGTCCAGACCAGCTGTAGGTTGACGAAAAATCTAGAAAAGTCATCACTAAAATCAGCAGGAAATCCACGAACCTCAGCATTAAACAGGGTCGCCAAGTGGTCAGATTTATCCTAACCATGAGAAGGATTTATCTCGTACAATGGGGGGCCACCATGCAAATTAGCTGGATAAGACTAATGAATCAGATCCCCAGAAAGGATAATCTCCTTAAAGATTAAAAATCAGCTTTTAAGACTGATATTACTCAATCCTAGAGATTGACCTTAAAGATTGAAAATTACAAACTCATGGAATTCAATGATATCTAAACTCGAGCTTGAACGAGAAAATATTTTGATCAAAATTACAAACCGATTTGTTTTCTGAAAACCCTATTTTCAATGCGTTCATTACCATTGAACGTAAAATCCTAGGAATTCACCTGGAATTCATTAGGTCACCTGAACTAAATCGGGTGTCAACCGTAAGAACGGTGGTTGCATAGCATGGTCAAAGACAGGACCTTGTGCCAGACCGAAAAATTATAAGGGTGAGCTTTACTATTGCTCCTACCAAGGATAGTAATTGTGTCCGACACGTTATAGACCATAATTAAAAGCATGTCAGGGGACATTGCCTTAACAGTTGCTTGTTCAACGCTTTCCTTTACAACCGGACGGTAGTTTACCGAAAGGTAATATACGGGACAAGTAAACTGGACGTGTTGCTTTCCAAATACAAGGTTAGCAAGTGGGTGACACAAAACCGCAAGTTTTGAGCTAAAATTTTCAAATCTGAAACCCACCAAACCCACAAAAATATTTTGCAAACACCGGTAAAGGGTTATTCCGGAAAACTTATCTAGGGTAAAAACTAGATTTCAAAGATCAAATGTTTTCATAAAGATCCAATTTCCTTAATGGATCTAAATTTTTGTAGTCATGTGGGACTGTAAACCATATCGTTACTACCATTGTTTATATCACCGTATAGAAATCACTGATGTACAAAGTGTGAAGAATAAAGAAGTGATTCTTGTATTTCAAGACGATATTGCTTGAGGACAAGCAACGCTCAAGTGTGGGAATATTTGATAATGCTAAAAACGAACATATATTTCATAGCATTATTCCTCAAGAAAGACAAGATTTTAGTTGCAATTGTTCTATTTACAAGTGATATTCGTTTAAATAATAAAAGGTGAAGACAAAAGACAGATTCGACGAATTGAAGACGCAAACGACCAAAAAGCTCAAAAGAACAAAAGACAATCAAAGAGGTTCCAATTATTGATAAGAAACGTCTCGAAATCACAAGAGTACAAGATTCAAAACGCAAAGTACAAAATATAAAATTGTACGCAAGGACGTTCGAAAATCCGGAACCGGGACCAGAGTCAACTCTTAACGCTCGACGCAACGGACTAAAAATTACAAGTTAACTATGCATATAAATATAATATAATATATAATTAATTATATTAATTATATATATATTATATATATATTATAAACCGTCGGTAAACAAAGAGCCAAACTCCTCTGAGCTGTAAAAGTAACCTCCGCGACTCGCGGAGTTTGAAGAGGTTTTCACCGCGAGTCGCGGAGCCCCAAAATTCGACTTTTCCTATAAAAGCAACCGAATTCTGATCGCAATTCATAATAATTTTTTTTTTCTTCTTATCATACGTAAACGATATATATATATATATATATAATTTATATTTTAATTTTAATTTTAATTCTAATAATAAGGGTATGTTAGCGAATGTTGTAAGGGTGTAAGTCGAAATTCTGTCCGTGTAACGCTACGCTATTTTTAATCATTGTAAGTTATGTTCAACCTTTTTATATTAATGTCTCGTAGCTAAGTTATTATTATGCTTATTTAAAACGAAGTAATCATGATGTTGGGCTAATTACTAAAATTGGGTAATTGGGCTTTGTACCATAATTGGGGTTTGGACAAAAGAACGACACTTGTGGAAATTAGACTATGGGCTATTAATGGGCTTTATATTTGTTTAACTAAATGATAGTTTGTTAATGTTAATATAAAGATTTACAATTGGGCGTCCCTATAAATTACCATATACACTCAATCGGACACGATGGGCGGGGTACTTATATGTACGAATAATCGTTCATTTAACCGGACACGGGAATGGATTAATAGCCACTAGAATAATTAAAACAGGGGTGAAATTACATTCAAGGGTAATTGGTGTAATTGTTAACAAAGTAGTAAAACCTTGGTTTACACGCAGTCGATAACCTGGTGTATTCATTAAACAAAGTATTAAAACCTTGTTACAATTCGAATCCCCAATTAGTTGGAATATTTAACTTCGGGTATAAGAATAATTTGATGAGGACACTCGCACTTTATATTTATGACTGATGGACTGTTATGGACAAAAACCAGATGGACATATTAAATAATCCAGGATAAAGGACAATTAACCCATGGGCATAAAACTAAAATCAACACGTCGAACATCATGATTACGGAAGTTTAAATAAGCATAATTCTTTTATTTCATATTTAATTTCCTTTATTTTATATTTAATTGCACTTCTAATTATCGCACTTTTATTTATTGTTATTTAAATCGCACTTTTAATTATCGTACTTTTTAATTATCGCAAGTTTATTTTATCGCACTTTTATTATTTGCAATTTCATTATCGTTATTTACTTTACGATTTAATTTAAGTCTTGTATTTATTTTATATTTTACATTAGGTTTTAACTGCGACTAAAGTTTTAAAATTGACAAACCGGTCATTAAACGGTAAAAACCCCCCTTTATAATAATAATATTACTTATATATATGTTTGTATTTTTATAAAAGTAAACTAATATAGCGTTAAGCTTTGTTTAAAGATTTCCCTGTGGAACGAACCGAACTTACTAAAAACTACACTACTTTACGATTAGGTACACTGCCTATAAGTGTTGTAGCAAGGTTTAAGTATATCCATTCTATAAATAAATAAATATCTTGTGTAAAATTGTATCGTATTTAATAGTTTTTCCTAGTAAAATATAAACTATTTCTTATACACTTAGCTTCGACATCAGTAGGGATGGGGGTGGTGGCCGACGGTCATGGGGGGCAAGGGTGGGGGGACCATCTTGGCCTTAGGTGGTGTGGTGCATGGTGGTAGTACATGGTGATGGTGACATGTTGGGTGATTTGAGACATCATGCAAGCCTTGGTACATAAGCATGCATAATACTTGTCTTATGCTTTCATGGGCTAAATCTTAATCACATGGGTTAATTAGTCCACTAACTAGCCCACTAAGTTGGGTGAGTTGGGCCATGGAAGTCCATTAAGGTGTTAAGTCCAATAAGGTAACTAGTAAGCCTTAGTAAACACTTAAGTATAATTAAGGAACCATAAAACTAAGTAATTGCCATTAATAAGTAACAATTACTTTTACGTAGCCATAATATCCCAATTATGGCAAAAGTTTAACGTGTGCCAACTTCGTAGCTCGCTTTAATCAATAAGTGACACTAACGGCCGTAAATGCAATCAAGGGTCACGTTAAGTAACTAAGTACCTAAAAACACATTGTAAGGCATTAACGAATGTAATTAACATAACTAATGATCCCATAATATAATCTATCTCAGTACGCACAAGTACGCAGTTTTGTGAAAGAAATAAACATAATTAAAAGTCGAAAAAGTCGGGTCTTTACATTACTTGTACTTAAAAATAAACTTAATCTTAAAACTAAAGCTGAAGAAGAGCCTTGTGATATTTGTTATAAAGCTAAACAAAGCAGAAGTCCTTTTTCTTTAAGTGATCATAAAACCTCAAGTTTAGGTGAACTTGTTCATCTGGACTTGTGGGGTCCTTTTAAAATTCAACCAAAAGAAGGTTTTAAATCTTTCTTAACTGTGGTTGATGATTATTCTAGAGCTGTTTGGGTTTTCTTAATTAAAACAAAGGATGAAGTGTTTGAAAATATTGTATACTTTGTGCAACTTATTCAAACTCAATTTCAGAAAAAGGTTAAAACTTTCAGAAGTGATAATGGAACTAAATTTATAAATCATAAATTTTCTAATTTTACAAATAGTAAAGGAATTATTCATCAAACCGCATGTGCATACACACCTCAACAAAATGGTGTTGTTGAAAGGAAACATAGGCACTTGCTAAATGTAGCAAGAGCACTTATATTTCAGGGGGGATTACCTTTAAATATGTGGTCTGATTGTATTCTAACTGCTTGTTATTTAATCAATAGGACACCAACTGATGTGCTAAATGGAAAGTCTCCTTATGAAATGATTTTTAAAGTTGAACCTAATTTCTCTCATTTAAAGTGTTTTGGGTGTTTATGTTTTTCTGTTGATTTAAATCCTAAAGATAAGTTTAGTAGCAGGTCAATTAAGTGTGTTTTAATTGGTTTTTCAAATGTCAAAAAAGGTTACAAATTACTTAGTCTTGAAGATAAAAGTGTCTTTTACTCTAGAGATGTAAAATTCTATGAAACTGTTTTTCCTTTAAAACTTAAGTCTGCTGCTACCAACAAGTTTTTAAATAAACACTTTTCTGATGATTTTTCAAATGATTCTACTTATTCACATTTTTTTGATGATATTTTTGAAAATCACACTCAAAACAATTCAAGTCCCAATGATGAAGGGAGAACAAATGATACATGTGATGGCAGTAGTGATAGTTCTCAGAATGAGAACAGTCCTACAGCAACACATAATGAAGATCAATCTTCAATCCCTGAGGGCAATTCTAATGACACTGATCAAGTTAATAATGTAAGAAGGTCTTTCAGAAACATTGTTTTTCCTAGAAAATATGATGATTTTGTTGTAGATGGTAAAGTTAAGTATGATATTGAAAGAGTTGTAAATTACTCAAATTTGAGTTCTGAAAACTTTTGCTTTGTTTCAAACCTAAATAAAACTCTTGAACCAAAAAAATATAATCAAGCTTGTAAAGATCCCAACTGGATTGAAGCTATGAATCTTGAAATTGAAGATTTAAACAGGATTAACACTTGGGAAATCACAGATTTACCATATAACTGAAAACCAATTGACTGTAAATGGATTTATAGAATAAAATATCAATCTAATGGAGAAATTGAAAGGTTTAAAGTAAGGCTTGTTGCTAAAGGATTTAGTCAAAAAGAAGGAATAGATTATGATGAAACTTTTAGTCCTGTTGTTAAACATGTAACTGTGAGATGTTTTATAACTATTGCAGTTCAAAATAATTGGCCTTTATATCAGCTTGATATCAATAATGCCTTTCTTTATGGAAAATTGAATGAAGAAATTTATATGAAATTACCTGAAGGATATTATACTGATTACAAAGATAAAAACAAAGTCTGCAAGTTAACTAAATCACTTTATGGTTTTAAACAAGCTCCAAGGTAATGTAATGCTAAACTTAATGAAGCTCTTTAAGAAAATAATTTTGTTCAGAGTAAATCAGACTATTCTCTATATACAAAAACTTCTGGAAATAATTTAATGGCATTACTTGTATATGTAGATGATATTGTTATTACTGGAAATGACATTGTTTAAATTGATCAATTCAAGAGTTTTTGAAGTCTAAATTTATGATAAAAGACTTAGGAGAACTTAAATATTTTTTAGGAATTGAAGTTCTTAAAACTGAAAAAGGTATTTGTTTATCTCAAAGGAAATATTGTCTAGAACTTTTAAATGATTATGGTTTGTTGGGTTGTAAACCAATGAGCACTCTTATTGAACCAAATCTGTGTGTTAATTGTGATCCTATTGATAAAGATCAATTGTTGACCAATATTACTGAATATCAGAAATTAGTTGGCAGACTGGTTTATTTAACATTAACCAGACCTGACATTTCATTTGCTGTTCATATTCTAAGTCAATACATGCATGCACCTTTACAATCTCATTTAAATCTTACTTTTAGAACTCTTAAGTACTTAAAAGGTTCTCCAGGTAAAGGAATTCATCTTGTTAAAGGTAATAATCTTGATCTTTATGCATATTGTGATTCTGATTGGGCTAAATGTAAAATGAACAGAAAGTCAGTTACAGGCTACTTGGTATTTTTTTGTGGGTCATTGGTTTCATGGAAAAGTAAAAAACAATCTGTGGTTTCTAGATCTTCTGCAGAAGCAGAATATAGATCTATGGCTAGTACTGCTTGTGAAATTATATGGATAAAAAATTTGCTTTTAGATTTTGGTATAAAAGTCAGTTTACCAGTTTAACTTTTATGTGATAATAGTTCTGCAATTCAAATAAGTGCAAATCCAGTTTTTCATGAAAAAACCAAACATTTTGAGATAGATTTGCACTATTTAAGGAACAAAATTACAACTGGTGTTATCAAAGTTTTAAAAATTCAGTCACTTAATAACTTAAGTGATATTTTGACCAATGGTGTTTCTATAAGACAACATCATCAGTTGTCTAATTGTTTAGGTCTTATTGATTTATTCCAAACTAAACTTGAGGAGGGGTGTTAAAATGTATTATTGATTATAACAAGTTTAGTTTAGAATATTATGTTTCATTTATTCATTTGTGGTATTTCTAGAATGTTTCAGGTTCAATGTTGCTGTCTCTAAAAGTTCAAGGACTCAAGGTGTCAAAAGGCTGAAAGATTATGAGCTGGATTGATGGACTATGCTTATTGGGCTCTTGAATTTAATTTATTGGACTGCTCCTATTGAAGCCCACATTCATTTTCATGATAGTATTTATACACCTAATTTCTTGTTAGGGTTATCATTCTGGCAGCTTTTTCATTCGATTGTTTTCATCTGCATATTCAATTCTCTCTAATCATCTTCTTGATGAATTAGTTCTTTAGATTCTGTAATAGTGATTAAGAGATCAGTTTTGTGTTTCAATCTTTTGTTCTTGAAAGATTGATTTCAGTTTCTGTATTTTGTAAAGGATCTTGCATAATTTGGAGATTAAGTGTTTGATTATGATAGTTATAGTTTCTGTTTATGATCTGTTGATAATTCTTTCAATAACACATACCAGATACATGTCGTTTCAATTATATGTCTCGATCATAGAACAAATGAATTGCATAACTCTTTTGCTTTTCTTTTAACAGCGGAAGAAGATATTACTATAAATATACAACTAGCGAGGAGCTAGAAAGAAATATAAATTACAAAGCATTTATGGGGTCTAGTAACCTTTACTCTATTCTGTTTGAATCTCGAATACAACCAATAAAAGCTCGAAACAACAATGCTACCAAAATCATGACAATTTCGAAACTTAGGATCTTTGAAGATGAAACTATTCTGAAATCATCAAATGTTCCATAAAGTAGCAATAACAATGACCCGGATGTGACATTTTGCTTTATTAACATCACTATATACATTAAAAGAGAGTCTCGATTAGCTAATAAATGTTTTCAAAACCCCTTTAATCACCGTTAGATTAGAAAATTACATTACAATACCCCTTGATCCAATGGTTCTTAATCATCCACTAAAAATATTATCTAATAAATCAATTTCTTAACAATGATATCCTTAATTGTCCCTCAAATTAGACGCAATATAGGAAAAGCACGGGAAGAAAATCCCTAATTATTATCACGAACAGAAATCTCGCCTAATTCCTCTTTTCTCTTATCAACCAACTCACTATTATCAACCCTATTCCTTCATCATCTGGATTAAATGATTTGTTGTAACAACCCGACTTCATAACCCAAAAACGCGTACCAAAAAAAAAATTTTAAGGCAGTGCATCTGGACGGCGTCCAGCTCAGAAGGGTGGGACGGCGTCCAGAGTTTTGGGACGGCGTCCAGCTCAAACAACTAGGACGGCGTCCAAGAAATTGGGACGGCGTCCCAATGGCCTTCCAGCCACTGATCACGGGTCCAACTCACACGAGCGGAAAACCCGCTTCCCGACACTTTCAAACGGAAACCTTTTTACCACAAGTCAATATAAGTGAAACTAAGAGATTTTCATCATCAAATCAAGTTTTACATCAACGGGTCCACATCGCCCATTTTACGAGTTTCGTTCTAAAGTAAAAGTTTCGACCAAGTATAAGTTTAAGTTCCAAACAACACTAGAGCATGGTGTTTGGGGTTAAACTACCCAATCTCGGTCGAACTCCAAAAGCTAACACCCAAAAGCATCCCCTAACAAAACAAGCGGGAGATCACTAATCCAATTGAACGCTCTTACCCTTGTCAATGCCCGAGCCTATAAAAAAGTAAACAACGAGAGGGTAAGCAAAGCTTAGTGAACGCAATAATTATACGAATACATATATAATTATACCTACTTGCATACACTTACACAACCGCAAACATGCTAGCAAACCACATTAGCTTATCGTCGCAATAACAAGCTATAATTCACCAATACCCCCAAGCTAGCATAACATCAGAATATAAATATAACTCGAATAATATAACATGCTTACAACACAAATAACCATGGTTAACCAATAGTACAAGGGAACGGCGCTCGCGAAAACACCATCGGTGTTCGTAAAATCCGTTAGGGCACTTAACACCTCGCACCACTAACCCCTAGGGTGGCACCTTAACACCTCGGCACATCACCCCGAGTGGCATCTTAACACCTCGATGCATTACTCATTATTTTACGGAGTGGTGTCTTAACACCTCGACACTACACTCCTAGGTGGCATCTTAACACCTCGATGCTACACCCGAGTGGCATCTTAACACCTCGATGCTACACTCTTCACGTGAAATATGGTGTCTTAGCACCTCGACACTACACATTTCACGCTACAACAAATAGATACATTATATACCTACACATATAATTATTCCACTCACCTCAAAGTCTTCGTGTAAGATAACCGAACTTGCAACGTCAATGTAACGTACCTATTACATTTTAGCACATAATCAATTCACAACTCAAGTCGGTCAAGCAACTCACTTAACAATCTAGAGTCTTTTGACCCTAAGTGCAATCCCGACCCATTTTGCACCTTTAACCCTAATAATGGGTTAACTTCACCAAAAACCCTAACTTTAGCCAATTAAGGTCTTAACACACTTTTAACCACAAAGTTAACTCGTTTTCATACATGCAAGACAACCTAGGTCATCAAAGACCCATTTGACCCATTTCTAGGTCAACATACCCATTTAGGTCACCCACAACCCAAATGACTCCCACTAACACTAACTATAGGTGTACTAGTGATCTATTAGGCCTTTAAGACCCATTTACACATTTCAACCTTTCCAAAACCCTAAGTTAGTCACCATTTGGGTCTTCATGACCCAAACTTACCCAAAAACCCTAAATTACTCACAAATGGGTTTTATGTGCAATACAAACCCAAACCCTAACCCTCAAACACATTAACTAAGGAAATCAAGTTTAGGGCTTACCACAACAATCAAAACGTAGCTAGGAGGAGATGAACAACTTTAACTCCCGAGTTCTAACCCGAAATGAGCTTCTTCCTCCCTGATTTAAGCTTTCTCACACTTAACCACCCCCTCCCTCTCTAGAATGAATGGATGATGTTTGGTGGTTGAGAAATGAAGTAATGAGCTCACCAAACTGATCCTAAGGCCTTTAATTCATCCACCAAGTGAAATTACCAATTTACCCATCTAAAATATTTAAAAACAAAAAGACATGCCTGCCAGCCATCCTGGACGGCGTCCAAAAATGTTGGACGGCGTCCAGGTCTTCAATCTGGGACGGCGTCCCAAATATTTGGACGGCGTCCAAACCCAAAAAGAAGACAGGATCTTACAACTCTCCCCCACTTGAACCGGATTGCGACCTCGCAATCCACGCCGCATGACAAGCAGGAAGATAAACCAAGACAAACTCTTCGGGCTCCCAAGTAAACTCGGAACCTTTACTTCGCCGCCATTGAACCTTGAAAGTTATCACCTCTTTATTCCTCAACATTTTCACCTTCTCGTCAGGGATAGCAATCGGTTCCTCGACATATTCTAACTTGTTGTTTAGCTCGATCTCGTCTAAAGGCATCCATGAGGAATCATCCGCAAGACACTTACGGAGGTGGGAAACATGAAATGTATTATGGATCCCCGCAAGCTCTTCGGGTAATTCCAATCGATATGCAACTTCACCAACACGAGCTGAAACCTTGAACGGCCCAATAAACCGAGGAGCTAACTTTCCCCGTTTTCGAAATCGAATAATACCCTTCCATGGCGAAACCTTAAGCATCACCATATCGCCTTCTTGGAATTCAATCAATCGCCTACGTCTATCGGCATACGACTTTTGCCTATCTTGAGCCTTCTTCAAATGTTCCCGAATCAAATCGATCTTGCTATTTGTCTCTAAAACCAAATCGGTACTCCCGATCTCTCTTTGACCCACTTCTCCCCAACAAACGGGAGTTCGACACCTACGCCCATAAAGCATTTCGTAAGGTGGCATCCCGATACTAGTATGATAACTATTATTGTACGAGAATTCCACCAAAGGCAAATGCTCATCCTAACTACCACCAAAGTCAATGATGCACGCCCGTAACATATCTTCCAAAGTTTGATTCGTACGTTCGGTTTGACCGTCCGTTTGAGGATGATACGCCGTGCTCAACTTCAATTGCGTACCCATATCTTCATGAAACGTTTCCCAAAACCGAGATGTAAAACGGGTATCTCGATCCGAAATAATAGATATAGGAACCCCATGTCGCGAGACCACTTCCTTGATAAACAACTTAGCCAAGGTCTCTGACGATATAGCTTCTTTAATGGGAAGAAACAAAGCGTTTTTTGTCAATCAGTCAACTATAACCCAAATCGAATCGAATTGGGTTCTTGCCGTTTTAGGTAACTTTGTAATGAAATCCATGGTAATGTGCTCCCATTTCTATTTCGGGATTTCTAACGGTTGCAACTTACCATACGGCTTTTGGTGTTCGGCTTTTACTTGTAAACACGTGACACATTGCTCAACATACTTCACAACATCACGTTTCATGCCCGGCCACCAATAATCTTTCTTCAAGTCAAGATACATTTTCGTCGCGCCCGGATGAATGGAATATTTTGACTTATGTGCTTCATCAAGTAGCACCCGTCGGTAATCACCCATCTTAGGCACCCACACCCTTCCTTGAAAGGACAACAAACCACGCGAGCCCATAGTAATGAACTCCGATTGGCCCACAATTCGTTCCGCATGCTTGATGTGAACGTAAGCCTCTATTTGAATCTCGCCAAGCCTCTCAAGAAAATCGTTGGAAATAATCAAACGTAACGATCCCACTTTTATCGCCGGATGTTGACTCTTTCGACTCAACGCATCCGCGACAACATTCGCCTTACCCGGATGATAAAGTATCTCACAATCATAATCTTTCACCACATCCATCCACCTACGTTGGCGATAATTCAAATCTCGTTGATTAAAGAGATGTTTCAAGCTCTTATGATCCGAATAAATCGTACACTTGACACCATACAAGTAATGGCGCCAAATTTTCAACGCATGCACAACCGCCGCCAACTCAAGATCATGAGTCGGATATCTCGTTTCATGTTCCTTTAATTGTCGAGAGGCATAAGCGATGACTTTATCTCTTTGCATTAGAACACACCCGAGACCATTTAAGGAAGCATCACAATAAACCACCATATCTTCTACCCCTTCCGGCAACACTAACACCGGAGCTTGACACAACTTCTCTTTTAACAATTGAAAAGCAATCTCTTGCTCGTTCACCTAATTAAACCTAGCATTCTTTCTCGTCAACTTCGTCAATGGAGAAGCAATCTTAGAAAAGTCTTGGATAAACCGACGATAATAACCGGCCAATCCGAGAAAACTTCGGATTTCCGTAGGCGTAGTCGGTCGTCCCCAACTCTTCACCGTCTCGATCTTCCCCGGATCTACTTGAATACCGTTTTCATTCACAATATGACCAAGGAATTGAACTTCCCTTAGCCAAAATTCACATTTGGAGAATTTTGCATACAACTTCTCCTTTCGTAGCATCTTCAATACTTCACGCAAATGACGTTCATGCTCGTTCATACTTTTCGAGTAGACTAGTATGTCGTCAATGAACACTATTACCGACTTGTCCAACATAGGTTGGCACACTCGGTTCATAAGATCCATGAATGCCGCCGGTGCATTCGTAAGACCAAAGGGCATAATTACAAACTCATAATGCCCGTAACGCGTTCGAAAAGCCGTTTTCTCTATGTCTTCCTCACGGACCCGCATTTGGTGATAGCCGGACCGTAGGTCGATCTTAGAGAAATACGTTGCACCTTGAAGTTGATCAAATAAATCGTCAATCCTAGGTAATGGATAATGATTCTTGATCGTCACTTTATTCAACTCACGGTAATCAATGCACATACGCATACTACCATCTTTCTTCTTCACAAATAACACCGGAGCGCCCCATGGCGAAGCACTCGGTCGAATAAAACCCTTCTCGAGCAACTCTTGGGGTTTGATTTAACAACTCTTGCATTTCCGTTGGTGCTAAACGATAAGGAGTTTTAGCAATGGGAGTAGCTCCCGGAACCAACTCAATACGAAACTCAACTTGTCTTTCCGCCGGAACACCCGGTAATTCATCCGGAAAAACGTCTTCGAATTCACTAACAACCGGAATTTCACGAATAGGTGGTGGCTCATTGCGAGTATCAACAACATAAGTAAGGAAAGCCATGCCACCGGTAACAACAAAATGACGTGCCCGTGCAAAAGTGCATATCGGCACCGGTCTCCTTCGCTTATCACCATGAATAATTAACTCTCCCCCACTTAGGGTCTTCACACGAATAAACTTATCATGGCATGCAATATCGGCTCTATAACGATCGAGCCAATCCATACCAACAAAAATATCAAAGTCGCCCAAGGTAATTGGAATAAGATCAATTTTAAAGGTTTCGGCACCAAAAACAACATCACAATTTTCACACACATCAACCACTAGCACCGTCTTGCCGTCCGCTATCTCGACTTCTATCGGACGACTTAACTTAGCTAACGGTCTATTAAGTTTAGGCACAAATTTAGGAGACACAAACGACAAATTTGCACCGCTATCGAAAAGAATCCTTGCCGGATTAGAATTAACCATGTAAGTACCTGAGACAACTTCGTGCGATTATTTGGCTTCATCATTGGTCATCAAATAGTTGCGACCCCTAGCCATACCCGCCTCCTTCTCTAACCGCTTCACATTATCATTTCGCAAATCGGGACACTCCTGCTTCTTATGCCCCTCTTTGCCGCAATTAAAACAAGTGACTTTGTTTCCGAAACGTGGTTTCGGACACTCACGAGCAATATGACCCGGTTGTCCACAATTGTAGCACGTATAAGAAAACCCACCGGTAGTGCCCTTCTTTGCACTATTGACACTTTCGGCCCCCCTCTTGCTCTTGCTCTTCTTGCTTGAGGCGTTAGAGTAACTAGAACCTTCAAATTTTCTTTTGGAAAACATGAAATCACTCTTTCTTGGAACCTCCGGCTCAAAACCCCGAGCCAACTCGAACAATTCATCAAAAGACTTAGCCATACCCCGACTAATCTTCCCCTTGTACTCATCATTCAAAGTACGGTAGAAATCCTTCATGAGCTTATGATCATCACCAACGTATTCCGGGCAAAAACGAGTCTTTGCCAAGAATGTAGACTTAAGAGTAACTAAGTCCATTGAGCCTTGTTGCAAATGGTGCAACTCGTCCCGGATTCTATCGAGATCGAAAGAAGTTCGGTATTCCTTGAAAAACTCCTTCTTAAACTCTTCCCACGTCAAGCCCATACATTGTTCCTCACCATACAAGTTGATTTTATCATCCCACCATAACTTAGCCTCTTCTCGTAGCATGCTAGAGCCATACCTCGCCTTCTTCTCGGGAGGACATTCCGAAGTACGGAAAGCTCCCTCAATATCGGAGATCCAACATGTACTTTTTAAAGGATCCCGCACCCCATTAAACATCGGGGGTTGAGCATCCTTGAAGTTCTTGTAGTGGAAGTCCCGCCTTCCTTCACCTCCTTCACCGCGAGGGTAGATATTCCTAGCGTCAAGGGCCTCTTCGATAGTGGCCTTCATTCGTTCATTTATCAAATCGGTCACCTGCCCATCGACCGAATCTTGAAAGACCTTTCGGACGTCAGTAAGAAAATCCGCTTTTAACTTTTTAAAGACGGCCTCAACCTTGGCCGAAAACTCGGCGTCCTCGCTTGTACTTTCGTTATCATGATCGGGACCGTTTCTCGTCTTCATTCTATAAAACGAAATAGGTTAAACCACAAAAACGAAAGGACAATTACATGTGTATATACATATATGCCACACTACTCCATCTCGCTCAACAATCGTCGTACATTGCTTGTTTAACACGATTTGCACCCGTAACAAAGGTAGCTACTCGTTGTTACGCGAGCACGTCGCATTCACTTGCTAGTACAACATCCGTCTTGCTTGATGATTGCTAAACACAACACAAAACAATTAGCACAAGGTTAATTCTCATAAACCAAAGCACTAACAATTTCTGGTTAGACCCAAAGTCCTACAAGTCCCGCATAAGGCGCTCACACAATAAAGTCTAAGTCTAGGCACCTATCTCAAGTCGCCTAAATCCCTTAGACCATGCTCTGATACCACTTGTAACAACCTGACTTCATAACCCAAAAACGCGTACCAAAATTTTTTTTTTTTAAGGCAGTGCATCTGGACGGCGTCCAGAATCCTGGAAGGCGTCCAGCTCAGAAGGGTGGGACGGCGTCCAGAGTTTTGGGACGACGTTCAGCTCAAACAACTGGGATGGCGTCCAAGCAATTGGGATGGCGTCCCAATGGCCTTCCAGCCACTGATCACGGGTCCAACTCACACGAGCGGAAAACCCGCTTCCCGACAGTTTCAAACGGAAACCTTTTTACCACAAGTCAATATAAGTGAAACTAAGAGATTTTCATCATCAAATCAAGTTTTACATCAACGGGTCCACATCGCCCATTTTACGAGTTTCGTTCTAAAGTAAAAGTTTCGACCAAGTATAAGTTTAAGTTCCAAACGACACTAGAGCATGGTGTTTGGGGTTAAACTACCCAATCTCGGTCGAACTTCAAAAGCTAACACCCAAAAACATCCCCTAACAAAACAAGCGGGAGATCACTAATCCAATTGAACGCTCTTACCCTTGTCAATGCCCGAGCCTATAAAAAAAGTAAACAACGAGAGGGTAAGCAAAGCTTAGTGAATGCAATAATTATACGAATACATATATAATTATACCTACTTACATACACTTACACAACCGCAAACATGCTAGCAAACCACATTAGCTTATAGTCGCAATAACAAGCTATAATTCACCAATACCCCCAAGCTAGCATAACATCCGCATATAAATATAACTCGAATAATATAACATGCTTACAACACAAATAACCATGGTTAACCAATAGTACAAGGGAACGGCGCTCGCGAAAACGCCATCGGTGTTCGTAACATCCGTTAGGGCACTTAACACCTCGCACCACTAACCCCTAGGGTGGCACCTTAACACCTCGGCACATTACCCCGAGTGGCATCTTAACACCTCGATGCATCACTCATTATTTTACGGAGTGGTGTCTTAACACCTCGACACTACACTCCTAGGTGGCATCTTAACACCTCGATGCTACACCCGAGTGGCATCTTAACACCTCGATGCTACACTCTTCACGTGAAACATGGTGTCTTAGCACCTCGACACTACACATTTCACGCTACAACAAATAGATACATTATATACCTACACATATAATTATTCCACTCACCTCAAAGTCTTCGTGTAAGATAATCGAACTTGCAACATCAATGTAACGTACCTATTACATTTTAGCACATAATCAATTCACAACTCAAGTCGGTCAAGCAACTCACTTAACAATCTAGAGTCTTTTGACCCTAAGTGCAATCCCGACCCATTTTGCACCTTTAACCCTAATAATGGGTTAACTTCACCAAAAACCCTAACTTTAGCCAATTAAGGTCTTAACACACTTTTAACCACAAAGTTAACTCGTTTTCATACATGCAAGACAACCTAGGTCATCAAAGACCCATTTGACCCATTTCTAGGTCAACATACCCATTTAGGTCACCCACAACCCAAATGACTCCCACTAACACTAACTATAGGTGTACTAGTGATCTATTAGGCCTTTAAGACCCATTTACACATTTCAACCTTTCCAAAACCCTAAGTTAGTCACCATTTGGGTCTTCATGACCCAAACTTACCCAAAAACCCCAAATTACTCACAAATGGGTTTTATGTGCAATACAAACCCAAACCCTAACCCTCAAACACATTAACTAAGGAAATCAAGTTTAGGGCTTACCACAACAATCAAAACGTAGCTAAGGAGGAGATGAACAACTTTAACTCCCGAGTTCTAACCCGAAATGAGCTTCTTCCTCCCCGATTTAAGCTTTCTCACACTTAACCACCCCCTCTCTCTCTAGAATGAATGGATGGTGTTTGGTGGTTGAGAAATGAAGTAATGAGCTCACCAAACTGATCCTAAGGCCTTTAATTCGTCCACCAAGTGAAATTACCAATTTACCCATCTAAAATATTTAAAAACAAAAAGACATGCCTGCCAGCCATCCTGGACGGCGTCCAAAAATGTTGGACGGCGTCCAGGTCTTCAATCTGGGACGGCGTCCCAAATATTTGGACGACGTCCAAACCCAAAAAGAAGACAGGATCTTACATTTGTTCAAATCAATAACTTCAATCCAATTCTACTAATCCTATAATAACAGACAATTTGAGTTTGATTTAGTAGGTTTATAATATATTTTGCATCGTTTGTTGTTGATTTGTGATCCATCTGGTTTATTATATTTGGCACAGTATTACTGCATAGTAGTTAAAGTACAAATTTATATTATTGTGCTTGAAATTATTATCTATTTGAAATTACAATCTCTTATTAAATATAAATTCACTTGTGAATGCAAGGTCAATGCATACATTGTTTTTGAGACATAGGATCTTCTAAGCTCTAAGCTTCTTAACAGTTACGATCCACTAAGCTTTTGTTATAATTTTTATTTTAAATTTTTTGGTTTATACTTGAGCATTTATACATTGTTGTGCTTTGAGTTAAATTAAGACATGGTGGAGTTCTCATTCATGTTACACAATTTTCTTCAGACTAACCTTTCTATAGATTTTATAGATAGTGGAATTAAACCTGTGACGACCCGGGAATTTTTGACCAAATTTAAACTTAATCGTTATATGTTTCCGACACGATAAGCAAAGTATGTAATGTTAAGTCTAGAAAATTTTGAAACGATGTTCATATATTCAATTGACTTTCGACTGCTCTTGACGATTCACGAACCATTAATTGTAACCATAAATGTAAATATAAATAATTATATATGTAAATAATTACATTAAATATATTAATGAACTATTAATTAATATAGTTATTATGAAAGATAACTTTAAATAACTAAAGCTTGTTATTATGAATATAAATAGTATTACTACTTGTATTATATATTATAGTTTGTTATTGTTATGATTTACGAACGCGATTAACTAAACTTACATATTTTAATATTAAACATTATTAATATATAATTTTCCATCATTTGCAAACTTGGGTGAAACCGTGTTATGAAATTGATATGATAACACTTTTAAAATCAAGTCCACGGACTGTTGTCACTTGTTTACTCACATTATTATAAACCTACTCTCATCATTTATTATATTCATGGATTCAAGAAAGGCCTCATCCTTAATGCTATATTCGATTACCAAATTATCATCAATTTGTCACTAACCCACACTTGCTTTAACTTTTGACAAATGCGTACATACATACATCACACGAATTAAACTAAACAAAAAGCGGGTCTCAAACCAATCATTCATGCTATTATTATCATGATATGTATATAAAATTATAATATGTGGGGCTAGTTTCTTGTTAGCTTGCATGAACTAAAATGAAATGTAGATACATTCACGTGGCTTTGTCATCCACCACCACACCACAAACTTTTTCCATTTGTCTTTTGTTGATAATATATATTATCTTCATTACAAATACTAGTTCATTTATTGATGCTATGAAGAACATACGAATATAGTTTACAAGTTTATAAGATCATCAAAGCTCATATCACCACTAACACGAATCTTTACTCTACCTATGCTGTACTTATTTCTGTTTCTTTTCAATGTTCAAACCATCACCTACAATCTGCAAATACCACCTTACATTGATCACTTCAATCACCATTGTTGCAACTGATTCTGTACCATTCGAAACAACCACGACTGCAGCCACCCTTGTTACTGCTACTGCAACTGTTAGACACCCAAAAGGTCACCTAAACACCAACGTTATGTTACTGTTTTGCTGCTGCCAATTCTGTTTTATCACAACCAAAACCACCACAGCCCACGGCTTACTATGGACTCAATCACCATGAACAACCATTACTAGCTGCCTACTATTTCTGCTCAACCATGCAATACTGCTGTTACTACTTGCAGCCGCCACAAACCATCAATCTCATCACCATAACTGCTATACCTGCTGCTGCAGTGTTTTTCCTGTTTCAGTCCAAGAACACCCCTTTAAACCACCCTCCTCGAATCATATCAGCACCACTGCAATCCTTGCTCACCATTTTCCCTATCATGTAATCACCATCAATTAGTGTTACTGCTGCTGCCATTTTCAGCTATCCATAACTGTCACAATCATCATCAAGCTACTATGTTCTTGTTTCATTCGAAGACCTTCACCATCATTATACCTGCAACATAACCAAGTACACTGCAACTAATATGGTACATTTCTTGTTTATGATGAGAATAAAACAACAGACTATCCTTAATCATCATCATCCATATCTATCTATATCTCTAATTTACATATATACCTTATACACATAGGAAACACCTAAAGAAACCAAAAATTACCTCTTTCACAACCACCTTACACCACCACGATCACCATTCCATCATCACTTAGGCTGTTACTGCTACCTGGTTCTGTTTCAACTGAAGTCAAAACAATCACCACATCTTCTTGATTGATTCTTCTTCGTGAACCTCAAAACCATCACAAACAATAATTCTTTAAACGTTACCTGCTACTACCTTGTTTCTGTTTCATGAAGGAACTACCTGCAATCAACACAAACCAACATATTAACAATCGTTTCCTCTACTGCAAATTTCTGCTATATTCGGTTTTAATTCGAACAACCACAGACCACCATTAACAACTAACATTTAAAATACCACTTGTCATCATCGATTGCTACATATATACTTCTATTCAACAATCAACACAACAATATAATATAAAACCTGAAACTATTACTATTATTATGAAGATAAAGGATCGATTACCTGCTATGTCAATTCTTCTATCTCAAATAACAACATCTGCTAGAACAAATTATTAGTTTGATGCTTTAATCAATCCACTCCTGCTCCTATCCTATCGACAAACATCATCAACGGGCTAATAAAGATGATTGAATGAGGATGATGACGATTAGGGTAGATGGTGACGATTTAACGATGATGATGATGAATAGATGGCCTGTTATACTCCGATGATGGTTGATTGATCGATTGATCAATTAATCGATCGAAGAACCGAAGACCCAAGAACCCTAATTTATTCTGCCTTTTTCTTATTATCTCGATCTGTTTTTGGAAGCACAAATAAAACGCGTGAGCTGTTATATATTAGGTATCATTATCATTATTATTATTATTATTAATTATTATTATTATTATTATTACTAATAAAAATTATCATTTATGTTACTAAAAATATCATTTTTATTAAAGACTATTTTTTTTAAAATATCATTTTTATTAATACTAGTATCATTATTTTTATCATAACAACTATTATTATTATTATTATTATTATTATTATTATTATTATTATTATTATTATTATTATTATTATTATTATTATTATTATTATTATTATTATTATTATTATTATAAAAAGAAACAACTTTATGGGTATTATTATTAATATTATCAAATAACTATTAGTTATATAAAACTATACTTAATACATATAATATAACTATATTTTATTTATTAAAGTACATAAAATGAATACATTTACGAAATATATAAGTTAGTAATGTAAAATGATATCATTACTAAATATATATAAATTTATTCGATTACAATCATATGTGTTAATATATATATAAATGATATAGGTTCGTGAATCCGAGGCCAACCCTGCATTTGTTCAATATCGTAATATGTATTTTTACTACAAAACACATTAGGTGAGTTTCATTTGCCCTTTTTACTCTTTACGTTTTTGGGCTGAGAATACATGCAAATGCTTTATTAACTGTTTTACAATACTTATATGCGTGAGTTTCATTTGCCTTTTTACCCTTTATATTTTTGGGCTGAGAATACATGCGCAATTTTTATAACTGTTTTACAAAATAGACACAAGTAATCGAAATTACGTTCTATGGTTGAATGATCGAAACTGAATATGCCCCTTTTTAGTCTGGTAATCTAAGAATTAGGGAACTGACACCCTAATTTACGCGAATCCTAAAGATAGATCTATCGGGCCCAACAAGCCCCATCCAAAGTACCGGATGCTTTAGTACTTCGAAATTTATATCATGTCCGAAGGAGGATCTCGGAATGATGGGGATAATCTTATATGCATATTGTGAATGTCGGTTACCAGGTGTTCAATTCATATGAATGATATTTTTGTCTCTATGCATGGGACGTATGTTTATGAGAAATGGAAATATGAAATCTTGTGGTCTATTAAAATTACGAAATGATTATTTTTGTTAAACTAATGAACTCACCAACCTTTTGGTTGACACTTGAAAGCATGTTTATTCTCAGGTATGCAATAAATCTTCCGCTGTGCATTTGATCATTTTAAGGACATTACTTGGAGTCATTCATGGCATATTTCAAAAGATTTTGCATTCGAGTCGTTGAGTTCATCAAGATTATTATTAAGTCAATTATAGTTGGTTATATTATGAAATGGTATGCATGTCGTCAACTTTCGTTGTAAAGAAAGATTGTCTTTTAAAATCGAATGCAATGTTTGTAAGATGTATCATATAGAGGTCAAGTACCTCGCGATGTAACCAACTGTTGTGAATCGCTTATAATCGATATTGACTTCGTCCGGATGGATTGGGATGGGTCATTACAAAACCCGTATTAATAAATTGTTGTTGTGCTGTGAAATATTGTATCAGGGTGTTAAGGAAGTTCTTGTGAACTTGGTGGGAGAGGATCGGTTTTATTTACTGAAGGAGAAGAACCGATTAAACAAGGGATTATAGAGGCTGAAAAAGTCCTTGATACAACTGGTGCAGGTGACACGTTCACGTTTGCTTACGCGGTTGCGTTTGTGTAGGGGAAACCTAAAGCTGAATGCTTAAGATTTGCTGGTGAGTGTAATCTTGTTTGTTGTTATTTGGTGGCAACTTTGACCCATTTACTTATGGTTGGGTTAATTCACCCTCTATCTTATCTGTAGGTAAATGATTGTATATTAATAGCAAATAATAAAAATACAATTAAAAAATGGGCTTTTTTTATAAAAAGCCTTAGGGTTGTCGATAAGATGCATTAGTTAGTTATGGAATATGATTAACGTTGACTTTTAAATGGCGGTTATGATGTGGGACCTTGAAGGGACAATTCGTCAGGTTGAAGACGAGGCAAACGTTGACCAACTTTGACTTTTAGTAAAAATAAATTAAACACACACACACACATATATATATATATATATATATATATATATATATATATTTATAAATATATATATATATATAATATATATATATATATATATATATATATATATATATATATATATATATATATATATATATATATATATACACACACACACATAAATATATACTCAGTATCATAAAACATAAATAATTTAAACCTGTATATAGGGCACAAGTGCGCAACATCTAATCTTAAAAAATATGAAAATATTAACATAACTTTGACCAACTTTGATTTTGACCAACTTTGAATGACTTAGCCCGAATTTGAGCCAACGTTTTAGCTTTTTTAAAAGGAAAGGTTTAGAATCACTGACGGAGATAGAAACCACCCACCGGATCATATTTCACGCACACACGACCAAACCACTGACTCCACCGAGTTTTTTTTTACACCAATGATTGTAGATTTGTATATACATTAGATATATAAAGTGATCTGTTTATGGCTTCTCATTTACAGATAGGAACCTTAAGAGAAATTCAACGACTCTATGACGAGCTTGGTAGCTCAGTACATGCATGTCATTTGGATCGCTATTCTGATCCTGGAAAAACGTGAAGGTAATAATGTTATTAAATCTAAACTTAAACTTTGTTATTAAATGTGAAGTTACACTGTTAAATATTTGATATTCAGAGATCAGACATGGAATGACCAGTGCTTATTTTGATTTTAGGAGTAGGTGGTTATAATCCCGTTTTATACCTCAGTCTTCGGTCTCACCGGTCAAAGGAGTCTATCTTTATGGCGGAGTTGGTACTGGAAAAACCATGTTGATGAACTTATTTTTTGATCAATTGTAAGTATTATATCACACCTTGTTAAATGTTTTATGTTGGTTTACTATCTTGATAGAGGATGGGTCAGGTGGGTCAAGTAATGCATCTAAAACGGCTAACTTTTGGTATGGGCCAACACAACAGGCCGGGTTGGGTTGACATTTCTGCTTGAATTGTTATTAATACCAAGCATATATTTTTACAATGATCCGGTCAGTAAAATGATAATTTGAAAGAGATTGTAAGCATTGATACACTTTAGTGACTTTGACCGACTTTGACCTTTTTTTTTTCATGCATTACCCTTTTAAAATATGACCGGTCATGCATTTTCATCAACATGCCCTGCAATTGGAGGAAAAAGAGAATCCATTTTCATGACTTTATGTTAAACGTTCACACCAGTTTGCAGGTCAAATGCTTACACTCTATTCTAATTGCCTTTGTACAAAACTTTATTGGTAAAACATGCACATTTTGACTTTTGAAGTCAAACACAGTGATTTATGGCTTCAAAATGTCTTAAAATGTTTTATACTTTTCAAAATGCATACTGTCAATTTAATTGAACTCTGTAAACTAATATTGTATCCACAAGCTGATTTTATTATTAAACTATGATGATTATAATCACTTAAAATATTAAGTTGGCTTCTCTTTTGTAATACAGAGATACAAAGGAGTATCTGACCCCCTTGAAGTTGTTGCAGGCGAGATTTCTCATGAGTCCATTTTGCTATGTTTAGATGAATTCATGGTACATTACGATTAGCGACATAATGTCTAAACTTACAGGAACCTCAGCTAAGTAATTTGGGATATCATTATTCACATCTCACTAAAGGTGCATTATCTTTCACAAAATTCTTCTTTTGGTCATTTATATTAATATTAATTTTTGAGGGTTGATTTTATATTAATAATTAATATTAAATTAATGTTTGATGTTTAATATTTATAAATGATTATTTGACTAAAACAGAAATTGAGGCAGTTTTCAACTCTGCAATCCGTGATGAAAGTAAGAAGACAGTTATACGCTTAGTAGAAACGGAGCTTCATACTTGACTATGGATTTCTTCCAAAAAATTCGGCAAGAAGTTGAGAAGGTAGGTCCCGGTGGTGTTCCTCCACTAGGAGACCGCCGAACCTCATCTGCAGATCGCAAAAACCCTCAACCAGACCGAGGTTTCCTCGGTGGAAACCGTTTGCCTTCTTAGCTTCATCAACTTCCTACACAATTAACAGGTCCAAAGTCAAACTTTATGTTCTTTTTTTTTCGGTTTTAAAATATTACTAAACGATTATGATTCTTGAAGGAATTATATGTGAAATCGTGACTGTGTTTTAACACTACAATTATCAAGTTAGTGTAATATTTTAGTAAGTGCATTTATTTCCATGACATTCATTGTTATAGACTTCAATATAGTATACAACTATCTCTCAAGGATGCACAAAAGTTCATGTATTTTGAAGTTTATATGCTAGAAGTTAGACCTTCACTAACTTAAAAAATTGCAGTTCGTTGATACAACCATGCTTCACGATCTTTCATTGTTCTTATATGTGATGTTTTTAACATTGTTCCTCTATAAGTGTTCCTATACAAGATTTCGCTTTTACATGTTCACTATTTTTCTTCTAGAGTGTTTTTTAGAATTGGGGTCTGAGTTATAAAGAAACTAATGTACATCAAATGTAGTCATGAAATTAACCCTTATATACTAAATCTCTCGCCAGATCCTGTCATTTTGTTTTGTAAGCCCTGTCGTTTTGACTGGGCTAAATAATAAGTGGTATGTTTAGTACACAGCTGGGAGGTTAGTCTGGATGGTCGAGTGTTATAAGTGTCTCAAGGTTAATCCGGGTTCAAATCTGGGCGGGGTTTTTTTGGACCTCTTCTATTTTGGCTCCATGTGTTGTACAAATGTCTTCATATTTGTGCTTTTCCTCTTTTCTTTATTATCCGTGTCTTATTATTTTACTCATTCAAAAAATATAAACTCACCACTAAAGCTCATCGACGTTACTCAATTGCATTCCTCATTTCAATCGTTTTCTTCTCTGATATGCCATCGTCTTATCTGGAACTCACTTTGTAGGCCTTTTGCTGTTCATCGATTGCTTAGATTTTTGAATCAGCTTCGTTATCAGGTATTGTGATTTTTTAGATAGTCAAGTTTTTTTCTTTTTTATTCTTCTGTCTGTGTTACATTTTGTGAAATTGGATTAGATTGTTTGTTAGTTTTTGAGGTTTTTCCAATGTGTAAGAATATAGACCTGATGTTTGTTTTTGTATCAAATTCGTTTAAATGGAGTTGATTTTGTAAGAATTTAAGCCTCATGTTTGTTATTATTGGTTTTATACTTTTATGAATGGTAAGTTAAACTCATAGTTGACTTGGGTGGACTTTTGTAGCTGGTTTATTTGGTGTACTTTTGCTACAAACATTTAAATGTTTCGACTAGAACCCTTCTGTGTATGTTTCATTACAGGTGGCAAAATGAGTGGATCATTGATAAGTATTTGGATTACATCGAATCAATATGGCCCCATTATTGCAAATTGATCAGGTTTCTAAGAGGGCCAATTTCATCTAGGTTTCAAAGATGATGATGACGATAATGATGTTATTATTTTAAGCCACTTTTAATTCGTGTAAATGTTTTGGAGTAGGGCGGATATGAGGCAAGAGGTAGGAAACCCCATTTTGAATTGGAGTTTATCTTAGTCTTGAGGATTACAAGCATAAAGGAAAACAAATTGGTACTTGTATATTGAAATACGTTGTTATACAAATATATACATGTCCAAGGGATAAGTTGACACAATTTTAGTTAATTTGGTTCTGCAGATTTTACATGTATTCAAGGATTACGTTAAAATTCTCATTATAGGTGTCAATATGGGTGGCTTTTATAATTAGTCAAGTGGGTAATATATTACGTTAAGATTCTTATTATATGTGTCAATCTGGGTGGTTTTTTATTTATTTATATTTTTAAACATTTGAAATGTTATATTATTTATTTGTGTTCGAAAGTAATTTATTACAACATGTAGGGTTTAGGTTTAGGGTTTATATTTTAGGGCTTAGAGTTTAGGTTTAGGGTTTAGAGTTTTTAGGTTTTAGGTTAGGGTTCATGGTTTAGGGTTTAGATTTAGGGTGTAGGGTTTAGAGTTTAGGTTTAGGGTTTAGATTTAGCGTTTAGGGTTTAAATTTTAGGGTTTAGAGTTTAAGTTTAGGGTTTAAATTTATGGATTAGGGTTTTGGCTAGGGTTTAGATTCTAGGGTGTAGGGTTTTGGGTTTAGATTTAGGGTTTAGGGTTTAGATTCTAGGGTTTAGGGTTTATATTTTAGTGTTTAGGTTAGCGTTTAGGGTTTATATTTAGGGTGTAGGGTTTAGAGTTTAGATTTAGGATTTTGGGTTTGAATTTAGGGTTTAGGGTTTAGGTTTTAGGTTAGGGTTTAGGGTTTAAATTTAGGATTTAGGGTTTATATTTTAGGGTTTAGAGTTTAGTTTTAGGGTTTTGGGTTTAGATTTATGGTTTAGGTTAAGGTTCAGGGTTAAGATTCTAGGGTTTAGATTTTAGAGCTTAGGGTTTAGGGTTTAGATTTAGTTTTTAAATCAAAGGATTTAGAAGAGTTTAGGGTTTAAGGTGTAGGGTTTAGATTTTAGGGTGTAAGGTTTAGATTTTATGGTTTATATTATAGTGTTTAGGGTTTATGTTAGGATTACCTAATATTATCATATGTGATCTGTAATATGTACATTGGTTTTACTAATTAAATGTGTAATTTGTATATTATGTATATTACAATGTATTTTTACTATAATTATTTATGGGTTGAGTTGGTTTGACTTGGTTACATTCTTTGTTGTGATTCGTTGATATACACTCAACATTGTGTATGTGTATCTGCAGGATCATGGACATCATCTCAAGAAGCCAGCAAGTCTCCATTACAGTTTAAGGTGAAAAAGAATTTGAAAATTAAATCAAAGAAAGCAATCAAGCGAATTATCCCTTGGACAAGTATATATTTGTATAAGAGAGCGGGGAAACATGTCAACTTATCACAAGTTGCACAAAGTGTATTTTGTAATGCCTTATCATGAAATTCGTAAATTACCATTGGAATGATAAAATAAAATTATTAGTCTTATTTGTCATTTGAATTAGTTATAAACATGTTAAAGATAGAGTGTTTTAAATCATCCTAATATAACATATTTACTCGACCGGGCCATTTTTTCCATCTATGTTAGCATTCTTCTAATAATTATTGTTTTGTGAAATAGCGAGTAATTTTAGTTTGGAGATGTTAATTACAAATTATACATGGAAATAGATTTAGCTAGGGAACTTATCAAATGGCAATATTGGATTGCACTTCAAGAGTTTGATCGGCTACGAATAGAATTAGAAGACGATGTAGTGATTCAAGGGTGGAGATAAGGGAACATCGAATTCTCACCACTTATAAGTACTCCATATTTAATTGCAACTGCTACTCGGGTACCCTTCCTAGCATAACAGGAGAAAAGCAAAGGACACCAGTATGGTATGCACATCTTTTATATATATATGTGCACATCTTTTAAATACATCGTTATTAGGATTTTAATTTCGTAATTCTGAGAATTCGCCGGTATTAAACATACTGATATGTATGTTAATTTGTAGACATGGTTATCTAATTTGGAACACAAAGTGCACAACTTAACAAGGAAATACAACTAAAAAATGAACTTTCTAAAGCAGGTACTTTGTAACTATATATTTTATGTGATATATATAACAACTATATATCGTTTATTTGATTATTGAATTGTTATTAAGTCCGTTACTTTAATTTGAACATCATTTATTTACATTGGAACTTTTGAAATATTATATTGGTATTTGTGTTATCATGGTTAAAAATTGTCTTAAAATATCATCATTTCATAAAACTCGCGAAACTGCGGGTCTTTAACTAGTTAATTAATATAATAATCAATATTAACATGGCGTGGTCCAAAAGCGTTTTTTTCTCTTTGGGTGGGCTTATGGATCCAACTGAACATTATGAGGGTCGCAAAGATGGTGATTTCAAAGCCATTACGGTTTACTCATGTGGGGTGTCTTAAATTATTTCATGTTGGTTCATATAATATTTTTAGAAGATTAAAGCTAATTTAAAAGTGTAAGGAATTATTATTTTGCCCCTCATTAAGTTGAGTTACCCAATGTCCAATGAGGGTTCTTTTTACCTAATAGAATTTATTCTGATTTTATTATATATTATGGGTGACCACATCACATGCCGTAGTTTTATTTTAGTATATATCCATTATAAGTAACTTTTATATGGGTCGTATAGGGATTAATTCCCCCCCCCCCCCCCCCCCAAAAAAAAAATCAAATTTTATATTTCCACAGAAACTCAAAAGAAGATTAGATGTTTAACTTGGAGTGACAATAAGGTAAAGTGGTCTTCTTTATCTTTACACACTTTTAAGTTTTAATGATCCATATGTCAAACGCATGTACATGTGCCCTCACATGTCAATGATAGATCGAGAGTTTGGTTTGCTGATACTACTAGAAAACATGTCACCAATGGCACACCATCAAAATTAAATATTCAATTTTTTTTTTTACGAGAACCCCCTAGCGACGAGTCATAATGGTTCCCCTCTAGTTGGTAAACGGCAAGCCAGGCCCCCACCGCTACCAGACAAAGCATCCTCTAGTCAATCAGTCACTAAATGAAGCTCGCCCCAAGGTATTTTGCCTTGAAGGGAATCGAACATGTGACCTCTTGCTTCATTGGAAGTCCTGGTGGCCATCCAGGCTATGCCTGGATGGTTAAATATTCAATTTTTCACTTGGGTAAATCGTAAAAAGTTAATTGTCTGTTATATTTACTAATTACACTTCAAATTCGTTATTTTTAACCTATATCTTCGTTTACCAGTCTAAGTTTGTTATGCTCATTAATGCAAAAAATAATAAAATAATAAAATAATAAAAAAAAAAAAAAAAAAAAGAAAAGAAGAAGAAGCAAAGTTAATTCTGTGTAATATGTAGATTTTATAAAAGATAAATGTTACACTCACTATAAATTGTACAAAGTGATTTTCACAAAATAATGTGGCATCATTCATGATCAACTCAAATTAAATGTTACCCGGTAAAGTTAATATTTTTCTATGTCGATTTATTAGAGATAGTCTTCCACATAGACTTAATCTATCGGGAAGAGGTTTGAAAATTTATGCAATTAGTTGTGTATTGTGCAATCAAGGAGTCGAAAGCGTGGAACATTTATTCTTTTAGTGTGCGTGTGCTATTGAAGTCTGGCGGGCTATATTCTTGTGGATCGATCATCCATTCTAGCGATTTTCTTCGTGGCAAGGGATTTTGAGTTGGATTGATTCGTGTAACTTGCCAAGTGGTTCGAAGGATCGGCTTATTTCTATTTGTGTTGGGACGTTATGGTTGATGTGGTGTTTAAGGAATTGTTTGTCATTTAATGATAGATCGTTGAAAAAATGTATTATAGTAGATGCGATTAAGTTTTTTTCGTTTGCTTGGCTTCATTTTAAGGCCAAAGGTTCTCTAATTTGGAATACTTGACATTTATGCTCGTTGTAATGTCTTCTAGCATTGTGCTAGAGGGCTACTTGTTTTTTATATAATAAAAGTCCGTTATTCCAAAAAAACAAAAAAGAAAACTGAAATTACATTAAACTTTCCCTTTCTTATTTATCTATCCTAATTTAATTTGTCGATGTTAATTGGTAAATTTTTTGTGAACTTAGTATATCTCATTATATGTTGGATTGTTTTGTCAAACCTGATGTATTAGTGGAATGTATAATACCACATACTCCCTTTTTCCAACTTTAAGTGTCTACATCACTATATTAGGACATTATATTTTAAACGTTCACTTTATATTTAAAACGATCGTAAAAAGTTATAACGCAAAACTATAAACGCTTGCAAAAGAATATTACAATACTTATAAAGAATTATATTTTGAATACTAAAATTACTCTAACTTTCTACATCATCAAGATGATTAAGTAGACGAACATGAAGAAACCCTAAATCGTGAGAGAAATAAAAAATAAATAAATAAATAAATAAAAAGAGATGAAAAGTGATCGTGTCAAGCCTCAATTGACACTTGCTATATATATAAATGACGAGATGCCAACTCTGGCCCTTCTTAATCTTCTAACTTCCACAAATGTTCCTTGATCAATCCATCTTGTCTCCAGCAATACTCCATTTTTGCCGCATATCCACAATCAGTCCTTTAACTCTGCTTTATTGCAAACATAACTTTTCATTCTAGAATGACCACAAATGAGACAATAAATAAATACATGCTAAAACTAAGCTTGATACGATTATATAATTTACATCCCACGTTAAGCTCAGAGACGTCTTTGGGCATAGGTAATAGTGCTCCAAATAAACATATATTTAATATCAATATCCTTCCAATATGTAAAGTTTTCAGTTACAACTGTTCTATTTTCAAGTAATATTCGTTTAAATAAATAAGTGCAAAGACAAAAGGCGAAAACGAAGATTTGAAGAAGCAAACGTCCAAAAAGCTCAAATGTACAAGATATCATCCAAGTGGTTCAAACTATTGATAAGAAACGTCTAAAAATGACAAGAGTACAAGTTTCGGAACGCAAAGTACAAGATATTAAATTATACGAAAGGACGTTCGAAAATCCGGAACCGGGACCTGAACAAACTATCAACGCCCGACGCAACGGACCAAAAATTATGAGTCTACTATGCACAAGAATATAATATAATATTTAAATAATTATATAAATTATTTATTTATTATATATTTAATTAAATATAACGTCGACAAGCTAGCAAACAAAGCAATTGGGCATGGCCAGGCTGGCCATGCGATCGCATGAGATTAACACTGAGAACTCATGCGATCGCATGAGCCTCAGGATCAGACCACATCTATTAAAGGCAACGAGTTTTGGCCAGAAATATATATATATATATATATATATATATATATATATATATATATATATATATATATATATATATATATATATATATATATATATATATATATAGTATATGGTAGTTTTATATTAGATTAGTTTGGGTTATGTAAAAGTTATTTTACGGGTTTTGAAGTCGAAACCCTGTCCGTGTAACACTACGCGATAAATAATCAATGTAAGCTATGTTCTCCTTTTTAAATTAATGTCTCGTACTTAAGTTATTATTATGCTTATTTAAGACGAAATAATCATGATGTTGGACTAAAAATAATTAAAATTGGGTAATTGGGCTTTGTACCATAATTGAGGTTTGGACAAAAGAACGACACTTGTAGAAATTAGACTATGGGCTATTAATGGGTTTTATATTTGTTTAACTAAATGATAGTTTGTTAATTTTAATATAAAGATTTACAATTGGACGTACCTATAAATAACCATATACACTCGATCGGACACGATGGGCGGGATATTTATATGTACGAATAATCGTTCATTTAACCGGACACGGGAATGGATTAATAGTCTATGGAATTATTAAAACAGGGGTGAAATTATGTACAAGGACACTTGGCATAATTGATGTAGCGACCCGACCAAATCGTCATTGACGGCGCCGTCTACTTAGGTCCCGTTACGTGGTCATAAGTCTTTAAAACAACGTTTGACCAAAAGATATGTCGCCTTCATTTCAAAATAAGGATTGTTCCCAAAGTTTACAAGAATTGTTCAACCAATAGTTAAGTTACAACGTTATAATACGAATGAAATCTAGGCGACACGGTTTAAAGTAAAGTCAAAAGACGCTCCATGAAATGCACATATACTCGACATCCAAAGCAAGTATCAAATAATGAGCGGAAGCATGTATCATGTATCGTTCAAGGACCTGAGAAAAACATAGAAATCTGTCAACGAAAACGTTGGTGAAATCATAGGTTTAAGTAAGTAAGTACAAGTGAACCACAAGATTTGCATCAATGAAATAATAGTAATACATTCCAAAAGTTTGTTTCACGAGCACCCAATTATCAAAGCTTAACATTCCTTCCATTGTATACCCCATCACTTAGTGCTAGAACAAACACTGATTCTCGAAAATATATTTCATCCGTAGACGGTAGCGAACCGTCAAAGATGAGGGTTGTCAACCCATATGGCCATATAACATAAGTTCTCGCTTACACCCGGCAAGTGTAACTAATGATAATCGAATTGAGGATTTTTGTTCTAAACTCGTATGTAGAATGTTTGTTTTCCCGTTCTTGTGTTCACTTAGTTCAAAAGAATCGTTTATGTTTTCTCATCCCAATATAAGTTCAAAAAGAGTAAAAGTGGGACTATGATCTCACCTTGAGTGCACGAGTAGTAAAGTACTTCAACAAGTAAACGTGTGCAAAGAACAATGCTAGTCTTGACCTAAACAATAGGTTGTATCAATAACGGTAAACACGATAGGTCAAAGATGTTCAATTAGTCCTATGGCTCGTTAAGACTCGATCATAATAGCATGTGAATCAAATTGTCATGTTTCATGCAAGGTACAAGTATAAAAACATGTTAGAACGATTGCACAAATATTTGGTTAAGTTTGATTAAAAGTCAAACTTTGGTCGGTCAAAGTCAACGAAAGTCAACACGTTCGGGTCGGGTTCCGAACTATTTTTCTGAGGTTTTTAATCATATATGAACATGTTAGAACAAGTTTCATGTGAATCGGAGGTCCGTAGTATGCCAAACATTTTTCGTAATTTGGACATGGTGGTCAGAGCCTGACCAAGGCTTATGTCGCGCCGCGACATAGTCTGGCCGCGCCGCGGCATTGGCCGTGCGCTGGTACCTGGTCAGTCTCAATTGTTCAAGTCCCAAATCAAAACTCTTTCAAGCATAAATTACAAACCGCTAACATTTAGAACTCGCACCTTATATCGTTGGAAAGGTAATTTGACAAAGAACACAACTAAACACATTTCATCAATCAATCTACCTATTATAACAACCAAAACCGCATCTAATGCTCAACATTAATCGCATACAAGTTCATAAATGCAATTCAATGATTCGGGCAACCCATTTACATGAATGATATGCCGTTTCGAAGGTAATCAAGCATACATTCTAACTAAACACTTACCAACCATAATCCATGGCATTCAATGCATCAAAAGTCCATTTCAAGTTCATCAAACCCTAACCCAATTTCACCAAAATCATAAATCGAGTTCATGAACTTTTCTAAAGCAACCTACACATCAAATTGAAGCTAGTGATACTAGTAACACAATTATAACATCAACTTTTAACATCTAACAACATATGATCATCCAAGATTCAAGAACAACACACCAAAATTCAAGTTCATGCTAGTTACACTAAATCAACGAGATCGAGCATATAAATCATATATTCATGTTAGACTTGAGCCATAGACACTAATTAACACTTTTATAAGTTAAAAACATTAAGAACACAAAATCTAGTGATTTTAGAAAGTTACCCAAATGAGATGAAGTTGGTACCAAAACGAAGAGGATGAAGAGAGGATCACGAATATGTAATTTATTTTGTTGTAAGCCTCCTAGATCGAATTTAGATGATGATTGAATGAATATGGTTTTGGGTGTGTGTGTTCTTGCTAGAGAGAAAGAGAGAGAGATGAAGATGAAATGAATGGGTGAAAGGGGTTTGACCCTTTGACCTAGTCAAGGGTTTGACCCCTTGTCAAGTTTAGTCCCTCAACTTTCGCTCGGGTGCGGGAATTACCTAAACGAGATAATTTAAAACGCGTATCAACGGAAGATGTTATAAACATATAACGGACTTTATATTAGTATAACGGAAAAATAAATGGAAAAAGGCGGGATGTTACATTACCTACTCCTTAAAAGAAATTTCGTCCCGAAATTTAAGTAGGCGTAGTAGTCGTTGTTTCTTCCTCGAGATCTCGCGTTTCCGAATTCACGAATAGATGAGGATACTTCCTTTGCATTTGATCTTGTCTTTCCCAAGTAAACTCGGGTCCTCTTTTGGCATTCCAACGAACTTTGACAATCGGAATTCGGCTTTGTTTCAATGTCTTGACGGAGGTGTCCACGATTTCAACCGGTTCCTCCACAAAATGAAGTTTGTCATCAATGGTAAGTTCTTCGAGAGGGATGACGATATCGGGTTCGGCAAAACACTTTTTCAAGTTAGATACATGGAAGGTAGGATGAACGGAGTTCAATTGAGGCGGAAGATCTAAACGATAAGCAACGGTTCCAATACGCTCCAAGATTTCGAAAGGACCAATATACCGCGGATTTAGCTTCCCGCGTTTCCCAAAACGGATTACACCCTTCCAAGGTGCGACTTTTAACATTACTCGGTCACCGACTTGAAATTCGAGATCGTTGCGTCGTTTGTCGGTATAGCTCTTTTGACGACTTCGGGCCGTTCTAAGCCTATCTCGGATTTGAACGATTTTCTCGGTGGTTTCGTGAATGAGTTCGGGTCCGGTAATTTGCACGTCGCCTACCTCGGCCCAACAAAGAGGTGAACGACATTTGCGGCCATATAGCGCTTCAAAGGGTGCGGCTTTAATACTCGCGTGATAACTATTGTTGTAAGAGAACTCGGCGAGAGGTAAGTGCTTGTCCCAAGCTTTTCCGAAATCAACCACGCAAGCTCGTAACATGTCCTCTAAGGTTTGAATTGTTCGTTCGCTCTGTCCATCGGTTTGAGGATGATATGCGGTGCTCATGTCTAAACGCGTTCCCAACGCTTCTTGCAATGTACGCCAAAATCTAGAAACGAAACGGCCATCTCGGTCGGAGATAATCGATAAAGGTACACCGTGTCGGGCTACGACCTCCTTAATGTAAAGTTGCGCAAGTTTCTCCATTTTGTCCGTTTCTTTCATGGCAAGGAAGTGTGCGGATTTGGTGAGACGGTCAACAATAACCCAAATGGTATCATAACCGCCCGTCGTTTTTGGTAGCTTGGTGATAAAATCCATCGTTATCCTTTCCCACTTCCATTGCGGGATCTCGGGTTGTCGAAGTAGTCCGGACGGTCTTTGGTGTTCGGCTTTGACTTTGGAACATGTCAAACACTTGGAAACATAAGTAGCTACGTCCCTTTTGATGTTCGGCCACCAATATAGTTGTTTAAGGTCGTGGTACATCTTATTGGCACCGGGGTGAATCGAGTATCGTGACTTATGGGCTTCATCTAAAATAAGGCTTCGTAGGTCCCCATAACTAGGCACCCAAATTCTTCCGGCGAAATATCGGAGTCCGGTTTCTTTAACTTCGAATCGAGAGGTGAGGACGTTCAAGTGTTCGAGAGAGATGTTTTCATCCTTGAGAGCCTCATCTTGGGCTACCCGAATTTGGCTATTAAGGTTGGTGTGAATGGTGATGTTTAAAGCTCGGACACGGAGAGGCACCGCCCTTTCTTTTCGACTTAAGGCATCGGCTACTACATTTGCCTTCCCGGGATGGTAACGAAGCTCGCAATCGTAATCGTTTAAGGTTTCAATCCACCTTCGTTGTCTCATGTTTAATTGCTTTTGATCGAAAATGTGTTGAAGACTTTTGTGGTCGGTAAAGATAGTACTCTTGGTTCCATAAAGATAGTGTCTCCACATTTTAAGTGCAAAGACAACGGCTCCGAGTTCGAGATCATGTGTCGTATAGTTTCGTTCATGAATTTTGAGTTGTCGAGAAGCATAAGCAATGACTTTCGTTCGTTGCATCAATACACACCCAAAACCATGTTTTGAGGCATCGCAATATACAACAAAGTCATCATTGCCTTCGGGAAGTGACAAGATAGGAGCGGTGGTTAGCTTCGTTTTCAAGATTTGGAATGCGGATTCATGTTCGGTCGCCCAAATGAATTTCTTTTCCTTGTGAGTCAATGCGGTTAGAGGACGTGCAACCAAAGAGAAATTTTCGATGAATCTACGATAGTACCCGGCGAGACCCAAAAATTGACGAATGTGAGTAGGAGTAGTAGGAGTCTCCCATTTACTAATGGCTTCGATCTTTGTGGGATCGACTTTAATACCTTGGTCACTTACAACATGACCAAGAAATTGAACTTCCTTTAACCAAAATTCACACTTGGAGAATTTGGCATAGAGTTGTTCTTGTCTTAAAAGTTCAAGCACAAGTCGGAGATGCTGTTCGTGCTCTTCTTCATTTTTAGAATAGATCAATATGTCATCGATGAACACAATAACGAATTTATCGAGATACGGTTTGCACACGCGGTTCATAAGATCCATGAACACCGCCGGTGTGTTAGTGAGACCAAATGGCATGACAAGGAATTCATAACTACCATAACGAGTTCGGAAAGCGGTTTTGGAGACATCTTCCCCCTTAACCCTCAATTGATGATAACCCGAGCGGAGATCGATTTTCGAATATACACAAGACCCTTGTAGTTGATCAAAGAGGTCATCGATGCGAGGAAGAGGATATCGGTTCTTAACCGTCAATTTATTTAGTTCACGATAATCAATGCACATTCGTAGGGATCCGTCTTTCTTTTTAACAAACAAAATCGGAGCGCCCCAAGGTGAATGGCTAGGTTGGATAAAACCTCGATCAAGTAGTTCTTGGATTTGACTTTGCAATTCTTGCATTTCAGATGGAGCGAGTCTATATGGTGCACGTGCTACGGGTGCGGCTCCCGGAATAAGATCGATTTGGAATTCAACCGGTCGATGAGGCGGAAGACCCGGCAATTCGTCGGGAAATACATCGGAATAGTCACTAACAATTGGCACATCATCGATGTGCTTCTCATCGGACTCGACTTTCTTAACGTGGGCAAGGATCGCAAAACAACCCTTACGGAGTAGTTTTCTAACTTTAAGGCACGAAACGAGGTTGAGTTTGGTGCAACTCTTATCGCCATAAACAATCAAAGGTTCACCATTCTCGATAGGAATTCGGATTGCGTTAAGATCACAAAGAATGTGAGATTTCGTTTTGACTAACCAATTCATACCGATTATTACATCAAAGCTTCCTAGTTCCATGGGTATCAAGTCAATTTCAAATTCCCTACCCAAAATGTTTAACGTACACCCCCGGTAATATGTGTCGGCACTTAATAGTTTTCCGTTAGCCACTTCAATGGTATAAGTGGTATCTAACGGAAGAGGTGGAGTGCTAAAAGAATGAGTCAAAGTCTTGGATACAAAGCATTTATCGGCACCCGAATCGAATAAGCAAGAGACATAAGAATTGTTGAGAAGAAACGTACCCGTGACTAGTTCAGTGTCATCCCGGGCTTCCTCGGTGTTTATGTTGAAAGCTCGGCCACGCGTATTGGGGTTATCTTTCCTCTTCGGGCATGCATTTCTATAATGGCCCGTTTGGCCACATTCATAACAAGTGCCCGTCTTTGGTGCATTGGGCCATTTTCGAGCGACGGGAGTGGCACTTTTACAATCGTTGGCCTTATGACCAATTCCTTGGCACCGGTGGCAAATTAACTTACTACATTCGCCAAAGTGATGTTTGTTGCATTTGTTGCAAAGAGGTAGGTTCCCGGCATAACCCTTCTTGCCGTCGGAAGTGAAAGATTTCTTGGCAAAGTTGTTGTTGCTTGATTGGGAGGGTTCCCATTTTCTTTTGTTGCCGCCCGATTTATCCTCGGCCTTAGGTGCCGGAACTACGATTTCGTCAACCGTTTCAATTAGTTGGCGAGCCATGTTCATAACGGCTTGATGAGTAGTGGGTTTGGATGACATCACCCCTTGTTTGATGCTTTTTGGAAGACCGAGCATGTAGAGCTCAATCCTTTGAGATTCGGGGTTAACAAGATTAGGACACATCAAGGATAGTTCGGCGAAGCGTTGATTATAAGCTTTAGATCGTTTCCGACCGCTTTCAAAGCTCTTAGTTCTTCCTCAAGCTTTCGGGTTTCTTCGCGCGGAAAGTATTCAACAATCATCTTTTCCTTTAGATCGGCCCAAGAGAGGGCATGAGCTTCATCGGTACCCACCGATTGAACATAGGTGTTCCACCATGTTAGAGCAATTCCGGAGAAAGTGTGAGTGGAGTATTTGACCTTGTCTTGGTCCCGACAACCGCTTATGCTAAAGACGGCCTCGGTTTGTTCAAACCAACGAGTAAGCACAACCGGTCCCCCGGTTCCATCATAAGTGTGGGGTTTGCACCCCATGAAAGCTTTGTAGGAGCACCCTTCGCTAGAGTTACCGGCTCCTTGGTTGTTGTTGTTGTTGTTGTGGTTGTTATTATTATTGTTGTTGGATGAGTGACCGGCCATGGCCGCATCTACGGCGGTAGCTATCATCCGTTCGAGAGCTTGTTCGGGAGTTTCATTTCGGCGTACACGACGAGGAGCCATTGTTCCTTCAAGACACAAGAATATCATTGATTAGTATTCTCAATAATACTAACCGTGATATAGAATAAAGATAAAGAGAAGTTTTTTTTTTTTTTTTTTTTTCGACTCGCCTTAAATTCTTTATGTCATAATGTCGGAACGTTCATACGAGTCACCGTAATATAATCCCGGAAATTATATTACCCTGATTCATATGTGCATTCGACATCATTTCATATAGTCAAGGTGGCGTGTCAATCAAATTAAACAACGTGAGATTAAGATGAACTAAGAGTAGATATGAGTAGAAACGTTCGAGTATAAATGCACAAGTAGTCAAGTAATTCCTACTTCAAGTCTATATGCCGGTTGTAGTCTAGACTCACCAATGTACCCTATGACTCGGGGTTGACACTAATGAGCTCTAAATCCCTACAACCAACGCTCTGATACCATCTGTAGCGACCCGACCAAATCGTCATTGACGGCGCCGTCTACTTAGGTCCCGTTACGTGGTCATAAGTCTTTAAAACAACGTTTGACCAAAAGATATGTCGCCTTCATTTCAAAATAAGGATTGTTCCCAAAGTTTACAAGAATTGTTCAACCAATAGTTAAGTTACAACGTTATAATACGAATGAAATCTAGGCGACACGGTTTAAAGTAAAGTCAAAAGACGCTCCATGAAATGCACATATACTCGACATCCAAAGCAAGTATCAAATAATGAGCGGAAGCATGTATCATGTATCGTTCAAGGACCTGAGAAAAACATAGAAATCTGTCAACGAAAACGTTGGTGAAATCATAGGTTTAAGTAAGTAAGTACAAGTGAACCACAAGATTTGCATCAATGAAATAATAGTAATACATTCCAAAAGTTTGTTTCACGAGCACCCAATTATCAAAGCTTAACATTCCTTCCATTGTATACCCCATCACTTAGTGCTAGAACAAACACTGATTCTCGAAAATATATTTCATCCGTAGACGGTAGCGAACCGTCAAAGATGAGGGTTGTCAACCCATATGGCCATATAACATAAGTTCTCGCTTACACCCGGCAAGTGTAACTAATGATAATCGAATTGAGGATTTTTGTTCTAAACTCGTATGTAGAATGTTTGTTTTCCCGTTCTTGTGTTCACTTAGTTCAAAAGAATCGTTTATGTTTTCTCATCCCAATATAAGTTCAAAAAGAGTAAAAGTGGGACTATGATCTCACCTTGAGTGCACGAGTAGTAAAGTACTTCAACAAGTAAACGTGTGCAAAGAACAATGCTAGTCTTGACCTAAACAATAGGTTGTATCAATAACGGTAAACACGATAGGTCAAAGATGTTCAATTAGTCCTATGGCTCGTTAAGACTCGATCATAATAGCATGTGAATCAAATTGTCATGTTTCATGCAAGGTACAAGTATAAAAACATGTTAGAACGATTGCACAAATATTTGGTTAAGTTTGATTAAAAGTCAAACTTTGGTCGGTCAAAGTCAACGAAAGTCAACACGTTCGGGTCGGGTTCCGAACTATATTTCTGAGGTTTTTAATCATATATGAACATGTTAGAACAAGTTTCATGTGAATCGGAGGTCCGTAGTATGCCAAACATTTTTCGTAATTTGGACATGGTGGTCAGAGCCTGACCAAGGCTTATGTCGCGCCGCGACATAGTCTGGCCGCGCCGCGGCATTGGCCGTGCGCTGGTACCTGGTCAGTCTCAATTGTTCAAGTCCCAAATCAAAACTCTTTCAAGCATAAATTACAAACCGCTAACATTTAGAACTCGCACCTTATATCGTTGGAAAGGTAATTTGACAAAGAACACAACTAAACACATTTCATCAATCAATCTACCTATTATAACAACCAAAACCGCATCTAATGCTCAACATTAATCGCATACAAGTTCATAAATGCAATTCAATGATTCGGGCAACCCATTTACATGAATGATATGCCGTTTCGAAGGTAATCAAGCATACATTCTAACTAAACACTTACCAACCATAATCCATGGCATTCAATGCATCAAAAGTCCATTTCAAGTTCATCAAACCCTAACCCAATTTCACCAAAATCATAAATCGAGTTCATGAACTTTTCTAAAGCAACCTACACATCAAATTGAAGCTAGTGATACTAGTAACACAATTATAACATCAACTTTTAACATCTAACAACATATGATCATCCAAGATTCAAGAACAACACACCAAAATTCAAGTTCATGCTAGTTACACTAAATCAACGAGATCGAGCATATAAATCATATATTCATGTTAGACTTGAGCCATAGACACTAATTAACACTTTTATAAGTTAAAAACATCAAGAACACAAAATCTAGTGATTTTAGAAAGTTACCCAAATGAGATGAAGTTGGTACCAAAACGAAGAGGATGAAGAGAGGATCACGAATATGTAATTTATTTTGTTGTAAGCCTCCTAGATCGAATTTAGATGATGATTGAATGAATATGGTTTTGGGTGTGTGTGTTCTTGCTAGAGAGAAAGAGAGAGAGATGAAGATGAAATGAATGGGTGAAAGGGGTTTGACCCTTTGACCTAGTCAAGGGTTTGACCCCTTGTCAAGTTTAGTCCCTCAACTTTCGCTCGGGTGCGGGAATTACCTAAACGAGATAATTTAAAACGCGTATCAACGGAAGATGTTATAAACATATAACGGACTTTATATTAGTATAACGGAAAAATAAATGGAAAAAGGCGGGATGTTACAATTGATAACAAAGTATTAAAACCTTGGATTACACGCAGTCGATATCCTGGTGTAATTATTAAACAAAGTATTAAGACCTTGTTACAGTTTAAGTCCCCAATTAGTTAGAATATTTGACTTCGGATATAAGGATAATTTGACGAGGACACTCGCATTTTATATTTATGACTGATGGACTGTTATGGACAAAAACCAGACGGACATATTAAATAATCCAGGACAAAAAACAATTAACCCATGGGAATAAACTAAAATCAACACGTCAAACATCATGATTACGAAAGTTTAAATAAGCATAATTCCTTTATTTCATATTTAATTTCCTTTATTTCATATTTAATTGCACTTTTAATTATCGCACTTTTATTTATTGTCATTGTATTTAATTGAACTTTTAATTATCGTACTCTTTAATTATCGCAATTTTATTTTCTCGCACTTTTAATTATCGCAATTTCATTATCGTTATTTACTTTACGCTTTAAATTAAGTCTTATTTTTAATATATTTTACATTAGGTTTTAACTGCGACTAAAGTTTTGAAATCGACAAACCGGTCATTAAACGGTAAAACTCTCTTTTATATATTATTATATATAATTATATATATTTTGTACAAATATAATTGTTTAAAAATATAGTGTAAAATAAGTCTTTTCCCTGTGGAACGAACCGGACTTACTAAAAACTATACTACTCTACGATTAGGTACACTGCCTATAGTGTTGTATCAAGGTTTAGGTATATCCCATCTGTAAATAAATAAATAACTTGTGTAAAATTGTATCGTATTTAATAGTATTTCGCAACAAAAATATAACTATTTTATACACCACCTCGCACACATCAATAGGCAACATAGGTAACCGCATAGGGTCCAAAAATTAGAAGGGCCCAAAATTTTTCGCAAACAACTGGGAAGAAACTTGGAGGCTTATGTTGACGATATGGTGATCAAGAGCTTCGAAGAAAGCACTTTATTGAAAGATATTCAAGAAACCTTCGACACCTTGCGGACAGTCAACATGAAGCTAAACCCCAAGAAGTGCTCGTTCGGGGTAGAAGAAGGAAGATTCCTAGGATATTACATCACTAAGAAAGGAATCTTAGCAAACCCAGAGAAAGTAGACAAGCTACAGCAACTCAAAACTCCAACCACGGTCAAAGAAATGCAGAGCTTAAACGGAAAGCTAGCGTCATTAAGCCGTTTTCTGTCCAAGGGGGCTGAAAAGAAGTTACCTTTCCTCAAAGTTTTAAAAGGATGTTTGGGAGAGAAAAAGATATCGTGGACCGAAGAAGCAGAACAAACCTTCGTTGATATGAAGGCACACATAGCTAATCTGCCAACCCTCACGTCTCCAAAGCTAGGGGAAACACTCTATCTCTACCTAGCAACGTCCAAGGAATGCATCAGTACAGTGCTAGTAGCAGAACAAGAAAGGGTACATGTCCCAATATACTTCGTAAGCCGGGTTCTACAAGGTGCGGAAGTAAACTATTCAGAACTCGAAAAGTTCACGCTCGCCCTAGTTCATACCGCCAGGAAACTACGAAGGTACTTCCAAGCTTATCCTATCATTGTGTTAACTAACAAGCAAATTAGGCAAGTACTTATGAAGCCAGAAAAGTCGGGTAGAATGGCCAAATGGGTCATAGAGCTCGGGGAACAAGACATCGACTTCCAAGCTTGTCATTCTATTAAGGCCCAAGTGCTGGAAGACTTCATGGCAGAAACAACAGAGACAGACGAAGAGAGTGACTCTACCTTTGCACAAATCATCACTCTGTCTGTTGAAACGAAGGAATGGAAATTGTTCACCGACGGAGCTTCTAGCTCTGATGGCTCAGGGGCAGGGCTTATGTTAATTAACCCAGAGGGACAAGAGTTTACATATGCACTACGTTTCGAATTCAACACGACCAATAACAAAGCAGAATATAAAGCTCTGCTCGCCGGGCTCTGAAAAGCGAAAGAGATGAAAATTGAGCATTTGCAAGCCTTTGTAGATTCCCAACTCGTTGCTAACAAGGTTCTAGGTATCTTCAAAGCAAGACAACCTACCATACAACTCTATTTGTCAAAGGTCAGGGAACTAGTAGAAAGCTTCAGAAGCTTCACCATCGAACATGTGAGAAGGAGCCAAAACAAGAAAGCAAATGCTCTGAGCAAGCTAGCTTATATCACCTTCGCACACTTGGCGAAAGAAGTATTGGTCGAAGTGTTAGAAAAAAGGTCCATCGAAGCGCAGGAAGTCCATGACTTAATCACCGAAGAAGAAAACACATGGATGAAGCCACTAAGGGGATACTTGGAACTCGGAATTTTACCCGAAGATAAAAAGGAAGCACGAAAGATCCGGATCAAAGCACCGTCATACAAAATGATGCACGGAGCCCTGTATAGAAAATCTTTCCTTATCCCTTGGCTTCGATGTGTCGGGCCAAACCAAGCTTCGATGATCATCAGAGAAATGCATGAAGGTATATGTGGGCTTCATTCCGGACCAAGGTTAATCGTGGCAAAGATACTAAGGATGGGGTACTATTGTCCAACCATGCACGAAGATACAGTCACACTTTTACGAACCTGTGAGCCATGTCAGATCCACGCCAAAGTTCAAAAATAGCAAAAGCAAGAGATGATATTGGTGCTATCAGCATGGCCTTTCTCAAAGTGGGGCATAGATCTAGTAGGTCCACTCATCGAGGCACCAGGAGGCTATAAATGGTTGGTAGTTGCGATAGACTACTTCACAAAGTGGATGGAAGCAAAACCACTAAATACCACGACGGGGAAACATATAGAAAAATTCATCTGGGAGCATATCGTGTGCCGGTTTGGGATACTCCAAGAAATTGTTTCGGATAATGGGAAACAATTCGCCGAAGGTATCTTCCCGGGGTTCTGTGAGAAATTACAGATAAAGCAAACCTTCACTTCCGTTTACCACCCACAAGGGAACGGACAGGTTGAAGTGATCAATAGGGATATCTTAAAAGGCCTCGAGAAGCGATTGGGTAAATGCCACCAAGGATGGATGGAAGAACTCCCCTTAGTTCTATGGGCTCACCGAACTACACCCAAAAGGAGTAATAGAGAAACCCCCTACAGTTTGGTTTACGGTACTGAGGCGGTAGGTATTAACCAACAGAACCGCGAACCTTGAAGAGAACGTGGAGAACCTCCGTCTTAACCTTGACCTCATGGAGGAAAGAAGGGAAGCTGCGCTGATTCGGGAAGCAGCCTACAAGAAAACGATTGAGAAGTATTACAACAAGCGAGTTAAACCATCGGTATACAAGGTCGGGGACTATGTCCTAAGGCTTAACAGCACTAACAAAGTGGAATACGAGGGGAAGATGGGTCCAACTTGGGAAGGCCCATACATAATCTTCGAAGCTTTTGGGAATGGTTCATAAGAACTTGAAATCACGAAAGGAAAACAGGTCCTCATAACCTGGAACGGGGTAAACCTTCGAAAGTTTAATTCTAGATTTTTAGTTGTATGTAAGTAGAAAAATTTGTAATGGGTAGTTGAAACTTATACGCTTCCTACCACAAGAAATTTGAATGTAATCCTACTATCTTTTGGAAACACTAAGCCTAATGTTGTAATACTTGCCATACTTAAGCAATATGCAAGAGGTAACCCAAGAGGTATACCGAAGCTATTGAAGAGTATTCCCAAGAGGAATACTTCTCATACTTAAGCAATATGCAAGAGGTAACCCAATAGGTATATCGAAGCTATTGCAGAGTATTCCCAAGAGGAATACTTCTCATACTTACGCAGTATGCAAGAGGTAACCTAAGAGGTATACCGAAGCTATTGCAGAGTATTCCCAATAGGAATACTTCTCATACTTAAGCAATATGCAAGAGGTAACCCAAGAGGTATACCGAAGCTATTGCAGAGTATTCCCAAAAGGAATACTTCTCATACTTAAGCAATATGCAAGAGGTAACCCAAGAGGTATACCGAAGCTATTGCAGAGTATTCCCAAGAGGAATACTTCCCATGCTTACGCAATATGCAAAAGGTGACCCAAGAGGTATATCGAAGCTATTGCAGAGTATTCCCAAGAGGATTACTTCCTACACTTAAGCAATACACAAAAAGGAAACCCCGGAGGTATGCCAAAGCTATTGCAGAATATTCTCAAGAGGAATACCTCCAAGGAAATAGTGCACATATTTCGGCACTAAAGGGTCACACCTAGATAACCAAAAAGCAACCAAAAAACTCAAAGACGTGACCTGCTTAAAAGATTAATAGAGTAATAACACATAGATGGGCATGACAACCCACAAAATACATAATACAAATTGTTTATAGGCAACAAAGCCCCAAATCAGTAGGCACGCATGCCTGATAAAAGTCCATTAAGCATAAGATAACTAGCATACAGGTCACTGCAGCAAAAGAGGAATATAAAATAAACCAACCACAAAGATCATTGCTCCGCAACCAAGACAAGGAGCTCTACAGGCTTAGCATCAGAGTGAGCAGCAACAGAGGCGACATAGTTGAGCTCAGCATCTGAAAAACGAGTACATGCAGCATCGACAAGGGCTGAAGCCTGATCGGTATACTCCGGATAGCTGCTAAGCTCAAGCTTGCCCTGCTTGGATAGCTCAGTCAACAATTGACACCTCTCCTCCAGTTTGCTAGCAAGAACAACATCACCAACAAACATGCTCAACTCTTTGCTACGAATAACCTGCGTGCAAACATGTGGAATGACCTAGGTAATCACATCAGAATAATCTGCTTTTAAACCATCAAACCTCTTCTTCTGATCTGATAACGCTTTCGATTCCTGACGGAGAGCCTTGTTCTCTTCTTCCAAGTCAGCAATCCTCTTTTCATCAAGCTTCTGTTTCTCCTGCATGCTCAAAATCTCACTCTTGGCTGATTTCACCTCCTCTTCCCAAGACGTGTTCAATAACAATCGCTCTTGAAGTTTCTTCACAGACCCTTTGGAGGATGCATTGACATCCCTAAGCTCTTCTGCCTCCTTCTCTAGGCACACAACTGGTCATATACATAGCATTATATATGTATATTTTATTTGCTAAAGGCTAATGGCAAAAGTATGCGAACTATGATGCGAAGCTATAAAATTTTCGCTGAAAATAAATACAGCGGTTGTGTTTTCGCGCAAATAGATGACTGCGGTTTAACCCGCTGAGTTTCCGCAGACAGTTAAGTGATTCGCAAACCGCGGATATCTCGAATACTATAAATAGGGAGCTTGGCCTCTCATTTATAGGTTGTTGATTCTCTGCCATTTTGCCTAAGCCTTCGTAATTTCCACTTGTGATCTTGCCCAAGGGATTTTTACACCGCGCAAAGGTGAATTAAGCTAATTAATAATCAAGATCGGGTCGGGGTGGTTGATCACTTGATAGTTAAAGTGAAAGACGAACATCGGGGCCCAAAATAATCATCAAACATTCCATCCTCCATTACATTCTTATTGCACTCAATCCGTAATTAAGTAACATTGCTAATTAAGGATTGATCAATTGGCACCATCCGTGGGACCCGTTTTATGAATTAAACTGAATTTTTTTTGTTTTATGTCGTTAAACAATTAATTCGACGGTTTAATTTCAATCATGTTTTTTTGTTGTGATGATTTGAAGGTGCTTTTGGAATACGCAATCAGTCGATCTGCTCGACAATCGCGATGACAAATGCAAAGCAAGCTGGCGTTTCTGCGAATGCTGATGCACTGCCCGGTGATTCACAGAACGTTGTGATATTTCCATTGCAAACAAATGCTAGTATAACCGCGGGAAAATCGATTAAGGAACCGATCGCTAAAACACCTGCTGAAAACAATGCTAGTGATTTGCAGCCAGAAGTTGCTGCTGAAAAAATGATTGCGCGAAGAACTTTGCTGCAAAATCGTAATGAAATAATCGCTGATGGGAAGCGACTAAAAGCTTTGTCTGGAAAATCTAGTCTGCGAACTGACAAAATTGTTGGTACTGCAATCGAGCAAGCTAAGAGAGATGCTAAGCGTAATTGTGAATCTCGCATACCGCGCACTTACTTATGGCCATTGAATGATTCAGGATCACAAGTTGATCGTCTAGTTCTTGAGCATAATGATAGCGATAGTGACAATGCAGAAGATCGCATTCATTTGAATTCTATGTACAAATCAAAAATGGCAAAAGCACCAAGAGAAGAGTGCGAATTTTCTGATGATTCGGACAGTGTAGAAGAGTTTGTTAAAAATCCACAAATTAAGCGAAAGTGACCACCAACACCTTTCCCTTGCTATGGGGAAGAAGTTGACACATCTGATGCTGCTCGCAGAGAGAATGCTCAGAATTTTTTGGCGGATGCTTTCAGAAGCATTGCGCCAAAGTCCATGCAACATAAGTTTGATCAGCCAAACTTTTTGCAAGACATGCTTGCCAAGTTTTGTGCGGAGAATGCAGATACTCGCACAAAGAAGGCAACAGAAATCACTACTGCTGCGGACAAGTTTGCCCAGCATATTTCTGATTATCCAATTGTTTCTCCGCCGATCGTGCCGGCAACTCTGGGAGTCTATTCGGGTCTAACTGATCCTTTGGATTTTCTGCAACGCTTCGAAGGCGTAGTAAGCACTTATAACTGGGATGAACCAGTCGCGTGTAGGGTATTCCCCATGGCCTTGCAAGGGTCAGCAAGGGAATGGTTTCATAGTTTGCAATCTCGTAGTATCATTGGCTTTGTAGATTTGCGCGAAATTTTTTTGCTGCAGTTTCAAAATCTATTACCGCAGAAAAAGACGCACATAGAATGTCACGATATTAAGCAAGGCAACAAGGAGACTTTGAACGCATTACTTACGCGGTACATTTATGAGTGCCAAAAAATTCCACGATTGAATGAAGATCAAAAAATTTCTGGTTTTTTGCATGCTATTAACCCACAGCGACATCCTACTCTTGTGCGGAGATTGCGAAGAGACGTTCCGCCGACTTTTGCAAAAGTTCAACCGGAAACATATGATTATCTTCGCGGTGGAGAGGATTGCAATATAACCCCTGCGTGTGGATGGGGTAGAGACAAAAGTTGGCGAGATGACAATGACTCTTTTCACGATGGTAACAGTGATAATTACCGCGGATCAGGTTTTCCGTGAAGAAATGGCGGTGGTGGATACCCGCGAAATGACAGGTTTAAAGGCAAAATGATAACCATGGATATGGCCGCCGTGATCGCTATTCTACGCGAAAGTGGAGCAATGAATCATTCAACGTCATTCAGACGTTAACAAAAACGCCCAAGGAAATTTTGTTGCAAGAAAGAGTTGCTAAGTATTTTCCTGATCCGCAGCCTTTGGGAGAAAATAGCAGGCGCGATAGATCAAAATTTTGTGTTTTCCATGACGATTACGGTCATGACACCAATCGTTGCAGAGATTTGGCGGAATTCATTGCAGAAGCATACGAGCAAGGCAAACTGGACCATTTAATCGCACAAAACACCGCGAATGCGATTATAATGCCTACAGAAGCTAACACCTCGAATGCGTCAAACGCGGTTGAGCGAAAGGCTCCCGCAGTAAAAAATCTGGGAGTAAAAATGGTGAGCAAAAAAGAAAATCAGCGCAGAATCCAGGTAATCAACGTGGTAGAAGTGCAGGGCGAAACGTCGGTAATGCAAATTTCAGAACAGATTGTCAGTTGGAAATGTCCTTATATTACGTTTCCTCCTGCAAGTTTGACCGCGGATAATGATAAACCTGTAGTGGTTTCATGTCGCGTTGCAAATACTGGAATAATGATAATGAAGGTACATGTGGACACAGGTAGCAGTGTCGACGTCATGTACGAACAATGCTTTAGCAAGTTGCCCGCGAACATTCAAGCTTTGATGAAACCTACTGCGGTTTCACTTGCCGGGTTCTCAGGAGAGTCATCCTGGCCCGTTGGCCAGTTGGAATTACAAATGGAGTTAGTTGATGACAGCGATGAGTCACTAAGGCGCCAAGCTTTATTGAATCTGTACATAATGCGAAATCAATCGCGATTCAATATGATACTTGGGCGCACAGCTTTGCGCATGTTTGGCGCTATACCATCTACCATACACGGTATGCTAAAATTTTCTGCCAACAAGGGCATTGGCACGCTGATTTCTGCAGAAGTGGAGCCATTCTGCGCCATGATTATGGCAAATAAGAATTTGAGTATTGAAGGACGTTCAGTTAATCCTGAGTAGTATGAAAATTTAAAAAGTTGTAATAAGATGCTAAGGCAAAATTCATAAATGCATGGTATTAAGATGCGAATATCATAGTTGTGTTTATGTTTCGAATGCGAAATAGTAATGAATAAAGCAAAGTTAATTTCAGTGTTAGTAATTGTTTCTTTACAAAGCGAAAACACTGCGTGTGGCCACGCGTAGTGCTTATTTCGCAGAATGCAATTACTTGTCTTTTACAACACTAAGTTAATGTTTGTTCTGCGGATATTTTAAGTAAGGTGGCATGATTTTCGTAAAGCATAGCCTGCTTAAGTGTTATGAAAATGCAAAACTGCATTGCAGAATAGTTTGCTAAAAACCAAGTGATGAAATTGCCCACTTGTGTTAATTTGAAAATAATTGCGAAAGGATAACACTTCCTAAGTATTTGATCTTGCCAATACTTAGATGCTTCGCAATGCTAAATTTGCCTAACGATCGTTATGGCAGACTTAGAAGATTCATAACATATAAGTATATACGCATACAGTTTGTTTCGCAAAAGTACACATTTATTATGTGCACAATAATAAAAGTTGGAAATCGCAAAGGACAAGTCCGTGTTATGAATATTGATAATAAAGCGCTATATAAATAAAAGAAGTTGCAACTGCGAACTGTGAATAAGTGATTAATATTAAGCGTGTACGCAACGCGGATTCTTACAACAAACGCAATTCGTAATTGCAAAAATACATTCAAAAACAAATTAGTTAAGGCAAAACTAAAGTTCTAATGCTTTAATATCTGCAAATGAAATGCCTTCACGCTGACTGAGCTCCTCAAGAACATGTATGCTAATTTTCTCAACCTCCTTCTTCGCCCTCTCGAGTATTTCGCGAGCATCATCGGTGGCACATATTTCTTACGCCATGTCAGAAGGAAGAGGTTGCGAAAGATCACCAAGTTTGCATAATAAATCATACCACTCGCAGCGAGTGGCAAGCTTTGCTGCTTGAGCATATGTTTGAAATTTTTCAGTGACTGGCTCGGAGTCCATCACTTTATCCGCGAATGTTGGGAGATACTTGACTAGCTGTGCGAACTCATGTTCCGCGACTTCTGCCCTTCTTTTGAGTTTAGCATTCTCTTCCATCACCTTTTCAAGACGCGTCTCAGCCCTTTGCGCCCTTCTCTCTTGTGCATTGGCGGCTTTCACTGCTTTATCATACTCGTCTGACATCTCGGTGAAACGCTCCATGCTGCCGACTGTCAGATAAATTGCATTGTAACAATTATGTAGTCATTGTCTGGCAGCCTCGGGATAAGACAATTTGCGATATTGCTCCCTTGTTTCTTCAGGAACAAATTTATAAAGCCTTTGGTATAGTCTAAAGGCCCGATTTGCTACTGCAGTTTCTTCCGCATCAGCTTCTCCTTCCTCTTCCTGGTTGGACGTTTCTGCGTCAGATGGAAGAGATAAATCTTCATTCCTGGGTTCATTAAGAACATTTGTAGGGATTCTCCCTCTAATGTTGTAAAGCGGTGTAGCTTCAGCGGATGACTCTGGAAGAATAGCTGTAAACAGATAAGCAAATATAGCAAGTTTATGCTAAAACAAACAATGCGTAATAAAATAAATACTGCGAAATAGCATTTGCTTACTTTCTTCTTGTTCAGAATGAGAGCGTAGACGTTTCTTGCGTGGAGTGGGGGTAGTTTCCGCGACCTTACGCTTGCCGCGGTCCTCTCCTCCAGCAATATAACATGTATTGATGATCGGTTCATCAATAAGAATAATGTCACCGTCGCCATTCTTTAGGCGACGGGCAGGGCTAATCCTGCTTATATCAGTGGACCTCATGATAAGGTCAAGTGCAACCACTGTAAAAATAAAAGCGCATAGTGTTATGCAAAGCAAAAATATTGCGAAAAATGTAAGTGTATTATGTTAATATACTGCGATAAATTTCAGCGGCATACCATTTTTTGATTGGTCAACTAAAAGCGCATCATGGTCGCTCCATGGCCATTGAATTGACACTCTTCCAATGTACAGTGGTACATTCGAATAAGCTCGTAGAATTAGGCCTGCGTTTTTAGTGTCTTGAGAGTGTCATTCTCAAGATCATCGAGTACAGGCCTCTCATTGAGGTCGGGATTAAGCTCTGTACACCAAGCTTTGGGAATAGCACTGTCCAAATAGGCGGTGTCGTTATATAAAAGAAGGAACTGCGCCAATTGCCAATTGAATCTTTTGGCGAAGTCATTATGCCAAGTTTACTGCGGAAAGAAAACCACCCCACATCGTATAGCACCAGGCTATTGCACATACGAAACACGTTCAGCAGCAGTGGTTAGCCGGTGGCATTGCAGTACATCTCGAACAGCACAATTTTATTAATCACGTTCAGATGCAACTGTGCCATGACAATCTTATAGTATTCGCAAACACTGCGGAAAAAGGGGGTAAGTGGAAATCGAAGGTTGCCTTGAGAAATGGCAGCCTCGTAAACAGAAATCATCCCTTTAGGGGGAGTATCGGCTCGCTGTTCTGCCGCAGGCGCGGTAGGAACAAATTGGGCAAGTGGCGGATACCATTCTTGTAGGGTTTGAAGTTTTGTTTCCGTCATATAAGAAACATAACCTCCGGGAGTATGCATAGATGAAGACGACGCCATTTGCAAAAAGGAAAATAAATTGGATGATAAAATTGAAGAAATTAAAGGTTGGAATTGTTAATTGCACGGTACGATTGTGATTCGAGGAATTTGATTGCAGATGAAATCGAAAGAGAAAGAGTAAAGTTTTTATGCGGATTATTGCGTTATTTATAATCGGAAGTGGGGCGAGTAAGATGGAAAGGTAATGATTACATTTAAACGGCTAAAATTACCGCAACGTGTAAACGGTAATTTTGTAGCCGTCACAGCATATTGATTTGACAGAATAGCGAAAAATTACCGCTGTAATTACGTGTTAAGCCTAACAAAAACAACGGTAATAAATGGGCAGTAAAAAAAATATTAAATATTGTTTGCGAAATATTTTAAGAAACACTTCTTTATTTTTAGAGTTTATCATGATGCATTGGCTTCGCGAAAATGTATCATAATAAACTAGGGGGACTTGATCATATACATAGCATTATATATGTATATTTTATTTGCTAAAGGCTAATGGCAAAAGTATGCGAACTATGATGCAAAGCTATGAAATGTTCGCTGAAAATAAATACAGCGGTTGTGTTTCCGCGCAAATAGATGACTGCGGTTTAACCCGCTGAGTTTCCGCGGACAGTTAAGTGATTCGCAAACCGCGGATATCTCGAATACTATAAATAGGGAGCTTGGCCTCTCATTTATAGGTTGTTGATTCTCTGCCATTTTGCCTAAGCCTTCGTAATTTCCACTTGTGATCTTGCCCAAGGGATTTTTACACCGCGCAAAGGTGAATTAAGCTAATTAACAATCAAGACCGGGTCGGGGTGGTTGATCACTTGATAGTTAAAGTGAAAGACGATCATCGGGGCCCAAAATAATCATCAAACATTCCATCCTCCATTACATTCTTATTGCACTCAATCCGTAATTAAGTAACATCGCTAATTAAGGATTGATTAATCATCGCCAGATTTCTGCTTCAAACGGGACAGGACGAGGTGGTTATAAATAGTAGAATGATAGCAATGAGCGGTGTAAACATCAATGAGCTTGGAGGTATCCACGAAGGCATCTTCGAACTCAGAAGGAATCATTTCATCAAACATATAGAAACAAGCTTCTAAAGAAGGGACATCAGGAATATCACCTACAGAGGCACAAAGATATATTTGAGAACAAAGCATAGTTCAAATAGAAAACACTAATAAAAAAGCATACTCAAGAGAACATTGTTTCCAGAACCTTCAACAGGAGCTTCTTCATCAGTATCTTCATCTCGAAGGGCGAACTTAGATTTCTTCAGGGGAGAACCAGAAACAACCTCTTTCATTTTTCTGGCAGCCTTCTGACGCCTAGATGCCCTAACAGGGATGCTCTTGGACACGCCAGGCTCCGCATCAAGATCAATAGGCTCGTGCTCCGAAGCGACCTTCGCGCTGTGTTGAACCTTGGAGGCACTAGACTAAGCCACTTTCTCCGATTTACTGTCCACCTCCATAAAACCAGAACAAGAAGGAGAACCAAGCTCCTTAACCACAGTGCTAGCACGGACAGCTTCAGTCATCTGTTTCACCCCAAAGGACTTGATAACATTCCGCAAAGACATCTCTGCAAAAGCAAGCAAGGTCAGAGAAATAAAGTAAAAAGGTCAAACAAAAATAAAGCCCAGGGCATGCAAAATCTACCCCTTTCCCCACAAAAAGTACACATGAATAGCTTTGCCTCTTTCCTGCGAAGGTACCATGCCGAGCTTAAAAAGGAGAAAATTCGGAAGAGTTGAGGGTATTATAGGATGACGACAAATTCTACCGTAGAGAGGATCATTTTTAGCATCCTCAGAAACAGGATCACTATATTGCTTGGGAACAGTGGCCCACCTGCTATCAACGGCATTGAGAAATTTGTCCGGAAAGAAAAAAGATTTCTTGATATAGACAAAGGAATTTTTCCAATTCCTTACATCAGGAATGGAAGAAGCAAAACACAAGGGAGTATCGATCACACTACCCCTCTTTTTACGACGCTTGGTAATTGTAATCCAATTCCCAGCATCACCAGTTTGAAAGAAGCAGCGAAATAAGTCAACAGAAGGTTGGCCGCCATATGCTTTGCACATATATTCAAAAGCCAGGATCTTTTTGATGGTAAGAGGGTGGACAATCGAAACATGGACTTTAAAGTAATCAAGAACACTAAGGAAAAACGATGAAATGGGGATCCTAAGGTTGCACTCTGTAAATGATTGCGTGTACATTCCGACGTAATCTGCCAGAAAATCCAGCATGAACTTACCGGATTCCGGCAAAATTATGTCATCTCCTTTAAGACCTAGGGTTTTATGGAGGCGTTCACAGCGTTCGGGGGTCACAACACTAGAAACAGATCGAAGCCCTACTTTAGCCATAACAAAAAAACAAAAAAAGATAGCGAGTTGGGAGCAATACCTTTTTGAAAATTAAGGAAGATGATCGGATGATGAAGAGAAGCAAAAGAAAAAGGAAAGGAAAAAAATGAAAGAGAAAATCAAAATTTAACTCTTTATTACCCCTAAGCAGAAAGCTGTCCCATCAGTTACAGAGTTACTTTGGTAACCGTACCAGTAAATTACCGTTTCACCCTTCAAGCCTATTTAAACAGAAAAGATTTAGCAGGGGCAAAAATGTAATCGTACCCGGGTAAATAATTGCTGAAATCAGAAACGTCAAATCAGGTAATCAAGTGGCAGTTTGAGTTTAATTCAACATAGCTTGGTCAGAAAGCTTCGTAAAATTAAACTGGGGGGGGGGGGGGGGGGGGCTTGATAGTGTATCTCCCCATTAAGATAAACGAAGCTAAGCTAACAAAGATATCACACCTAACGAGGATAGATGACATAAGATCGGATCACAAGAACACATATGTCAAATACAAATCAAGAGCGGGATATCCTCAAACTCAAATAATGGCGCCCAAATGATAAAAGAAGAATGCTACCAAAATATAATCCCAATATTCAGAGTTGGTATGAAACCACTTCCGTTATACCAAGCGATAGTAACGAAGGAACGTGATGACGAAGGGATCACGGTTACCAATGGACAAGGACTTCTCCTAAAGTCACAAGATTACCTAGACTGAAGGAGAGAAGTAAGCGGGTTGACCAAACTTGCTTCCACTAACATCCAAATGATAAAAGAGGAATGTTGCAGGGAAACTTTCTTGAACCAGCAGGAGTTGCAGTCGGCCGAAGGGAAAGTCCCCTTTGTCTCATCAGAGATCGCCTTGAAGACTGATCCCACCTAGAAAGCTGGTGATAGAGCTATTGCCCAACGCTATAAAAGGATAACATGATCTCTGGAGTTAGCATTCACTCTAAGTCGCAATTACTCACATACAATACTCTCAATGAGTTACCTTCATATCTTGGTGGCGTAAAGTACGATACCTTCGTACTACCTTCGGGGAATCGCCAACAAGCATACATTCATCATCATATCCTGCTATATCATCCACTCAGTGATCAGATCTCAATATCCTTGTTCCATCGACAAGGATTACCAAGAACTGTACAAACAAAATGCAAACTACATGCAACTGAAAGTATGACGGATGTAAACAAGTTACACCAAATGTCTAAATTACTAAAGACATAGGTAGTAATGAAAATAGGTATATAACGAACAGTAAATTTCATGAATCTGATATTATCATATACACACGTTATATACTTGATAACGAAAGTAAGAATCTAAAGTAAAGTAAATTTCATGCAGCTACTATAATCATATAAACACATTAGTACTAAATTAGTATTTAGTAATTACTAATAACGAGTACTAATTACAAGATGGTATATATGAATTTAAAATTAAACAAACTAGAAAGGAAGCGATGATGAACGCTAGTAGGCATTTTCAGGTGTATCTGAAGGGTTAGAGTGTTTTGATGGTGGATGGGAGCAAATGGACGAATTTGCCCTCACATGTGTGGCACATGTGAGGGTTAACAATCAAAACTTAACGGAGGTAATGTTGGAGTACCAATAACGAAACTTAATCAAAGCATAGGTAACGACTATGTAAAAAATAAACTTTAGGTGTTGTCAAGATAGTGTAAAGAAACAACAGGTACTAATGACGTAATTTTTTTAAACTTATTATATACACGCTTCTTTTTTTTTTTTTCCGGCGAAAAACAGAAAGTATTATAAAAAAGAAGCCATTCATCAAAAGAATGAAGGCTTCAACAAACGTACAAAGGCAAAGTAAATCGGCTAACAATAATAAAACTAACAACATGAGCTTCCTAAGCCGATCTACAAAGCAACCGGGACTAAAATCCCTTACAAACAGTTGAGGAACGTGACAATAAATGAAAGTAAAAGCACATACGTGACACCTTGATCTTGATGTTGAGAACCTTGACCCAAACATTAACTCACATTGAATATCTTAGATGAAAAAAAGGGAGCTTCCAAATTCCAAAATATGTTGAATAGAAATTGTTGACATGTTGATTATAACCCATTCAATTTCAACAGGAGGATGCTCAAGGGTGACAGAGAATAGAGATCAAAGAAATTAGAGTGCTTATTCTTCAAAGAAACACGCGTTAACATCCCATGTGTCTAAGATTTGTGTCCTTGTACGCTTTGACAAACCAAATGCTCCCATAAAGCATTCAATGAAGGATCCTGATCTTTAATTACCATGAATCATAAATGGATAAAAATTTAACTTGCAAATGACTAACCATTGTACACGTCAAATGACCTCTTGCAAACGAATAGCCATTGAACCCGCCAAACGACCTTTAATAGTGTATGAGTCCCCGTTGATTGTGAACGATTACCATTTTTTTCTTAACAATGTAGCAATCCAAAAACGGTTGGTCCATTGGTTCAATAAGGTGAAGCAATCGTCGCGCCATATTGAAAGAAGACCACCGGATCGTCTTTGTGAACTAACTTGAACGTGTTCAAAAATTTGATTTTTCCATATAGAATTATATACACGCTTCATAACATACTATTCAAAGTTTGAATTTTTAACATTAATTTATAAATTTCCACCTCTTTTATTGTCAACGTGGATACAGTTATTCTAATATATTGAGAAAACCGTTACACACGTTTCAAGAACGAATCTTTTTGTGCGTTCCCAATATTAACTGACCTTCTTCTATGCAACTTGCATCAGACTTTTGTTATACAGTATTTTATACTTGAAGTTAAAGCAAAGTGGACTGCTCCAAAAACGCCCCTGTAGTTTAAAAGAAGTACACAACCAATCCCTCTAAGTTTCCTCATTACTCAAATGTGTATATGATAAATTTGCGTGAATATGTGTAAACATGCATCGAGTATTCAATAAGAACGACGCCACGACCACGATGTCTATGTTACTTCACGTGTCATGCATGTGGGCATGCCTTCGTAGTTCAATCGGTTAGAACTATGTTTGCCGACATTTAAATCATATTTACATTACATTGGGGCAGGTTCAAACGAGAACCACAAAAAGAGCGAAAACTGCGAAAACTCTTTAATTTCATAGATTTTATGCATTTATATACAACAAATTACATGCAAGTGTTAATTAGTGCTCATATCATTAACAAACATATGTTCATTACCACAAATTATATGTTAAATTGTTAATTATATGAAATGTTCACATGTTTACAAAACAAATATGCACATGTTAACGAGAAATTATATATTAGATTATATAGGTAAAATTTAAAATTTTCAAACTTTTTTATTTTCATTTTTACTCTCCATCAACATTTATAGGTGATTCAATTTACTCACAAGTTAAAATCTATTTAAATTAAAAGTTCTCGCAGTTCTCACCATTTCTATGGTTCCCATTTGAACTTTTGACTGCATTACATATATTTTAAATTGAATTTTCGAGTATGCAATTACCAAAAAATATATTTGTTCAGATCATGCATTTGATAACAACAATCATGGTGGTCAGTCGTACTTTGTAAAGTTTATTCTTGATTTAATGAACAAGATGAAAAAATTAGGGTTTGTGATTCGTGGTGAAAATGATTAGGTCGAGAGTTTCTATATGTTGATAATAACAAATAAACATTAGGTTTATAGCTAACATTGATATTTTTGAACATATAATTTATATCGGAACAAAAGTGAAAGTATGCGACTGATTCATAACCTTAACGCAGTGGCGAATCTTGAATTGGTGGTCACTGGTGTCACCGGTTAAAACTCCAAAAAATTTTCTAGTAGAAGTCTTATTTCAATGGTGTCACTTAAAATATGTACACTATCCAGTGATGTCTTTAATTAAAAATCCAAAATTTTTTCCACTACAATGTGTATTCCAGTGGTGTTCCGTGCTACCACTGGGCCTATAGTAGATCCGCCCCTGCCTTAACCCTTTTTAATATGTATTCGCAAAAAAAAGAGGTTGTGTTAGTGGAAAAAAGAAAACTAGGAACGCTTAAAATGGTTAACGAACACGAAATTATTTAATGCTAACCCTACAAAGAAATCGGTCAAGTGACTTGTTTTTTTCTCTCGAATCCTCAGTTGGCTCCTTTGGATAGAGATTAAATGAGTTGGTATCGGAATACCTTTTAGGAATGATTAAGTGAGTACTAACAAGACTTGACAACCTCGAGGTTATCAAACCACAAGACAACAAACGGATATATGCGATGAACACGAAGAAACTAGCAAAAAACGTAAAAATACAAAAATTTAACGAGGTTATATGTAATCAAACTTGATTACTTTAATCTCCGGCCAACCAAATAGTATTCTTATTATAAATTTCGTAGAAGTACATTGCAGGTTACATATGGGGTATTTATAGTGCAGACAACGAAATAAAGGAACATTATAGACCATTATAGACCGACTTGGACAGAAGTTAGGACGTCGAGGTCGCAACCCAATCATTACGGTCGCGATGCATGATATTCTGGAACTTTCGTTTGCTACCCAAACGACGCGGTCTCAATGCATCTATCCCTGTCACAATGAGTCTATCGTGGTCGCAATGCATATATCGCGATCACCACGTGACTGTTATCGACATCCTTCGATTCTCATTGTCGTTTATGAAAGGACCCGTTCATATACATTATAAACGATTCACAATAGTTGATTACATTGCGAGGTATTTGACCTCTATATGATACATTTTACAAACATTGCATTCGTTTTTAAAAGACAAACTTTCTTTACATCGAAAATTGACAGGCATGCATACCATTTCATAATATCCACTATCCAACTATAAATTGATTTAATAATAATCTTTGATGAACTCAATGACTCGAATGCAACGTTCTTCGAAATATGCTATGAAAGACTCCAAGTAATATCTTTAAAATGAGCAAATGCACAGTGGAAGATTTCTTTAACACCTGATAATAAACATGCTTTAAAGTGTCAACCAAAAGGTTGGTGAGTTCATTAGTTTATCATAATCATTTATTTCCATCATTTTAATAGACCACAAGAATTTCATTTCCAGTTCTCATAAATATACGTCCCATGCATAGAGACAAAAATAATCATTCATATGGTGAACACCTGGTAACCGACATTAACTAGATACATATAAGAATATCCCCTATCATTCCGGGATCCTCCTTTGGACATGATATAAATTTCGAAGTACTAAAGCATCCGGTACTTTGGATGGGGTTTGTTAGGCCCAATAGATCTATCTTTAGAGTTCGCGTCAATTAGGGTGTCTGTTCCCTAATTCTTAGATTACCAGACTTAATAAAAAGGGGCATATTCGATTTTGATCATTCAACCATATAATGTAGTTTCAATTACTTGTGTCTATTTCGTAAAACAGTTATAAAAACAGCGCATGTATTCTCAGTCCCAAAAATATATATTGCAAAAACATTTAAAAAGGGATTAATGAAACTCACGCATATAAGTATTGTAAAACAGTTAATAAAGCATTTGCATGTATTCTCAGCCCAAAAATATATATAAAAAGGGAATAATGAAACTCACACATATAAATATTGCAAAACAGTTATTAAAACATTGCATGTATTCTCAGCCCAAAAATGTAATAAGTAAAAAGGGAAAATGAAACTCACCATACTGTATTTCGTAGTAAAAATACATATAACGTCATTGAACAAGTGCAAGGTTGGCCTCGGATTCACGAACCTAAATTAATTATATATATTTATGTGTTGGTCAATATTTGTCTAACAAATTAGGTCAAGTCATAGTGTACCACAATCCTAATGCTCGAGACTAATATGCAAAAGTCAACAAAAGTAAATTTGACTCAAAATAATTTCCAAAAATCTATACATGATTAATATATAGTTTAAATATCGTCGTTTTATATTTTTAAATATTTTTAAAAGATTTATTAGAGTAAATAATATAATTTATTTATTAATAAATAAAATTTTATATTAAATTTATATAATAAAATATACTTTTATATATATTAAGTAATAAAATTTATAGGCCAGGTTCATTTAATATCATAAAGATAATATGATAGGTATTATTAAAGTAAGTTATTACACGTAGTAAAATATGTTTATATCACATATTTATTTGATAAAATAATATCTATAATGATAGTAAGTAAAAGTTGTATTATTTTGTAATAATAATTATTATTATAAAAATATCAATATTTATAATTACTAAGATGACATTATGATAAAACGATAATTCTAATTATGATAACTTTAATATTTACGATAATTTTTAATATTATCTTTAAAATAATAATTCTATTTAAAATAATAATAATAATAATATTTTATAGTAACAATGACATTTCTATTAAAATGATAATTTTTGTTAAAATGATAGTTTTAATACTAACGATACTTTTAATAATAATACTAATGATAAAAATAATAAGAACGATAATTTTATCTAAATTAATATCTTATAATATTTTAATTTCATCATGATACTCTTACTCATTATTTCCTAATCGTTTCGTTTAATAGCTTTTAATCGTCTTTTATATCGTGTTCATAATAATGATAATAATAGTAATCAAAATAATTAGGTGTTACAAATATTTGTTTTAATTACACTAATATTAATAATGATAGTTACTATAACATTATTAACGATAATACTAATAATTATCTTAATGATAATATAGTAATAATAATAATAACAATAACAATAACCATTTTTAAATAATGATATATATATTAATAATGATAATAATAATAATAATAATACTAATAATAATAATAATACTAATTGGATAATAATAATAATACTAATTATAAATTTAACGATAATAACGATAGTAATAATAAAAAAAAATAACAATTTTTAATGATAAATCCCTTTTATTGATAAAGATAATAATAATGATAATAATAAGATAAAACTAGAATGACGATAATAATAATCATTTTTAATAAAAATATCGAAAATTCAATTGATTATAACTTCTAATTCGTTCATCGAAACCATTCGATATCTAAAGGAAAAGTTCTTAATTTTTCGCTAGCTTTCCAAGGACATGCATATCTTATACCTTATCTCAACCGCAAGTGTAACTAATTCAAGATTCAACCTAACCTGTCTAAGGGCAATATCAAAAGTACAAGCATGCATAATCCTAAATACTCGAGCATTAGTCAGGGATACACTATTAGTATGTAAAAGTTAAATTATGAGTACTCACGTATCAATATTGAGATTCAATATTGCAGGAAAGGTACGTAGACGCAACGGAAATGATAAACACTATATTGACCTCACGAGCATACCCATGAACCATACTCAATCACCTCCATAGCTATAACCCATAATTTCCTTAATCCTATCCTACTCGAAAAACAATTTCGAAATCACTCGGACAGCACTCCGTCGTAATATTTTATGTATACTAATAATATCTTGAAATAATACGGAGTAAATATATATATGTAAATCGATTGAGAGAGTTTAGAGAAAAATATTTTCAAGTTTCTATGAAATAATGAAACCTAATGAATTCTATTTATAATAGATTTTTGAATTATTAAAGTAAATTATTAAAGTATGAATTATTAAAGTATGAATTATTAAAGTGAATTATTAAAGTATGAATTATTAAAGTGAATTATTAACGTTAAAGTAAAGTAAAAATAAAGTAGAGGTAAAGTTTAAGTATAGTAAAAGTATAAAACTATGTACGTATAATACGCGTATAAATATATATAATATTAATTTAAATCGTTTAATAAAATAAAATATAAATATCGTTATCTTTATCATACTAGTTAAGTAATGAGTTGTCAAAAGTGGTTCTCGATATTTATAAAAGTTATATACGTTTTAATAATAAAGTTCTTTTTAAACTGAAAACGTTTTTGTACGTTTGAAACTAAATAGATCAATCGAGTCTTTATGAGATTCAATCTTCCACTATCCTTTGTCTAGTTCTCAATGATTGACAATTTGTTCTTATTTATAAATCACTTTACCATTTTCCGAATATTGTTAAAATGGAAAGATTTCTCAAATCAACGTGGGCCTTTCAACAGAGACTTGTAATCATAATTCAATATATCTGATAATTCAATCATTTGATCTTATCTTATAATTCCATTGATAAACATTTTGAAACATATACAATCATATAAAGTATTTAATCTAATATTTTGTTTACGTTTCAAGTTATAATATATATACACATATACATATATAATCATATTCGTTTAATGGTTCGTGAATCGTTGGAACTTGGTCGAGGTTGAATGAATGTATGAACATAGTTTAAAATTCTTGAAATTTAACTTAACAAATATTGCTTATCGTGTCGGAAACATATAAAGATTAAAGTTTAAATTTGGTTGGAAATTTCCGGGTTGTCACAGTACCTACCCGTTAAAGAAATTTCGTCCCGAAATTTGAGTGGAAAGGTCGTGAATGATAATAAGTATGTTTTCATGATGCATACGGGCTGAAAATTAGAGTTTTATCATCAGCGAATAATTTGGATAAACAATCCATTTATATGAAGAGTACGAATGAAGCTAACATAGAAGAGTGAAATGAGTAAGTGTAGATTCATCTTATCATTTGACGTAGATATGATTGATTCCCAGATTTTAAGGGATTTGAAGAAAATCTTCTTAATAAGATTTGACTCTCCGGTACTCAAGGGAATTAGGATCCTCTTTAAATGTGATCGTCCATTTTAATTGTTCTTTCGGAGATTTTCTTATAAATTCACCTCCTTCGTTTCCTTACAACTCACACCTTCTGTTGATGCATTTTATGCAAGTCCCTAGACATCTACCCACGTCCATTGCAGGTACAACAGTTTACAGGCCACCATGATTGCTTATCCTATCCGTGTTTGTATGTGGTTACAGGAACTGCAGGAACGAGATTTAGATGTTTGACTATGTTAGACTTAGTTAGACGTACGAGTGAAGCCTCACTAGTACGGCTGACAAGCTCATACGCACGGTTGATGCTGAGCTAAGTCACAATTACAACCTAAATGAGAAGACATGAGTGAGTGATCACCCGTACGGCTGATGAAGCCAACTCGTACGTGTGATGAATGAATCGTATGGGTGAGTCAACAGCAGGGGTATATAAAGTCTTATGTTCTTCATTTTAGGTTAAGCCTCTCATTTGTTACACACACTCAGATCTAGTGAGCTCCTCCGATTCTCTCTCTCAGTCCAAATCACCCAGGTGGTGAATAATAGCTCTAGGTGTTGATCTAATCACACTTGATTTAGTTGTGGTTTGACTAAATTAATCAAAAAAAAAACTTAACCTATTCACTAGAGGGTTTGATTCACTTATTCTGCCATTGTGTGAGTTAAATCTATTGATTTCTAAGTTTCTAGTCATGTTTCATCACCTTCTATTCTTTCCCCCTCAACTCATATTTTAAAGTATTCATCAATATGCTCCATCCAGTTCTGATTCTCAATATACTTCTAACTTTCATATCGGTCATTCTTCTTTTTCATCTACCGCCGGAAGAATCTATTTACTTCTACTATACTCTTAGGTTTATAGTGTTTCTAGTTCTCCCGTGTCTTTATATTGCTATATGCATCGATATATATGGTTTATAATTTCTGGTTGTCGTTGGGCTTTATATGTTCCCTTATATTTCAAAGTCTCTGCTTCTGTCTTCTATAATCATTATTATTCACAGTTAATGCTCTCTTTTATTTGCTGCAATTTATACCCCAATTTCTATTTCGGAGTTTTGTCCTTTCGTTTCTTCTTCTTGCGATTAAGCACCGCTTGTAATGGTCCAGAATTCACAGATATTAATTTCGGAATGAACATTGTTAATGTTCTAGGAAGGAAATTGTGATGGCACGATCTTGACTTGTCAAATTACTAGAATACCTTGGAAAAGGCCGAATCATCAAGAAATATTTTCTTGATATTTTAGAGGTTAAATAGAATACAAGAGTCATATAACATGGCACATGATGATGTTATGATCTGTGAATCATCACGTTCCATTTAGAAACTTAGCATGACTTACTGTAATATAATCACATTGATCAAGTGTCATTATATTATACTAATTCATTCTTCAGTTCCCAACACTACTTCAAAATATTCCTATTTTAAACTTGAATGTTTCAGAATTTAGAAACTAAAATAGTTTCTTTTATGATGTAATACAGATAGCGCGAAGAGGTAAATGATTTCAAATAAGAAAAATTAAGAAAATATCTTCAGAAATATGGAGGATATTTATAATGAAAGATATGATGATATTTTAGAATTTCTAATATCAGAGGATGATGAAGAATATTGTCCGCAGGGGTTTAGAGTGAGGAGCAAGGTATTCATTAATGACTTCAGTAGGTACTGAATCATTTGGATCCTTTGAAGTCAGGTTCAGTCTTTATAATTTGTCCACAGCCTCCTTCCTACTTTGCTCAATCCGTTTTCCAGTTCCAAAACTTCTCTTTTTCTGCGCTTTGCCAGTACACTTCATCATTATCATCCAGCTTTTACCATTTAAAGTCGTTTATAGTTTTTGCTGCTTCATCAGCATTTTTTTTTTCCATTTTCGGAGAACCAATTCGTAGTTCGGAGTGTTTTTCAGAAACTTCACATTCAAATTAAGTCCAGAAGATAGACGTTATATATACACATATAACTGTTGGCGTAGACATGCTGCGAGATTTCAAAATACTGATTGCTAATTCCCAATGATTCGTATGGCAATTCTCATTACAAGATGCGAAAGAGTAAATGATGGGGTTTCAATGAATAATTATAATGACTTTTTGGAGAGGCTAAAGTCAAAGGGTAATGAAGTTGTTGGTACATCTGCTAATAATGTGGTGGAATGTAAAAGGTTTCCTGGTAACGATGGTGTATATCTCAAGGTTATAATAAGGTTAGTCTGACTGAAAAGTCGAAGTTGACTTGCTGGAGCTGTGACAAAACTGGCTACTTTGAATAGGAGTCGCAAAGTTATTTTTGCTAATAAATGCCAAAGAATCTGACACGGATACGTTGTTTAAACTTTTACTTTGGTTTCAAGAGTTTTTCGGGTACATAACTGTGGGTAACATGTGGTTGGATCATCATCTCGATTGCTCATCATTCGAAGTGTCTTCAAAAATTTTCGAAGGGTTTGAACACAGATTGTAATCGTTAACATACATTTGATATTCTAACACAGTTTTGAAGTCAAAATATAGCTTGTGAAAGATGTAAGGATCTAAGAGTGATGATTTTGGTCATATCTCAAGTTGAATTTTGAGATTTCAAAATCAGAATATGTAATTAAATTTTGAATGAGTATGGTTGTTTTGATTTCTATAAAAGAATGTATATTGTTGTGAAAGTAGGGAGTATAATGGATGATTTGCTGAATCAGATTCGAAGAATGTAACATATTAATTGTGAATTTATATATCTCTCGGGTATTACCTACCCGTTAAAAAAAAATTTCACAATTAATATTTTGTACAAAAGAATTTTATTACAGTCTTTATAAAAATATATATATGTATATTTTCTTCAGATGTAACATAGATTTAATGAGTTAATGTTAAATTAAACTCATTTGATTTACGGTTGAAACTAGAATTGAATAATCCCTAAAGGCTTTAAAAAGTACATAACTTTTACGCAGTATTTCTTTAATGACATTGAAATTATGAATCAATACTTCGTTATTTGTTGATGTATGATGTTCGGTTCGTGGAATTCTTGTGAATTTCGCAAAGTACGAATGATGTTATCTGAAAAGTTTCGGGTACATCGATGATGAAAGTGTAAAATCAAATATATACTTGATTTATTATGAATTGGAATTTGTTGAATTGCAACAGAGATTGTAGTTAACGCTGGTTAAGTTGCGGCCGAAGGACGTACATTATTGCATATTTGTAATATGAATTAACCGAGTAGTTAAGATTCACACACAATAGCTTAGCACGGAAAGATTTATTTCAATATATATATATATATATATATATATATATATATATATATATATATATATATATATATATATATATATATAATATACATATAATTTATTTAGAGGGAATGAGTTAATTCTTCATAACTCGTTGATACAATATACACGTTATTGATTCGTAATGATGTCCACAGTGATTCTTGAACTGACGGAGTTTGTGATGTTATCGGTGTTGTTGATTCGGATGTTGACTGTACTGACGATGCTGGTAACGCTGACGGTACTGTTGATGCTGTTGGTAAAGCAAGTTTAGCTTGTTAATCACACACCATTTTTGTCAGGGTTTCTACTCTTCCTTCTATCATTTTGATTTGCTTAACTGATTTATGGTTAGGGCTAGATTAGATAATCTCTAAGACTTTAGAGATTACATAATCGCCGCGGAATGTTTCTCCAATGAAGTTATGAATTAATACTTCGTCAGCTATTGTTGTTGGTACTCCTTGGTATCTATGGTGCGTATGACGTTGATGCTCGTGGGACAGATTGTGAAGTTGAGGTTTACGACGCGGTTGTGGTTGGAGGTGGTAATGGTACTGTTGGCGTTGATGATGGTGGTACTAGTTATGCTGCTGATGCTGCTGCTGGTGTTTGTAATCTCTGCACCATATTCTCCAAAGCCACTACCCGAGCGCGAAGCTCGTTGACTTCTTCTATTACACCGGGGTGATTGTCGGTTCGGACGAGCGGATAAATAAAATCTAAAATTTGATGTAATATATAATCGTGACGAGATACTCTGGAAATGAGCGAGAAAATGGTGTTTCAGACAGGTTCACCGGTAAGTGCTTCAGGTTCTTCGTCAAGAGGGCAATGTGGTGGATGGAAAGGATCACCTTCTTCTTGTCTCCAATGATTGAGGAGGCTACGAACCCATCCCCAATTCATCCAGAATAGGTGATGACTGATTGGTTGATCTATTCCGGTCACACTGCTTTCGGAGCTTGAATGGGATTCCATTTCGGAATCTGAGTGACTTGAACTGATGACGAATTCCATTTCGTACGATTGGATAAAGGATTTTTTTTTTTTGATATGAAATGATTTTGGCTAACGGATGGTATTCTAATTACATAGAATATATATATATATATATATATATATATATATATATATATATATATATATATATATATATATATATATATATATATATATATATATATATATATATATATATATATATATATAGATCAAAAGATTTCGTAGATTACGGAGGACTTTGATGGATATGTCAGGCAAAGTTTAAAGTAACAGATATGATAAGATATGATTTAGCAGATATGCTAAGATATGAATTTTTGTCTATACACTATTCATGCAATCAATGCAGCAAGACGTGTCTTAGACTAAAAATGATAAGCAGGTAATTTCCTGAGGATGATAAGTAGTTAATTTTCGAGACAAAATGATAAGCAAAACTTTTGACATGCAGACATGGTCGAAGTCCAGACTCACTAATGCATCCTATCGACTTATCAGTTAGACACACTAATGCAGACCTGGTTCGCTAAGACCACCGCTCTGATACCAACTAAAAGGACCCGTTCATATACATTATAAACGATTCACAATAGTTGATTACATTGCGAGGTATTTGACCTCTATATGATACATTTTACAAACATTGCATTCGTTTTTAAAAGACAAACTTTCTTTACATCGAAAATTGATAGGCATGCATACCATTTCATAATATCCACTATCCAACTATAAATTGATTTAATAATAATCTTTGATGAACTCAATGACTCGAATGCAACGTTCTTCGAAATATGCTATGAAAGACTCCAAGTAATATCTTTAAAATGAGCAAATACACAACGGAAGATTTCTTTAACACCTGAGAATAAACATGCTTTAAAGTGTCAACCAAAAGGTTGGTGAGTTCATTAGTTTATCATAATCATTTATTTCCATCATTTTAATAGACCACAAGAATTTCATTTCCAGTTCTCATAAATATACGTCCCATGCATAGAGACAAAAATAATCATTCATATGGTGAACACCTGGTAACCGACATTAACTAGATACATATAAGAATATCCCCTATCATTTCGGGATCCTCCTTCGGACATGATATAAATTTCGAAGTACTAAAGCATCCGGTACTTTGGATGGGGTTTGTTAGGCCCAATAGATCTATCTTTAGAGTTCGCGTCAATTAGGGTGTCTGTTCCCTAATTCTTAGATTACAAGACTTAATAAAAAGGGGCGTATTCGATTTCGATCATTCAACCATATAATGTAGTTTCAATTACTTGTGTCTATTTCGTAAAACAGTTATAAAAACAGCGCATGTATTCTCAGTCCCAAAAATATATATTGCAAAAACATTTAAAAAGGGATTAATGAAACTCACGCATATAAGTATTGTAAAACAGTTAATAAAGCATTTGCATGTATTCTCAGCCCAAAAATATATATAAAAAGGGAATAATGAAACTCACACATATAAATATTGCAAAACAGTTATTAAAACATTGCATGTATTCTCAGGCCAAAAATGTAATAAGTAAAAAGGGAAAATGAAACTCACCATACTGTATTTCGTAGTAAAAATACATATAACGTCATTGAACAAGTGCAAGGTTGGCCTCGGATTCACGAACCTAAATTAATTATATATATTTATGTGTTGGTCAATATTTGTCTAACAAATTAGGTCAAGTCATAGTGTACCACAATCCTAATGCTCGAGACTAATATGCAAAAGTCAACAAAAGTAAATTTGACTCAAAATAATTTCCAAAAATCTATACATGATTAATATATAGTTTAAATATCGTCGTTTTATATTTTTAAAAGATTTATTAGAGTAAATAATATAATTTATTTATTAATAAATAAAATTTTATATTAAATTTATATAATAAAATATACTTTTATATATATTAAGTAATAAAATTTATAGGCCAGGTTCATTTAATATCATAAAGATAATATGATAGGTATTATTAAAGTAAGTTATTACACGTAGTAAAATATGTTTGTATCACATATTTATTTGATAAAATAATATCTATAATGATAGTAAGTAAAAGTTGTATTATTTTGTAATAATAATTATTATTATAAAAATATCAATATTTATAATTACTAAGATGACATTATGATAAAACGATAATTCTAATTATGATAACTTTAATATTTACGATAATTTTTAATATTATCTTTAAAATAATAATTCTATTTAAAATAATAATAATAATAATATTTTATAGTAACAATGACATTTCTATTAAAATGATAATTTTTGTTAAAATGATAGTTTTAATACTAACGATACTTTTAATAATAATAGTAATGATAAAAATAATAAGAACGATAATTTTATCTAAATTAATATCTTATAATATTTTAATTTCATCATGATACTCTTACTCATTATTTCCTAATCATTTCGTTTAATAGCTTTTAATCATCTTTTATATCGTGTTCATAATAATGATAATAATAGTAATCAAAATAATTAGGTGTTACAAATATTTGTTTTAATTACACTAATATTAATAATGATAGTTACTATAACATTATTAACGATAATACTAATAATTATCTTAATGATAATATAGTAATAATAATAATAACAATAACAATAACCATTTTTAAATAATGATATATATATTAATAATGATAATAATAATAATAATACTAATAATAATAATAATAATAATTGGATAATAATAATAATACTAATTATAAATTTAACGATAATAACGATAGTAATAATAAAAAAAAATAACAATTTTTAATGATAAATCCCTTTTATCGATAAAGATAATAATAATGATAATAATAAGATAAAACTAGAATGACGATAATAATAATCATTTTTAATAAAAATATCGAAAATTCAATTGATTATAACTTCTAATCCGTTCATCGAAACCATTCGATATCTAAGGGAAAAGTTCTTAATTTTTCGCTAGCTTTCCAAGGACATGCATATCTTATACCTTATCTCAACCGCAAGTGTAACTAATTCAAGATTAAACCTAACCTGTCTAAGGGCAATATCAAAAGTACAAGCATGCATAATCCTAAATACTCGAGCATTAGTCAGGGATACACTATTATCTTCTAATTCCATTGATAAACATTTTGAAACAGATACAATCATATAAAGTATTTAATCTAATATTTTGTTTACGTTTCAAGTTATAATATATATACACATATACATATATAATCATATTCTTTTAATGGTTCGTGAATCGTTAGAACTTGGTCGAGGTTGAATGAATGTATGAACATAGTTTAAAATTCTTGAAATTTAACTTAACAAATATTGCTTATCGTGTCGGAAACATATAAAGATTAAAGTTTAAATTTGGTTGGAAATTTCCGGGTTGTCACAGTTTAATTCGACTTCGCACTTATCAACCATCTCCTACTCTAAGAGACGTTAAACAACACCCAACTTTAACCTGACTTCATCCAACAACAACCTGACCTGCTAATTACACCTCCTTTTGATACTTCGGATTTATACCCGAATCACGCGACACTTCACGCATTAACCCACGAGCAAATGAAGTCTTTCGATGTAGTGACCCGAACTTTTCCATGTTTATATATATTAAATGAGATTGATATTTACATGATTAAATGTTTCCAACATGATAAGCAATCAAACTTGTTAAGACTTGATTATTTGAAATGAGTTTCATATAGACAATTGACCACCCAAGTTGACCGGCGATTCACGAACGTTAAAAACTTGTAAAAAATACATGATGTTATATAAATGGATATATATATGGTTAACATGAGATTATGATAAGTAAGTATCTCCATAAATATGTTAGCAATGAGTTATATACAAACAAATGAGATTATTGATTTAAGAAACTCGAAAATGATATATATAACGATTATCGTTATAACAACGTCTTACTAAATACATATGTATCATATTAAAATATTGTTACACTATATTTAACATGATAAAATGATAATTAAGTAAATCATTAAGTGTGTTAACAATGAACTACATATGTAAAAACAAGACTACTAACTTAAGGATTTCGAAACGAGACATATATGTAACGATTATCGTTGTAATAGTATTTTAATATATATATATATATATATATATATATATATATATATATATATATATATATATATATATATATATATATATATATATATGATGTTAAGATATATTTATACACCATGTTATTATGATAACATAACAATTTAACATCTTATTTAAGTATTATAATAATGGATTAATTACATTTAACAAGATCGTTAACTTAAAGGTTTCAAAACAACGCTTACATGTAACGACTAACGGTGACTTAACAACTCAGTTAAAATGTATATACATGTATTGTATTAATATGTATTAGTACACTTTTTTAAGACTTCGAGACACATATCAAATTACTTCTACTTAGCAAAAATGCTCACAATTACATTCTCATTCATTTTCATCAACAATTCTACTCGTATGTACCCTTATTCGTACTCGTACAATACACAGCTTCTAGATGTATTTACTATTGGTATATACACCTTTAATCATTCATTCTTAGCAGCCATCTTAGAGTCAAAAACATGTGGAACCATTATTTAACAACTTGTATGACTAATGAGCTAAAAACAAACTTAAGGATCTTTTTTCTTCTTTATAACAAGTAATCCCGTTTTTATGATTTCACCCCATTTTCCCATTCCATTTTCTCATACTTAAACTCCAAATTGAAATGTCCCGTTCATATTGATTATAAACGTTCCATATTAATTGATTTCATTGCGAGGTTTTGACCTCTATATGAGACGTTTTTCAAAGACTGCATTCGTTTTTAAAAACAAACCATAACTTTTATTTTATCGACAAGGTTAAAAGGACATCACCTAGATTATCCAGAAATGATAATCTAAAAAATATCACACTTACAAACTACCAATACATATTGGTTTACAATATTAATATGTTACAATAAAGTAAATCTCGAATGTAGTTTTAAACAATATTATACAAGCATGCTGACACCAAATCCTGTCCTTATTTTAGCATGCAACAGCGGAAGCTCTTAATAATCACCTGAGAATAAACATGCTTTAAACGTCAACAAAAATATTGGTGAGTTATAGGTTTAACCTATATATTTATCAAATCGTAATAATAGACCACAAGATTTCATATTTCAATATACATCCCATTCATAAAGATAAAAATCATTCATATGGTTTGAATACCTGGTAACCGACATTAACAAGATGCATATAAGAATATCCCCTATCATTCCGGGACATCCATCGAACATGATAAAACAACATCGAAGTACTAAAGCATCCGCTACAACGGATGGGGTTTGTTGGGCCTAATAGATCTATCTTTAGGATTCACGTCAATTAGTAGACCGGTTTACTAATTCTTAGGTTACCAAGTAAAAAGGGGCATATTCGGCTTCGATCGTTCAACCATAGAAAGTAGTTTCATGTACTTGTGTCTATTTTTTAAAACATTTATAAATCTGCATGTATTCTCATCCCAAAAATATTAGATTTTAAAAGTGGGACTATAACTCACTTTCACAGATTTTTACTTTGTCGGGAAGTAAGACTTGGCCACTGGTCGATTCACGAACCTATAACAAATATGTATATATATATCAAAGTATGTTCAAAATAAAATTACAACATTTTTAATACGTTTTATTGTTTTAAGTTTATTAAGTCAGCTGTCCTCGTTAGTAACCTACAACTAGTTGTCCACAGTTAGATGTACAAAAATAAATTGATATATATATATATATATATATATATATATATATATATATCTTGAATCAATCCACGACCAAGTGTATGCATGTCTCAGGCTAGATCACAACTCAAAGTATATATATTTTTGAAATCAACCACAACCCTGTATAGCTAACTCCAACATTACTGCATATAGAGTGTCTATAGTTGTTCCAAATAATATATATACATGGTCGATATGATATGTCAAAACATTTGCATATGTGTCTATGGTATCCCAAGATTACATGATATATTAGAATATATGTATAATACAATATGAGTTAGCTAGGATATGATTAATATAGATTTGTTACCAATTTTCACGTAGCTACAACAAGAAAAATTATCCAATCTTGTTTTACCCATAACTTCTTCGTTTCAAATCCGTATTGAGTGATTCAGGTTGCTATGGTTTTATATTGAACTTAAGTTTATGAATCTAAACAGAAAAAGTATAAGTTTATAGTCGAAAATACAGGTTACAAGTTGTAAAGGTAGTCATTTCAGTCAAAAGAACGATGTCTAGATGACCATTTTGGAAAACATACTTTCACTTTGAGTTTAACCATGATTTTTGGATATAGTTTCATGTTCATAAGAAAAATCATTTTCCCAGAAGAACAACTTTTAAATCAAAGTTTATCATAGTTTTTAATTATCTAACCCAAAACAGCCCGCGGTGTTACTACGACGGCGTATATCCGGTTTTACGGTGTTTTTCGTGTTTTTAGGTTTTAAATCATTAAGTTAGCATATCATATAGATATAGAACATGTGTATAGTTGATTTTAAAAGTCAAGTTAGAAGTATTAACTTTGTTTGCGAACAAGTTTAGAATTAACTAAACTATGTTCTAGTGATTACATGTTCAAATCTTCGAATAAGATAGTAATACATATATGAATCGAATGATGTTATGAACATCATTACTACCTCAAGTTTAGTAGGTAAACCTACTGGAAATGATGAAAAATAACTTGAGCTTCAAAGGATCTTTGATGGCTTGGAAGTTCTTGAAATAGAATCATGACACAAAAACAAGTTCAAGTAAGATTATTACTCGAATTAAGATAGTTATAGTTATAGAAATTGAATCAAAGCTTGAATATGAATATTAACTTGATTTAGAAAGATAATATACTATAAATAACAAAGGTTTCTTGATCTTAGATGATTGCTTGGAATGGATTAGGAAACTTGGAAGTAAACTTGTAAACTTGGAAGTGTTCTTGATGTGTTCTTGAGTAATTGTTATTATGATGATTATAGGTAATAATCAAAGCTTGTATTTGATGATTTTTGCTGGAAAAATAGTAACTTAGACATTCATGGAAGAGTGTGTGTGTTTTGAGAGAGAATTGAGAAGAAAATTGGAAGTGAAATGGAGTAAGTGGTGAGTGGTGAAGGTGAGTGGGGTTAAAAGGAGTTCTTATTTTTGTTTCCTTGCTCATAAGTCATGCTAGTTGTCTAATTGTTGGTTCCACATGTTTGTTGACTATCTAGGGCTGCTAAGAGCTGAATTATTATGTGTATATACCAATAGTATATACGTCTAGGAGCTGGGTATTATACGAGTACGAATACGGTTGCATACGAGTAGAATTGTTGATGAAAATGAATGAGAATGCAATTGTAAGCATTTTTTAAGTAGAAGTACTTTGATATGTGTCTTGAAGTCTTTCAAAAGTGTACTAATACATCTAAATACACTACATGTATATACATTTTAACTGAGTCGTTAAGTCATCGTTAGTCGTTTCATGTAAGTGTTGTTTTGAAACCTTTAAGTTAACGATCTCATTTAATGTTGTTAACCCATTGTTTATTATATCTAATGAGATGTTAAATTATTACATTATCATGATATTATGATGTATGAATATATCTTAATATGATATATATACATTAAAATGTCGTTACAACGATACTCATTATATATATGCCTCGTTTCAAAATTCTTAAGTTAGTAGTCTTGTTTTACATATGTAGTTCATTGTTAACATACTTAATGATATATATAATTATCATTTTATCATGTTAAATATAGTGTAACAATATCTTAATATGATACATATGTATTTAGTAAGACGTTGTAATAACGATAATCGTTATATATATCGTTTCGAGTTTCTTAACTTAGTAGTCTCATTTTTATGTGTATAACTCACTGTTAATATACTTATGGAGATACTTACTTATCATAATCTCATGTTAACTATATGTATATCCATATATATATCGTCATGTTGTTTTTACAAGTTTTAACGTTCGTGAATCGCCGGTCAACTTGGGTGGTCAATTGTCTACATGAAACTCATTTCAAATAATCAAGTCTTAACAAGTTTGATTGCTTAACATGTTGGAAACACTTAATCATGTAAATATCAATTTAATTTAATATATATAAACAAGGAAAAGTTCGGATCACTACAGTACCTAACCGTTAAATAAATTTCGTCCCGAAATTTTAAGCAGTTGGAGGTGTTGACGTATCTTCTGAAAATAGGTGCGGGTATTTCTTCTTCATCTAATCTTCTCATTCCCAAGTGAACTCAGGTCCTCTACGAGCATTCCATCGAACCTTAACAATTGGTATCTTATTTTGCTTAAGTCTTTTAACCTCACGATCCATTATTTTGACGGGTTCTTCAATGAATTGAAGTTTTTCGTTGATTTGGATTTCGTCTTTTCCAATAGTGAGATCTTCTTTAGCAAAATATTTCTTCAAATTCGAGACGTGGAAAGTGTTATGTATAGCCGCAAGTTGTTGAGGTAACTCAAGTCGGTAAGCTACTGGTCCAACACGATCAATAATCTTGAATGGTCCAATATACCTTAGATTTAATTTCCCTCGTTTACCAAATCGAACAACACCTTTTGTAACGACCCGCATTTTTTCGATCATACTATACTTATAAGATTAATATTTACATAAATTAAACCTTGCCAACATGATAAGCAATCCAAATTGTCGAGATTTATATTTCCGAAAAGAGTTTTACGCAACGTTTGACCGTCTAGTTTGACCAATGATATCACGAACTATACAATATATAATAATTATACGTTTGTGTATATATATGTATATATACATATTTAACATGATTAATAAATGTTTTAATATCTCATTTTGTATTAATAACAACAAGTTATAAGTATATTTTGAAACTACTAACTTAAGTTTTCAAAATGATAACAATACGTAACGTTAATTGACATAAATACTTAAGACTTATAATGTTTATACATATATTGTATAAGTAATGTATTTAATCACTTTTAAAGACTTAAATACATAAAATCATATAAGTGTATTCACAAAAGATAGCTATATTTGAATCCTCATTCCATTTTTCACAAAATTTCTATACGTATACCTAGAGTATTTGTACTCGTATCATACCAAGCTTCTATACGTATTTACTAATAGTAAATACACATCAAATCACCACCTAACCCACCCTTGTTACTGCCCTTAGAGCAAGGTAATTGGATTTTGGATGCATGCATGAATTATTACACAAAAATACAACATGTGAACTTGTCCATCATCATCATCATTCACGTTTTTATGGTGTATATATACATGATCATTTTGCTTCATTTACTACTTCAATTTCCTAGCTAAAACACACACTCTTTCTTACTCTCTAAACTCCATAACAACCCAGCAAAATTCCATAAAGATCTAGCTTCAAAAACCATACTAAAACACCATAAGAAAACCATACAAAAACACTTCAAGAAAACCCTCCAAGAACACCAACTTACTTCCAATCTTTCATCCACTTCTATCACCCTTTTGATTCTAGCTTCTTACTTCTCTTTTACAGCAACTTCATCCAAGGAACTTGAGGTAGAATATATGTTCATAACCTTATTCGATTCATATATATATAGCTATCATATTTTGTGGTATACAAGTTTAACAACAAGAACATAGTTTGAATGTTTTCAAACTTGTTTGCAAACTAAATAGATCCTTCTAACTTAACTTTTAAAATACTTCAAGACCTGTAATATAACTTATGTATATGCTAATTTAACAAGGTAAAACTTGGTTTTTCAAAGTATAAGTATTTTTAGAAAAATGGTCATTAAATGATTTTGTTGTAACGAAAATGATTAACTTCATAAGTTTCACTAAAGTTTGACCTATGCCGTGTGATTTTGAATACAAACTAAGGTATTTACAGTTCATAGTCTTAAAGAGGGACTCGATCCAAGGAGATGGCAAGTTGAATCAACGAAAACGGACTTGTAACGAAGAAACTATGACCGAAACAAAATTGGTTATCCAAGGCTTAAATGACTTCGGGATTCATTGGAAAAATTTACATAAAATCACATACTTCTAAGATAACATGATATTTTATATATATGTACTCATAATTCAATTTCATATGGTTCAGGATCACCCGTAAGCAACACGAGAAGATTAATCATAAGATCCCATGATTGTACGCAACACGTCATTTGACAACACCGGTACCATGGGTCAAGATTAATCTCGACCAATACATTTATGATGGGGTTTTACGGGAGTTTTATTTATTTCGTTGGGGGTTGTATTTATTCATTGCGGGTATATTAAACATCTAAAAAATGAACCATTAAAAATTGAATTGCTAACCTCGGACTGCTAACTTCGGACTAAGGAAATATTCAAAGTATTAAAAGTATAACAAGTATATATATAACGTTTGTTTAAAATGAAAACATATTGATATATTATATATGGATAGGTTCGTGATATCAACCAGAAGACCGAGTCAAATTATTTATATCATCAAGACAAAAGTGAGTATATAGTCCCACTTTTAAACTCTAAATATTTCGGGATGAGAATACATGTATTTTATGTTTTACGATATGGACACAAGTAACTGAAAAATATATTCTACGTTGAGTTGTACCACTGGCATACTTCCCTGTAGCTTGGTAACTAATATTTACAGCGGTATTGTAAACGCGAATCCTGTTGATAGATCTATCGGGCCTGACAACCCCAACCGGACTGGACGACCAGTATTCAACGGTTGCACAGTACTTCGTTTTTGTGACTACACTTGGTACGGTGTAGTAAGATTTCATATTAAAGGGAATATGCGACGTGAAAATGTTAAGTATGGTTACCGAGTGCTCAACCACTTAGAATACTTTTATTAAACTGATTATATACGAAATCTTGTGGTCTATATATATATTGCAGCCGGCATTAAACCTATATCTCACCAACTTTATGTTGACCTTTTTAAACATGTCTATTCTCAGGTGATTTCTAAAGCTTCCGCTGCATCATGTTGGATCTAACCAGGATCTTGCGTACGCATGTTTGTGTCAAAAATAAAACTGCATATCCAAGATGTTGTACTGTAAAATATGCTAGAAACCGTGTTGTTGTCATCATTTGTAAAGTTTGTAAGTCGAAGATTATCGCTAAACGTTAATCTTCTTTTTATTGTCTTAAGTTTGTAACAAAAATAATGGTTATGGTTTGTAATGTATAATATATGCAGTTTTCTTTCAAAAATGTCTCATATAGAGGTCAATACCTCGCAATGAAATCATACGTTATCTAACGCGTTCTTATGGTTAAGGACGGGTTATGACATGTGGTATCAGAGCGGTGGTCTTAGCGAACCAGGTTTGCATTAGTGTGTCTAAATCGATAAGTCGTTAGGATACATTAGTAAGTCTGGACTTTGACCGGGTTTGATTTTAAAAAAAAAAAACCATTGCTTATCACTGTTGGTTAAAAATTCATATGTAAATATTATGTAAGTACTAATGGGTTAGTTGTTGTGTGATAGATGTCGGGCTCGAAACTTATTATCACATTCAGCGACTCCGAATCAGAATCTTCAGATTGTGTTTCAGTCATTAACATATCCGATGACGAAAATGGTATTTTTGGGGAAGACTCACAATTTCCAGATGAACCAACTATAGAAATATCGGAAAGTGAACCCGAGGAGGAAAGTGAACCCGAAGAGGAAAGTGAACCCGAAGAAGAAAGTGAACCCGAGGAAGAAATACTAGAAATTACGAAAGAAAAATTCGATCAAGGAAAGAAACGAAAAGCGAATGAATTAGAAAATTCAAATCCCGAACTTAGTGAGAATGACGTAGCACCAATTCCACTCAACACTACCACCCCTATTCCCGCTATTCCTATTAGTGCTATCCCCGCATCTAGTTCTTCGGCTCCTCAGCCAAAACGTAGGCAGACAGCTAGGATAAGCGTTAGGCCATTCATTGGAACTAAACGCCCTAGAAAATAGACCGAACGATGCACTGCCGTATTAAGCCATGGAATCATATAATGTTTTGTATAATATTATTAGTGTGGTTTGCTTAAAGTTTGATGTAAGATAAGCATATGTAAAATAGCGAAGTATGAAATGCAATAATTTTCCATGGTTAAGTATTATTTAGATTGTAGTAATTGATTCTGTACTAAGCTATTAAGTATGAACATTAACGGGTAGGTACTACCCAAGATATAATTATAAAACGCTAATAAGAAGAAAAGGCTTTTATAATAATACCTGGTTCATATTATTAACAAGCTATAAATGTACTATAAATACATACTACATCTATAATAATCCATGTGAATAATTATTTTCTTTCATTAGGAAATGGCGCGATTGAACCGAATGACGGAACAAGAAGTCGAGAACTTCATCAACCAGCGAGTCAACGATAGAATGCTATGGGTCGAAGCTGCAAGAGCTACTGCAGTTAATCCAAATCCTCGTGTAGGATGCTCCTACAAGACGTTTCAAGCTTGCAAGCCCTCATCATTCAGTGGAACGGAAGGACCGATCGGTTTAACCCGATGGATAGAAAAGATGGAGACGGTGTTCAAAATCAGTGGTTGTGATGAAAAAGACATGACCAAGTTTGCATCGTGCACTTTACAAGATAGTGCACTCACATGGTGGAAGAATTATGTGAAGGCGGTAGGAGGAGATGTAGCTTATGATACTCCATGGGAAGAATTCAAAGCGATGATAATCACCGAGTATTGTCCAAGGAATGAGGTTATTAAGTTAGAAGATGAGTTACGAAGTTTGAAGGTGGTTGGTACTGAAATCACCAACTACAACCAGCGATTCATGGAATTAGTTTTACTATGTCCTGAATTGGTTCCAACCGAAGCACGGAAGATTGAAATGTACAAAGGTGGTTTGCCCAAGAAGGTCAAGGCAAACGTTACGGCGTCGAAACCTAAGACAATTCATGAAGCTATAACCATGGCGAACGAGTTAATGGATCAGGTCATTCTGGATAAGAAAGCATTCACTACTGAGGTGAAGGTATCGAGTAACAAAAGGAAGTGGAACGGAAATTATGATCGAGGTTACCAACAGCAATCTTTTAAGAAACCAGAAACCCCGAAAGGTGCGGGTAGCGGTTCAGGCTTTGGTTACAAAGGACAAAGTCCTTTATGCAACCGTTGTCACAAACATCATTTTGGTTACTGCAGTGTGTTGTGCACCAAATGCAATAGACAGGGACATCTTGCTGAAGATTGTAAGGCTCTCGTTACAAATGCAAATGGTAACAAGACTCCTGCCACCAACGCAAATAGAACTGCTTTGGCTAACATTACTTGTTTTGGGTGTGGAAAACAAGGTCATTATAAGAGCCAGTGCCCGAATCAGAATGGCGGACCTGCACGTGGAAGAGCGTTTGTTATTAATGCTAGAGAGGCACGAGAAGACCCGGAACTTGTTACGGGTACGTTTACCATTAATAACTTATCAGCATCTATTTTATTTGATACTGGCGCCGATAGAAGTTACGTGTGTATAAATTTTTACACTAAATTGAATTGTTCATCATTACCTCTAGATGCTAAGTACTTGATTGAGTTAGCTAATGGTAAGCTAATTAAAGCCGATAAAATTTGTCGTGATTGTGAAATAAATCTAGCCGGAGAAACGTTTAAAATCGACTTAATACCCGTAGAATTAGGAGGTTTTGATGTAATAGTCGGCATGGACTGGATGTCCAAAATAGGAGCGGAAGTTGTTTGTGCTAAGAAGGCAATTCGTATTCCTGGTAAGGATAAAAAGCCAGTGATGATTTATGGAGAGAAGGGTAATTCAAAGCTAAAACTCATTAGTTGTTTGAAAGCCAAGAAGTGTTTAGAAAAGGGATGTTACGCTATTTTAGCACATGTTAATAAAGTCGAAAAGAAAGAAAAGGGCATCAACGACGTGCCTGTGGCAAGAGATTTTCCTGAAGTTTTTCCGGAAGAGTTGCCGGGATTACCTCCATTTAGATTGGTAGAATTTCAAATAGATTTAGTACCAGGAGCTGCACCAGTGGCTCGTGCTCCATATAGACTTGCACCGTCTGAGTTAAAAGAACTTCAAAGTCAGTTAAAAGAATTACTGGACCGTGGATTCATACGACCGAGTACTTCACCGTGGGGAGCTCCAATTTTGTTTGTTAAGAAGAAAGATGGATCTTTTAGGATGTGCATAGATTATCGTGAATTAAATAAGTTAACTATCAAAAATCGGTATCCACTACCGAGAATTGATGACTTATTTGATCAATTGCAAGGATCATGTGTTTATTCAAAAATCGACTTAAGATCGGGCTATCATCAACTACGCGTCAAAGAAGAGGACATTCCGAAAACTGCTTTTCGGACACGCTACGGTCATTACGAATTTTTGGTTATGCCATTTGGATTGACGAATGCGCCAGCTGTATTCATGGACCTCATGAATCGAGTTTGTAGTCCGTATTTAGATAAGTTTGTTATCGTTTTCATTGATGATATTCTTATCTATTCCAAGAGTGAGCAAGAGCATGAAGAGCATTTAAGGTTGATACTGGAGTTGTTGAGAAAAGAACAACTTTATGCTAAATTTTCTAAGTGTGCTTTCTGGTTGAAAGAAGTACAATTTCTTGGCCACGTTGTTAGTAGCAAAGGAATTCAGGTTGATCCAGCAAAAATTGAAGCCATTGAAAAATGGGAGACTCCTAAGACACCAATGCAGATACGCCAATTTTTGGGTTTAGCCGGTTATTATAGAAGGTTTATTCAAGATTTTTCCCGAATAGCTAAGCCGTTGACAGCGTTAACGCAAAAAGGGAAGAAATATGAATGGACTTCCGAGCAGGAGAGTGCATTTCAATTACTGAAAAAGAAGTTGACTACGGCGCCTATTTTATCGTTACCAGAAGGGAACGATGATTTTGAAATATATTGTGACGCTTCGCGACAAGGTTTTGGTTGTGTTCTTATGCAACGGAAGAAAGTTATTGCATTCGCATCCCGACAATTGAAGATTCACGAGCGAAATTATACGACGCATGATCTAGAATTAGGAGCAGTCGTGTTTGCATTGAAGATGTGGAGACATTACTTGTATGGGGTTAAATTCACTGTGTTTACTGATCATAAAAGCCTTCAACATATTTTTGATCAGAAACAATTGAACATGAGGCAACGTAGGTGGGTCGAGTTAATAAACGACTATGATTGTGAAATTCGTTATCATCCCGGGAAAGCGAATGTGGTGGCTGATGCACTAAGCAGAAAGGAACGAGAACCAATTCGAGTACGAGCGATGAACATAAAAATTCGCATGAATCTCAACTCACAAATCAAAGAAGTTCAACGAGAAGCACTTACTAAAGAAAATATAGGAAATGAAATAATGAAGAAGTATGAGAAGCAACTCGTTATGCGGGAAGATGGAATTCGATATTTTGCAAATCGTATTTGGGTACCGAAGTTGGGTGGATTAAGGAAGTTGATATTGAACGAGGCACATAAGACAAGATACTCGATACATCCTGGAGTTGGAAAAATGTATCAAGATCTTAAGACACGTTATTGGTGGCCTAATTTAAAAACAGACGTTGCAACATATGTTGGGGAGTGTTTAACTTGTTCCAAGGTTAAAGCAGAACACCAAAAGCCGTCAGGGTTACTTCAACAACCAGAAATCCCAGAATGGAAATGGGATGGTATTACCATGGATTTCATCACGAAGTTACCAAAGACTGCCTGGGGATACGACACCATTTGGGTGATTGTTGATCGTCTCACCAAGTCTGCACATTTCTTGCCTATAAAGGAAACGGATAGAATGGAGAAACTATTACGATTGTATATAAAGGAAGTTGTTTCAAGGCATGGAATACCTATTTCCATTATATCCGATCGTGATAGTAGATTTACCTCAAAGTTTTGGCAATCACTACAGGAGGCACTAGGAACTCGTTTGGATATGAGTACCGCATATCATCCGCAGACCGACGGGCAGAGTGAAAGAACAATTCAGACTCTTGAAGATATGCTCAGGGCATGTGTGATCGATTTTGGAAACGGATGGGATAAGTATCTACCGTTAGCAGAATTCTCGTATAATAATAGTTATCATGCGAGCATTGGAGCTGCACCATTCGAAGCATTGTATGGAAGGAAGTGTAGATCTCCTATCTGTTGGACTGAAGTAGGAGATCGGTATTTAACTGGTCCCGAGATCATACACGAAACGACCGAGAAGATAGTACAAATCAAGGAGAGATTGAAAACAGCCCGTAGTCGCCAAAAGAGCTACGCCGATGTCCGAAGGAAACCATTAGAGTTTCAGGTCGGGGACATGGTTATGCTAAAGGTGTCACCTTGGAAAGGTGTAATACGTTTCGGCAAAAGGGGTAAACTGAACCCAAGGTACGTAGGCCCGTTTAAGATCATCGAACGCATTGGACCGGTAGCTTATCGACTCGAGTTACCGCAACAACTCGCTGGAGTACATAATACCTTTCACGTCTCAAACCTTAAGAAGTGTCTTGCAAAGGAAGACCTTACCATTCCTCTCGAAGAAATCCATGTCGACGAGAAACTACAATTCGTCGAAGAACCAATCGAAATCATGGACCGTGAAGTTAAACAGCTCAAACAGAGCAATATACCGATTGTTAAGGTTCGTTGGAATGCTAGAAGAGGTCCCGAGTTTACTTGGGAACGAGAGGATCAGATGAAGCAAAAGTATCCACACTTGTTTCTTGATGACGCAAAATAGGTACAATTTTAAAATTTCGGGACGAAATTTATTTAACGGGGAGGTAATGTAACGACCCGCATTTTTTCGATCATACTATACTTATAAGATTAATATTTACATAAATTAAACCTTGCCAACATGATAAGCAATCCAAATTGTCGAGATTTATATTTCCGAAAAGAGTTTTACGCAACGTTTGACCGTCTAGTTTGACCAATGATATCACGAACTATACAATATATAATAATTATACGTTTGTGTATATATATGTATATATACATATTTAACATGATTAATAAATGTTTTAATATCTCATTTTGTATTAATAACAACAAGTTATAAGTATATTTTGAAACTACTAACTTAAGTTTTCAAAATGATAACAATACGTAACGTTAATTGACATAAATACTTAAGACTTATAATGTTTATACATATATTGTATAAGTAATGTATTTAATCACTTTTAAAGACTTAAATACATAAAATCATATAAGTGTATTCACAAAAGATAGCTATATTTGAATCCTCATTCCATTTTTCACAAAATTTCTATACGTATACCTAGAGTATTTGTACTCGTATCATACCAAGCTTCTATACGTATTTACTAATAGTAAATACACATCAAATCACCACCTAACCCACCCTTGTTACTGCCCTTAGAGCAAGGTAATTGGATTTTGGATGCATGCATGAATTATTACACAAAAATACAACATGTGAACTTGTCCATCATCATCATCATTCACGTTTTTATGGTGTATATATACATGATCATTTTGCTTCATTTACTACTTCAATTTCCTAGCTAAAACACACACTCTTTCTTACTCTCTAAACTCCATAACAACCCAGCAAAATTCCATAAAGATCTAGCTTCAAAAACCATACTAAAACACCATAAGAAAACCATACAAAAACACTTCAAGAAAACCCTCCAAGAACACCAACTTACTTCCAATCTTTCATCCACTTCTATCACCCTTTTGATTCTAGCTTCTTACTTCTCTTTTACAGCAACTTCATCCAAGGAACTTGAGGTAGAATATATGTTCATAACCTTATTCGATTCATATATATATAGCTATCATATTTTGTGGTATACAAGTTTAACAACAAGAACATAGTTTGAATGTTTTCAAACTTGTTTGCAAACTAAATAGATCCTTCTAACTTAACTTTTAAAATACTTCAAGACCTGTAATATAACTTATGTATATGCTAATTTAACAAGGTAAAACTTGGTTTTTCAAAGTATAAGTATTTTTAGAAAAATGGTCATTAAATGATTTTGTTGTAACGAAAATGATTAACTTCATAAGTTTCACTAAAGTTTGACCTATGCCGTGTGATTTTGAATACAAACTAAGGTATTTACAGTTCATAGTCTTAAAGAGGGACTCGATCCAAGGAGATGGCAAGTTGAATCAACGAAAACGGACTTGTAACGAAGAAACTATGACCGAAACAAAATTGGTTATCCAAGGCTTAAATGACTTCGGGATTCATTGGAAAAATTTACATAAAATCACATACTTCTAAGATAACATGATATTTTATATATATGTACTCATAATTCAATTTCATATGGTTCAGGATCACCCGTAAGCAACACGAGAAGATTAATCATAAGATCCCATGATTGTACGCAACACGTCATTTGACAACACCGGTACCATGGGTCAAGATTAATCTCGACCAATACATTTATGATGGGGTTTTACGGGAGTTTTATTTATTTCGTTGGGGGTTGTATTTATTCATTGCGGGTATATTAAACATCTAAAAAATGAACCATTAAAAATTGAATTGCTAACCTCGGACTGCTAACTTCGGACTAAGGAAATATTCAAAGTATTAAAAGTATAACAAGTATATATATAACGTTTGTTTAAAATGAAAACATATTGATATATTATATATGGATAGGTTCGTGATATCAACCAGAAGACCGAGTCAAATTATTTATATCATCAAGACAAAAGTGAGTATATAGTCCCACTTTTAAACTCTAAATATTTCGGGATGAGAATACATGTATTTTATGTTTTACGATATGGACACAAGTAACTGAAAAATATATTCTACGTTGAGTTGTACCACTGGCATACTTCCCTGTAGCTTGGTAACTAATATTTACAGCGGTATTGTAAACGCGAATCCTGTTGATAGATCTATCGGGCCTGACAACCCCAACCGGACTGGACGACCAGTATTCAACGGTTGCACAGTACTTCGTTTTTGTGACTACACTTGGTACGGTGTAGTAAGATTTCATATTAAAGGGAATATGCGACGTGAAAATGTTAAGTATGGTTACCGAGTGCTCAACCACTTAGAATACTTTTATTAAACTGATTATATACGAAATCTTGTGGTCTATATATATATTGCAGCCGGCATTAAACCTATATCTCACCAACTTTATGTTGACCTTTTTAAACATGTCTATTCTCAGGTGATTTCTAAAGCTTCCGCTGCATCATGTTGGATCTAACCAGGATCTTGCGTACGCATGTTTGTGTCAAAAATAAAACTGCATATCCAAGATGTTGTACTGTAAAATATGCTAGAAACCGTGTTGTTGTCATCATTTGTAAAGTTTGTAAGTCGAAGATTATCGCTAAACGTTAATCTTCTTTTTATTGTCTTAAGTTTGTAACAAAAATAATGGTTATGGTTTGTAATGTATAATATATGCAGTTTTCTTTCAAAAATGTCTCATATAGAGGTCAATACCTCGCAATGAAATCATACGTTATCTAACGCGTTCTTATGGTTAAGGACGGGTTATGACACCTTTCCAAGGTGCAACTTTAAGCATGACCATCTCTCCAATTTCGAATTCTATATCTTTTCTTTTAATGTCAGCGTAGCTCTTTTGTCGACTTTGGACGGTTTTCAACCGTTGTTGAATTTGGATGATCTTCTCGGTAGTTTCTTGTATTATCTCCGGACCCGTAATCTGTCTATCCCCCACTTCACTCCAACAAATCGGAGACCTGCACTTTCTACCATAGAGTGCTTCAAATGGCGCCATCTCAATGCTTGAATGGTAGCTATTGTTGTAGGAAAATTCTGCTAACAGAAGGTGTCGATCCCAACTGTTTCCGAAATCAATAACATATGCTCGTAGCATGTCTTCAAGCGTTTGTATCGTCCTTTCGCTCTGCCCATCAGTTTGTGGATGATAAGCAGTACTCATGTCTAGACGAGTTCCTAATGCTTGCTGTAATGTCTGCCAGAATCTTGAAATAAATCTGCCATCCCTATCAGAGTTAATAGAGATTGGTATTCCATGTCTGGAGACGACTTCCTTCAAATACAATCGTGCTAACTTCTCCATCTTGTCATCTTCTCTTATTGGCAGGAAGTGTGCTGATTTGGTGAGACGATCAACTATTACCCAAATAGTATCAAAACCACTTGTAGTCCTTGGCAATTTAGTGATGAAATCCATGGTAATATTTTCCCATTTCCATTCCGGGATTTCGGGTTGTTGAAGTAGACCTGATGGTTTCTGATGCTCTGCTTTGACCTTAGAACACGTCAAACATTCTCCTACATATTTAGCAACATCGGCTTTCATACCCGGCCACCAAAAATGTTTCTTGAGATCCTTGTACATCTTCCCCGTTCCATGATGTATTGAGTATCTGGCTTTATGAGCTTCTCTAAGTACTATTTCTCTCATATCTCCAAATTTTGGTACCCAAATTCTTTCAGCCCTATACCGGGTTCCTGTAGGGATTTAACAAGTAACATAATACTTAAAACCTTTTAAGAATCAAATAAAGCGGAAGCAAGTATATTACCATATTAAAACTTGTTAATCTTTAACCAATTAAAGTTAAATCCCAATTAGGATCAAGTTGTGAAATATACTTACAAACTACAAGCAAGTAAAGAGATTATACCTACTCCAAGCTTGGTAGTGAGTGATGAAGATGATGATGAAGAATAGAGCTTCAAATGGATGAAACCTCAAGTTGTTATACCCCAAACTTATGCACCAACACCTTAGCTTTAGTTAGGATTTTATTGACACTTGAAAACAAGCTTGCAAAGAAGAAAATGAACCCTCTTTTTCCCTCTAAATGTCACGGCCAAACAGCAGCCAGAAAGGGAAAGATGCAGTTTTTTTCTTTGTTATTTTGATGTGTACTTGCATGTGTGTGTTTTGTTCAAAGATCCAAGACACAAGTATATGGAAAAATGGAAAGCATGGTCAAGGAATCTAAGTCATAAGCATGTGTACTTCAACTCCAAGGCCACTACCATCTTGTTTATAAAAAATTAGTTTTATAAAAGTATTAGTTTTTATAAAACCATTTTTATAAACTTCCATAATTAGATATGTATATAAATACATTTTATATAAAACCAATTATATAAAATGTAACAAAACATTATTAATTATTTAACCTATAAATAATTAAACTCTTATTATATAAATGATTCCATAATTTATATATACACATCAAGTAATATTTCAGAAAACCATTTTTCTTAAAGTTCAAGTGTCGCGTATTTAATCAATGATCCAATCGTTAAGATTAAATACGTATAAGGTGTTGGTAAGTTTGTTATTGGGTATGACCCGACTTGGATCAAAACATATTAGCCACATTAATTTAATATGTCTCTCGGGCATACGAAACACCTTCAATCTCCCACTTGCACGAGAAACATAAGAAATTAATGCAAGTGATGGATACCACATAACGACCGTCCATCACCCCCAATATGTTATGACTTAGTGCCATTCAATAACATCACCCCTTTTGAGTTCCCATCTCGAATATGAATAGGTGAATCTTTCATCACATCCTTTCGTCCTAGATGTCATGTTAAATCCAAGAGATACAGAGTGATCACTCTCTTTTAGATTTAACTTTATCAGGCCTTAGACATCTGACTCTCAACTAATAAGAGGGACAAATCCCATCTTGACTACATACGTCCTAGATATACACTTTGTATCACACCTGAGCTCTTCCTTATGAACTACCATATTTCAGAATAGCGAAGGAAAGAATCAAGGCACAATACTTAGTGAATATCCGAACCCAATATGTATCTCAGGTCAGAGGATACAATGATATTCGCCTTTACTCAAGATTACATGTGATCAACCACAAAGGCTCCATTTAGTAAATCTTGAGGGCGGGTCTTCCAATATTTGTATCCCACAAATATCTATGAACCTTGGTTGCAACCTTACCCCACATTCATCCCGTGAATGTATACCAATTCAAGTTCATAATAGTCTAAACCTCACACTTGTTCCCACAAATGTAATCGACTACGGAGTTTTAGAATAATTACTTATTCATGGATAAAATATGCAAAATAGGAACTTGACTCAAAATAAATTAATAACATAATTATATTAATGAGTTTGAACAATTTCATTTCGTTACAATACTTAAAACAGATCACAACCAATCACTAAAATATCGAAGCCCTAATGCACTAACATGCCCTTGATGTTTTGCACCATGTAAGAGTTTCGTGCGTGGATCCGCTATATTAAGATCTGTGTGAACTTTGCGAATACATATCTTTCCCTTTTCAACTTCATCCCTTATGTAGTTGAATCTCTGCTCAATGTGACGGGTCTTTTGGAGAGCACGAGGTTCCTTGGTTTGATCAATCGCACCCTCGTTGTCACAAAAGATCTCAAGAGGGTCCTGAATGGAAGGGACTACTCCTAAGTCGTCTATGAATTTCTTCATCCATGCAGCTTCCTGAGCTGCCAATGAGGCGGAAATGTACTCTGACTCTGTAGTGGATAATGCAACAACATCCTGTTTTGAACTCTTCCAAGTGACCGCACCTCCATTTAATGTGAAGACATAACCGAATTGTGATCGAGAATCATCTCGATCAGTTTGGAAACTCGCGTCCACGTAACCCTTTACTGCGAGTTCCTCCTCACCAGAACCATATATTAGAAACATATCTTTAGTCCTCGTAAGGTATTTCAATATACTTTTAACAGCAATCCAATGACTATTTCCTGGGTTATTCTGGTATCTACTTGTCAGGCTAAGAGCGCATGACACATCCGGTCTAGTGCATATCATTGCATACATGATTGACCCAATAGTAGATGCGTACGGGACTTTCTTCATTCTCTCTTGTTCATCTTTCGTGGTAGGGCACTGAGATGAACAGAGAAGCGTTCCTCTTTGAATATGTACCAAACCTTTCTTAGAGTTGTCCATCTTGAACCTTTTCAAGATCTTTTCAATGTATGCACTTTGATTCAAACCTATCAGTTTCTTGGATCTATCCCTGTAGATCCCAATCCCCAAAATGTATTGTGCTTCTCCAAGATCCTTAATGGAGAAGCATTTACTTTGCCAAGTTTTAACACCTTACATTGCCGGAATATCATTTCCAAATAACAATATATCATCCACATATAGTACAAGGAACATGATTGTGCTCCCACTAGCTTTCTTGTATACACAAGCTTCATCACCATTTTTAATGAAGCCAAATTTCTTGGCCTCCTCATTAAAATGATGAATCCACATTCTAGATGCTTGTTTCAATCCGTAGATTGATTTCTTTAACTTGCATACCTTTTTAGGATATTTCGGATTAACAAAACCTTCGGGCTGAACCATATAGACATCTTCCTCAAGATGTCCATTTAGGAAAGCGGTCTTGACATCCATTTGCCATATTTCATAATCATAACGAGCAGCAATGGCAAGTAATATCCTAATAGACTTTAGCATTGCCATGGGCGAAAAAGTTTCATCATAGTCAACCCCTTGAGTTTGAGTGAAACCTTTTGCTACAAGTCTAGCTTTATATGTATCCAAGTTTCCATGTATGTCAGTTTTCATTTTGAAAAGCCATTTACAATCAACTAGCCTTGAGCTAGTAGGTTGTGCAACAAGTTCCCAAACTTGGTTGTCGTACATGGATTGCATCTCAGCGTTCATGGCTTCCTGCCATTTATCCTTATCATTCCTTGATAAAGCATCTTGGTAGTTTGTTGGTTCATCCAAATCAATCACATAGCAACCATCCATGAGAAACCCATATCTCTCAGGAGGATTACTAATCCTACCAGATCTGCGAACGTCTTGTGTATTTTGATCATCCATTTGATCACTCTCAACATTTTCATGTTGAGTGCTAGTGTCAACCAATTGTGTATCATCTACTTGATTTTGAATCTCTTTAAGATCTATCTTCCTCCCACTATTTCCTTCCATTAGGAACTTAGTTTCAAGGAATTTAGCCTTTCGAGCAACAAATACATTTTGCTTGGATGGATCATATAAATAATATCCCATATCATCCTTGGGATATCCTATTAAGATACACTTCGTGGATCGAGCATTCAACTTATTAGGGACGTAACGCTTAGGATAAGCTTCACATCCCCATACCTTTAAGTATGACAGAGATGGAGGTTTTCCAAACCACATCTCATGAGGAGTTCGTTCCACTTTCTTGGTTGGGGCCATATTTAGAATACGAGCCGCGGAGCATAGACAATAACCCCAAAATGATAGAGGTAATGAGCTTCTAGCCATCATAGATCGAACCATATCCATTAGGGTTCGGTTCCTCCTTTCAGAAACTCCATTAAGTTGGGGTGTTCCAGGAGGAGTGAGTTTCGAGATAATCCCACAACTTTTAAGATGATCTTGGAAAGCATCGCTTAGGTATTCACCTCCTCTATCGGTATGAAGTACCTTGATTGTCTTATTGAGTTGATTTTGTACTTCGTTTTGATATTCCTAGAATGCTTCAAAAGTTTCGTCCTTATGTCTTAACAAGTAGACATATCCGAAACGACTAAAGTCATCAATGAAAGTGACGAAGTATCTTTCACCATTTCTAGTTATGGGCTTAAAGGGTCCACATACATCCGAATGTATTAATCCCAATAAGTCTTTAGCCCTTTCATAGGTCCCTTTGAAAGGTGCTTTAGTCATTTTGCCTTGTAAGCAAGATTCATATACATCAAACGAGTCTAGTTCATTTGATTTCAAAAGTCCATTCTTTTGAAGTGTATGCATTCGATTCTTGTTTATGTGACCAAGGCGACAATGCCATAAGTAGGAATCACTCAAATCCCTTTTGAGTTTCTTGGTGTTTGCATGGTATATTGAGCTATTGTATGATGTGTCATCATGAACCAATTCATAAATACCATTCACAGGCAAAGCCTTGAAATAGAACACATTATCTAAAGAAACATGGATATCATCATTAATGAAATTAAAATTAAAACCACATTGTTTCAAACGGGATACAGAAATAATGTTTCGAGATAAATCAGGTGCATACAAAATATTTTTCAAAATAAGTTCCAAACCACTTGGAAGCTTTAAAATAAAGTCTCCTTGAGCTACTACGTGCACCTTAGCTCCATTTCCCATGTAGAGACTTGACGTTCCCACTTCTTGTTTACTTCTTTTGAACCCCTGCATAGAATTGCAAATGTGAGTTCCACATCCTGTGTCTAATACCCATGTATTAGAAGAAGTAATACTAAGCTCAATGTATACCATATATACATTACCTGAGGTTTGCCCTACATCCCTCTTTTTTTTCAACTCCTTTAGGTAGACCGGGCAGTTGCGTTTCCAGTGACCCATTTCATCGCAACCAAAGCACGGATCTTCCTTGGGGTTAGCTTTACCGGCAACCTTTTTCTTCTTGTTATTGTTGGTTGGGGTAACCATCTTCCCTTTTCCCTTGCCCTTACCTTGGTAGGCGGGTCCTTTCCTCTTAGCCGCCTTTGGCTTAGAAGTGTTATTGTTTTTGGACCCGCCTTCATTGATCATAAACATGGGTGAAGCCCTTTTACCCATGCTTGCTTCAGCCGTCTTAAGCATGGCATGTAATTCGCCATTGCTCTTATCCCAACCATTCATATTGTAATTCATTATAAATGTGTCAAACCTCTTTGACAAGGAATTAAGGATAATGTCCGTGGCTAATTCATTAGATACGTTGCAGTTTAGACGGTTCGCTCGATCAATTAGGCTTTTCATCTTAAGGACATAAGATGAAACGGATTGGGAGTCGTCCATCCGACATGCATAAAGCGCTCGGACCGTTTCAAAGCGCTCGACACGAGCTTGTTGAAGGAACATCTCCTTCAACTGTGTGATCATGTCATATGCACTATGATGCTCGAAATCCTTTTGGAGTTCTGGTATCATAGTCCCAAGCATGAGGCAAGAAACTTGCAATGAATCGGTGCAATATTTCTCCCAATAAGCCACGCCTTCCGTATCATCCTCGTCCGGTTGATCGGGAATGGGGTCTTCCAACACATACACCCTATCCTCTAGTTTGAGGACAATTCTTAGATTGTGAAACCAATCCATGAAGTTCGTATGGTTGAGTTTTTCCTTTTTGAGGATTGACCTCAACGATAGGTTGTTAAAGTTGATTGGTGCGTTTGGAATGTTGTTGTTATTGGCGGCCATCTACAAAATTTAACAAAGTTGTTTAAGTATCAATTTTAATTTAATAATCAATACCCTTAAATCCAATTGATATTTATTAAATTTTAGAATCCAACGGTAAACCAAATTTCGGTTAGGTGACCTTTATCCCGTCATTTGATTTAGCTAGGTAGTCATTATATGACAATTGCAATCCTTTTGCAACTTCTAAGTTATGGGATCATGCAATCCTTTTGCATGGCATATTTATCCCATCAACGCCTATTTGTTCCTCATGCTTCGGTGACCCTAAGTTCATGATTCCCAAATCAAGTCGTCCTATTTGTGTAAACATGTAAATTTAACATACAAGTGGTTAGGTGACCTTTATCTCACAAGTGTGCGAAATTCACCTTAATCATATTAGTTTGCTCATAATAGTTAGGTGACCTTTATCCCATTATGAGTCCCCTAATATGCCTAAGTGTCACACAATAAGGATGGCGTTTAACTTGTTTACCTTGTTAATTTAGGGATTTTAAGTTTTCATAATTTCTAGTTTAAGAAAACATTTATACCATACACCAACATGCATTTAGTGTATGTTTATTTGAAAATCCATTTTTCATGTTATGTAATAAAGCCAATTTTATTACATTGATATAAACCACTTTATATGTGTTTTAATAACCAATTATTATAATCTATTTAGCGTTCTTAATAGCCGTTTATTAATGACCTTTTGCCACTTCTAATTTAACCAATTAAATTGTCGTTTTGCATGTCGTTAATAATGTCAAATTTAACCAATTAAATTGTCATTTATCTTGTTGTTAACTTGTGATATTCTTGTAGCAACCAAACATACAAACACAATAAACAACCATGCATGCAAAATAAATATGCTCACAATCAAGCCAATTTGGTAGACTTTTGTTTAGCCGAAAACAAATGCCACCGGTTAAGGGGTTATAACACAAAGTAGGAGATTTTAAATCTCCCACTTAATCTTGCATCCAAATACTTCTTCTTGTGTTCTTCAAGTCTTCATCATCTTCATCATTTTTTTACAAAATATATCCTAATACATTTTTCTCTAAAAAATGAAATTACAACCTAATCTATTTTACATACCAAATATAAAATAAATTACATAACCAAAATAATATTATTACAAACCAAATGAATGAATTAATATTACATACCAAATGAATGAATTAATTCAACCAAACATGCAACCATTCAAACACAAGGTCAAGGCTTGATTGTGAACTTTTGACATACAACAAATATGACCAAAATGGAACAACCCAAAATCTATTTTGGGTGTCCAAGAATTCGGCCAAAATAGCAAACCCACCCAAACCCGAAATTTTTTGCATATTACTTTCATGCATGTTCATAAAATGCAAAAATATAGTGGGTTTAATAGATCATCTCGAAGCATATTCCATCAACTTCAGCTCTAGATACCATTGTAGGGATTTAACAAGTAACATAATACTTAAAACCTTTTAAGAATCAAATAAAGCGGAAGCAAGTATATTACCATATTAAAACTTGTTAATCTTTAACCAATTAAAGTTAAATCCCAATTAGGATCAAGTTGTGAAATATACTTACAAACTACAAGCAAGTAAAGAGATTATACCTACTCCAAGCTTGGTAGTGAGTGATGAAGATGATGATGAAGAATAGAGCTTCAAATGGATGAAACCTCAAGTTGTTATACCCCAAACTTATGCACCAACACCTTAGCTTTAGTTAGGATTTTATTGACACTTGAAAACAAGCTTGCAAAGAAGAAAATGAACCCTCTTTTTCCCTCTAAATGTCACGGCCAAACAGCAGCCAGAAAGGGAAAGATGCAATTTTTTTCTTTGTTATTTTGATGTGTACTTGCATGTGTGTGTTTTGTTCAAAGAGCCAAGACACAAGTATATGGAAAAATGGAAAGCATGGTCAAGGAATCTAAGTCATAAGCATGTGTACTTCAACTCCAAGGCCACTACCATCTTGTTTATAAAAAATTAGTTTTATAAAAGTATTAGTTTTTATAAAACCATTTTTATAAACTTCCATAATTAGATATGTATATAAATACATTTTATATAAAACCAATTATATAAAATGTAACAAAACATTATTAATTATTTAACCTATAAATAATTAAACTCTTATTATATAAATTATTCCATAATTTGTATATACACATCAAGTAATATTTCAGAAAACCATTTTTCTTAAAGTTCAAGTGTCGCGTATTTAATCAATGATCCAATCGTTAAGATTAAATACGTATAAGGTGTCGGTAAGTTTGTTATTGGGTATGACCTGACTTTAATCAAAACACATTAGCCACATTAATTTAATATGTCTCTCGGGCATACGAAATACCTTCAGTTCCGTCTTCCCGAATATTAAGATGTTTCTCCGATCCTTTGGGTATTTCATCCTTTAAATTTCCCTCTTTTAAAACTCCTTGTTACGCCTCCTTTATTTGAGTAGTAAGGTTATTGTGAATCATTATATTCATAGCTTTTACTCGAATGGGTTCTCTATCCTTTCTGCTCAAAGCGTCGGCTACCACATTCACCTTCCCCGGGTGGTAACGAATCTCAAAGTCGTAATCATTCAACAATTCAATCCACCTGCGCTGCCTCATGTTCAGTTGTTTCTGATTAAATATGTGTTGAAGACTTTTGTGGTTGGTATATATAATACTTTTGACCCCTTATAAGTAGTGCCTCCAAGTCTTTAATGCAAAAACAACCGCGCCTAATTCCAAATCATGCGTCGTATAATTCTGCTCGTGAATCTTCAATTGTCTAGATGCATAAGCAATTACTTTCGTTCGTTGCATTAATACACAACCGAGACCTTGCTTTGAGGCATCACAATATATCACAAAATCATCATTCCCTTCAGGTAATGACAATATAGGTGCCGTAGTTAACTTTTTCTTTAACAATTGAAACGCTTTCTCTTGTTCATCTTTCCATTCAAATTTCTTCCCTTTATGCGTTAATGCAGTCAAGGGTTTTGCTATTTTGGAAAAATCTTGGATGAATCTTCTGTAGTAACCAGCTAGTCCTAAAAATTGGCGTATATGTTTCGGAGTTTTTGGGGTTTCCCACTTTTCAACAGTTTCAATCTTTGATGGATCCACCTGAATACCTTCTTTGTTCACTATATGACCTAGGAATTAAACTTCTTCTAACCAAAATGCACACTTTGAAAACTTAGCGTACAGTTTTTCTTTCCTTAACAAGTCTAGCACTTTTCTAAAATGTTCTTCGTGCTCTTGGTCATTCTTTGAGTAAATAAGTATGTCATCGATGAAAACAATGACAAACTTGTCAAGGTATGGTCCACACACTCGGTTCATGAGGTCCATGAACACAGCTGGTGCGTTAGTCAACCCAAACGGCATAACCATAAACTCGTAATGAGCGTAACGCCTTCTAAAAGCAGTCTTTGGAATATCATCCTCCTTCACCCGCATTTGATGATACCCAGAACATAAATCAATCTTCAAATAAACCGAAGAGCCTTGTAGTTGATCAAATAAGTCGTCGATTCTCGGTAGTGGGTAGCGGTTCTTGATGGTAAGTTTGTTCAACTCTCGGTAGTCGATACACAACCTAAATGTACCATCCTTCTTCTTGACAAACACAACAGGAGCTCCCCACGGTGATGTGCTTGGTCGAATGAAACCACGCTCTAAAAGTTCTTGTAATTGGCTCTGAAGTTCCTTCATTTTGCTGGGTGCGAGTCTGTATGGAGCACGAGCTATTGGTGCAGCTCCCGGTACAAGGTCTATTTGAAATTCAATGGATCGGTGTGGAGGTAGTCCCGGTAATTCTTTCGGAAATACATCGTGAAATTCTTTTGCGACGGGAACATCATTGATGTTCTTTTCTTTGGAATTGACTTTCTCGACGTGTGTTAGCACAGCATAGCAACATTTTCTTATTAGTTTTTGTGCCTTCAGGTTACTAATAAGATTTAACTTCGCGTTGCTCTTTTCTCCGTACACCATTAAGGGTTTTCCTTTTTCTCGTATAATGCGAATTGCATTTTTGTAACAAACGGTCTCTACTTTCACTTCTTTCAACCAGTCCACACCGATTATCACATCAAAACTCCTTAACTCTACTGGTATCAAGTCAATCTTAAATGTTTCGCTAACCAGTTTAATTTCACGATTCCGACATATATTATCTGCTGTAATTAATTTACCGTTTGCTAATTCGAGTAAAAATTTATTATCCAAGGGCGTCGGTGAGCAACTTAGTTTAGCACAAAAATCTCTACTCATATAGCTTCTATCCGCACCCGAATCAAATAAAACATTAGCAGATTTATTGTCAATTAGAAACGTACTCGTAACAAGCTCCGGATCTTCCTGCGCTTCTGCCGTATTAATATTGAAAACTCTTCCACGACCCTGCCCATTAGTATTCCCCTGATTCGGGCAATTTCTACTAAAGTGGCCCGGTTTTCCACATCCAAAACAAACTATGGCGGTGTTATTTGTTCCGACATTATTTGTTCTTTTAGTTCTGTTATGCATTGGTCTATAGATTTGACACTTCTTCACGCTATGACCATTTCTTTTTCACTTGTTGCAAAATGTCGTGCAGAACCCCATGTGATGCTCTTCACATCTTTGGCATGGCTGTTTTTGGTTTTTGTTGCCATTGTTGTTATTGAGATTGTTGTTGGGATTGTTATTGTTGTTGTTGTTGTTGTTATTGTTGTTGGGACGGTTAATGTAGTTGTTGTTGGGACGTTTGTTGAAGTTGTTGTTGCGATTGATGTTGCAGTTATTGGGATAGTTATTGCGATTGTTGTTGTTGTATTGGTAACTCTTGTCATTGGTTTCTTCCCACTTTCTCTTAACTTGTTTCATGTTAGCCTCTTCGGTCGCCTGCTCTTTAATCCTTCCTTCAATCTGGTTCACTAATTTGTGAGTCATTCGACTTGCCTTTTGTATGGAGGCGGGCTCGTGTGAACTCACATCTTCTTGAATCCTTTCCGGTAACCCTTTTACAAATGCATCGATCTTCTCTTCTTCGTCTTCGAATGTTCTGGGACACAATAGGCATAATTCTGTGAATCGTCATTCGTACGTGGTGATATCGAAACCTTGCGTACGTAATCCTCTGAGCTCTACCTTGAGCTTACTGACCTCGTTTCTGGGACGTTACTGCTTTTAACGACCCGTCAAAGTACACTTGAAGACCATCGTTATCTTGGTCCCACAGCTTGATCAATACTCTATATGAATTTAATAAATAACCTTGCATTCTTTATTTAAAAATGATTTCCTATAAAGGAAACCTATCAAAATATGTAAGTTTAGAAAAACCATACACTATTACTTAACCAAAAGTTGACCTAAACAAAGTCAACAACATCCACTATTAAATGTATCAAAATAGAATGCAAGTTAATGTTTAACAAAAGCTGCCATCATAAATATGCAGACTCTCTAAGCACAGCGGAAGCAATCAATCATGAACCTGAGAATAAAACATGCGAGTAACTGTCAACAAAAATGTTGAGTGAATTATAGGTTTAATATTACAAACAATATTTAATTTAAACCATAAAATTTATGTTTGAAAACATAAAAACTCCTTTTTGGACCACAAAATTATATGCTAGAAAACATATAATAAAACATTATTTCATTTTTCGTGAGCCACCTGGTAACCACTTAACCCTTTATTTACCCTTGCCAAACACAATAAATAATATACACCGAACAAGTGTATCTACAACAAAATACGAAGTACTAAACATTCCGATTATAAATTGCTAGCGCGACTAGCTCGAAATGGGGTTGTCAAACCCGATAGATCTATCCGTAGGATTCGCGTTCACCAGTAGAAACCAGTGATTACAGTCACCAGACTAGGGAATATTTTTGTTCAACTCACAATGAATAATTTAAACCAACTTCCACATGTGTCCAAAATATAAAATAAATTGCATGTATTCTCATCCCAAAAGATTTAAAATAGAAAGATGGGACTATAACTCACCTTAATAGCAAACGAAGTAACCACACAAACATGCGAACAAAAAATGAAGTAAAGTGATCAGGAATGATCACAACGCCGACCTATAAATAAAGCAGGTCGATATAAATAACTAACATAGGTCAAATCTTAGTATGATAGCTATTGTACATGTTGCAAGTAGTCATAGAACAATACTCAACATGCATCGGTTTGATCGGAACAGCGTACGGACACACACTTTCTATTTTTAGAAAGTTTCTATTTTTAGCAGGTTTCCATTTTTGGAAAGTTTCTATTTTTGGAAAGTTTCTATTTTTGGAAAGTTTCTATTTTTGGAAAGTTTCTATTTTAGGAAAGTTTTAATTTAGGAAAGTTTCCTTATTTAGAAAGTCAACAAAAGTCAACTGAAAGTCAAAGTCAACCGGAAGTCAACTCAAAAGTCAACCTTGGTCAAACCTAGTCAACGTTAATTTTAAAAGTGTAAGTTGTAATAATAATGTAAGTTATAATGTTTATTAAAGTTAAATATGTCTAATTATGTCATAACATAAGTTTAATTAAATTAAAATGAATTATTAAAGTTAATATAAGTTTAAATGATATAATTAATATAACATAAGTATTTAATTAATTAATTAAATATTATTCATAATATAAGTATTATTAATTAATAATAAATTTTAAATCATATCATAAGTATTATTAATTAATAATGAATTATTAATCATATCATAAGTTTCTAATTATAATTATTAAATCATAAGTATTTAATAATTAAATTATAATTAATTAATAACTAAGCCTTATAATAATTAAATAATTATTTAATCCTTATTATAAGTCTCATTATAATAATCTCATAATATAAGTTTAATACTTACCATAAGTATTTTCCATTAATAATAAAAATATTATTAATTAAAAGTTTAATTAAAATTTTAATTAAATCATAAGTAATAATTAAATGATATAATAAATATATATCATAAGTCTTAAATAATAATAATTACCTTTTTTTATCATAAGTAATTAAATGATAATGAAATCCATTATTTTTATCATAAGTTTAATAGTTAATCATAAATTTTAAATCAAAAGTTCATCGGGTCGTATCTTGAGCCCCGGGTGTCGGTTTTCGGCGAGCCTTACATATATCTCCGCCTAATCAAACAACCCGACACTTTGGTACACTCAAGAACACATCAAGAACAGTCCACAAGTGGTGGTGATCAGCCATGACACCACTTGGAACTTCAATTCAATCAAAAATGTGTTTTAACTACAACGGGTGATTCGTGGCTCGGATTTAGGTGACCCGAACATGAAAGTTCATCCCACCATCAGTCTTAACTCACTAACACACCCTAAAGACACCAAGGAAGGTCACAAAGTCGGACCAAACCTGGTTCATACCAATTCCACATTTCAATCTTAACAAAATAGTAATCTGATCATAACTAGGGCTCCGGAAATCGAAACGACATGAATCCAGAGTCTAAAATTAATGTCTTGATGAGAGGAACTCATCTAACTACTTTATTTTAACTTTTATAACAGTCACAATATCAGAATTTAATGAATTATCTGCTGTCCCAATCAAATCAAACCGAAAACAAGTGTTTATGAGTAATTCTATGCATACAAACACCATTACAACAACAAGTAATCATCATACTAATAATATAACATCAAAAACAGAAATATAAAGAAATATCAAAAGTTCTAGGGTTAGGGTTTATACCCTAATCGAGAAACAAGTGATTGATTCGCGTATAGGAGATCGTGTAGAACGCGTTAATGTATATTAATTTATGATCCAAGCAAGCAATTGATGAAGGATGATGGTGATAGTGATGGTGTAGGTGACGGCTACAAAGGGAGGAAGAAGGAGGAGTTTTCACAAAAAAAGAAATTAGGTTTAAAATGAGAGAATGGAAATGACCTTGTAAAAATTAAATGGAAAAGCAAAAGCTAACACTCCCCTTAGGGAGTTTTGGCCGAATGGGGTAGGGTGGGCCCCAAAAGTGGGCCAACTTTGATAAATGAAAATTTTCTTATGGCCCGAACACTCGATCGAAACCCGAAACGCGAAAACACGACTACGCGATTGAAAATTCGGAGAGATAACAAATACGCGACGAAAAATAATTATAAATACTATATATAATCATATGACATTAAAATATCATATTTAAAATATTTAGGACTTAAAATCCCAAAAACTCGACCGTTGGTTTGAAAACTGAAAAGATTCGCCGGATAGAAATCCGCGACACGTAGAAACGTACAACTTAAAATATGAATACAAATATTCATATAACACATAATAATAAATATATTATTACAAAAATAATAATATAGTTCATAGAAATGACGTGGCACGAATAATAATTAACGGTCGTTAAATAATTAACGGCAAAAGATAACGGAAAAAGTAGGGTCGTTACAGTACCTTCCCGTTACGGAAATTTCGTCCCGAAATTTAAGCAGGTGCAGGGGTTGACTTGGCATCTGAGAACAAATGCGAGTACTTCTGCCTCATCTGATCTTCACGCTCCCAAGTGAACCCGGGACAGCGTCTGGCATTCTATCTAACTCGAACAATAGGAATTCTGTTCTGCTTGAGAGTCTTAACATCTCGACCCATAATTTCAACAGGTTCCTCAATAAAATGTAGTTGCTTAACAACATGAAGCTCCTCCAGAGGAATAGTCTTATCTGCCTCGACCAAACACTTCTTTAAGTTCGATACATGAAAAACGTTATGAACAGCACTGAGTTCTTGTGGCAATTTCAAACGATAAGCCACAGGTCTAACTCTCTCAATAATCTCAAACGGTCCAACAAAATGAGGACTCAACTTTCCCCTTTTACCAAAACGTATCACGCCCTTCCAAGGTGATACCTTCAACATTACATGATCACCAACCTGAAATTCAATATCGTTCATTCTCTTATTAGCATAGCTCTTTTGCCTGCTTCTGGCGGTTCTCAAACTTTCCTTAATCTGTACGATCTTCTCGGTAGTCTCATGAATAATTCCTGGACCTATGAGTTGAGCATCCCCAACCTCATTCCAGTAGACAGGAGACCTACACTTTTCACCATACAGCGCTTCAAAAGGTGCGACTTAATACTTGCATGATAGCGATTATTATAAGAAAATTCAGCCAGTGGCAAGTACTTATCCCAACCACTACCAAAATCAATGATGCATGCTCGTAACATGTCTTCCAATGTTTGAATGGTCCTTTCATTCTAACCATCCGACTGTGGGTGATAAGCGGTGCTCATATCCAATTTAGTGCCCAGAGCATCTTGTAAGGACTGCCAAAACCTCGATGTAAATCGACTGTCTCGGTCCGAAATAATAGATACGGGAACACCATGTCTAGAAACAATCTCCTTCAAATACAAACGAGTGAGCTTCTCCTTCGAATCTATTTCCTTAATCGGTAAGAAATGAGCTGATTTTGTGAGTCGGTCAACAATCACCCAAATGGTATCATAACCACCCACAACTCTCAGTAACTTCGTAATAAAATCCGTTGTAATACCTTCCCACTTCCACTCGGGAATATCAGGTTGTACCAAAAGTCCAGACGGTTTCTGATGTTCAGCTTTAACCTTAGCACAGATCAAACACTTAGCCACATACGTAGCCACATCAGCTTTCAAATTAGGCCACCAATACAGCTCCTTAGGATCATGATACATCTTTCCTGAACCAGGATGAATAGAGTACCCAGACTTATGAGCTTCATCTAAAATAAGTTGTCGCAAATCACAAAATTTCAGAACCCAAAGACGTCTCGCAAAATACCGAGTACCATCAGTTCATACCTCTAACTATTTACTCAAGCCTCGGACCTTCCCGTTAAAAAATTCTTCTCCTTCAAGGCTTCTTGTTGAGCTGCAAGAATCTGCCTTGCGAGGTTTGTTCAAATGGTCATATTCAAGGCCCTAAACCTACGAGGTTCAACTCTCTCTTATGACTCAAAGCATCAGCCACGACATTGGTTTTTTTCCCGGAATGGCTAAAGGAGTTCACAATCATAATCGTTCAACAATTCAACCCATCTTCGCTACCTCATATTCCACTTTCTTTGATCAAAGATATGTTGAAGACTTTTGTGATCACTGTACACTGTACATTTGACCCCATATAAGTAATGGCTCCAATTATTGAGTGCGAACATAACAGCTCCCAATTCTAAATTATGGGTTGTATAATTATGTTCATGAATCTTCAACTGACGCGATGCGTAAGCAATGACTTTCTTTCGTTGCATCAAAACACAACCAAAGTCTTGACACGAAGCATCACAATAGATAACAAAATCATCATTACCCTCAGGTAGTGATAATATCAGTGCAGAAGTTAACTTCTTCTTCAGAGTTTGGAAAGCAGACTCTTGTTCACTCTTCCACTCGTACTTCTTCCCCTTATGTAGTGACCTGAACTTTTCCATGTTTATATATATTAATTGAGATTGATATTTACATGATTAAATGTTTCCAACATGTTAAGCAATCAAACTTGTTAAGACTTGATTAATTGAAATATGTTTCATATAGACAATTGACCACCCAAGTTGACCGGCGATTCACGAACGTTAAAACTTGTAAAAACGACATGACGATATATATATGGATATACATATGGTTAACATGAGATTATGATAAGTAAGTATCTCCATAAGTATATTAACAATGAGTTATATACATATAAACAAGACTACTAACTTAAGGATTTCGAAACGAGACATATATGTAACGATTATCGTTGTAACGACATTTAAATGTATATATATCATATTAAGATATATTAATATATCATAATATCATGATAATATAATAATTTAACATCTCATTAGATATAATAAACAATGGGTTAACAACATTAATTGAGATCGTTAACTTAAAGGTTTCAAAACAACACTTACATGTAACGACTAACGATGACTTAACGAATCAGTTAAAATGTATATACATGTAGTGTATTTAGATGTATTAAAATACTTTTGGAAGACTTTAAGACATATATCAAAACACTCATACTTAACGAAAATGGTTACAGTTACTTTCCCATTCTTTTCTTTCATCAAGAATTCTAGTCGTATTCTTACCCGTATTATACACAGCTTCAAAACGTACTTACTATGGGTATATACCAATAGGAACTAGCATGGGATTCCACTCTTGATTATGTCATGTATGACTAATCAATTTTAACTTCTACCATGAGCTAGTCAACTAACTAGAACTCCTTTTAACCCCACTCACCACTCACCAATTACCACTCATCATTCACTCCATTTCACTTCCAATTCTCTTTCTAATTCTCTCTCAACACACCCACACTATTATGAACGTATTTTTCCAGTAGTTAATCATCATCTTCATCAAAAATCACTTCAAGAATCAAGCTATAATCATCATAGGAAGAACACTTCAAGAACACTTCAAAAATCCCTTCAAGTTTACTAATTTACTTCCAAGCTTTCTAATCCATTCCAAGTAATCATCTAAGATCAAGAAACCTTTGTTATATACAGTAGGTTATCTTTCTTATTCAAGGTAATATTCATATTCAAACTTTGATTCAATTTCTATAACTATAAACTATCTTAATTCGAGTAAAAATCTTACTTGAACTTGTTTTTGTGTCATGATCCTACTTCAAGAACTTTCAAGCCATCCAAGATCCTTTGAAGCTAGATCATTTCTTGTCACTTCCAGTAGGTTTACCTACTAAACTTGAGGTAGTAATGATGTTCATAACATCATTCGATTCATATATATAAAACTATCTTATTCGAAGGTTTAAACTCGTAATCACTAGAACATAGTTTAGTTAATTCTAAACTTGTTCGCAAACAAAAGTTAATCCTTCTAACTAGACTTTTAAAATTAACTAAACACATGTTCTATATCTATATGATATGCTAACTTAATGATTTAAAACCTGGAAACACGAAAAACACCGTAAAACCGGATTTACGCCGTCGTAGTAACACCGCGGGCTGTTTTGGGTTAGTTAATTAAAAACTATGATAAACTTTGATTTAAAAGTTGTTATTCTGAGAAAATGATTTTTATTATGAACATGAAACTATATCCAAAAATTATGGTTAAACTCAAAGTGGAAGTATGTTTTCTAAAATGGTCATCTAGACGTCGTTCTTTCGACTGAAATGACTACCTTTACAAAAACGACTTGTAACTTATTTTTCCGACTATAAACCTATACTTTTTCTGTTTAGATTCATAAAATAGAGTTCAATATGAAACCATAGCAATTTTATTCACTCAAAACGGATTTAAAATGAAGAAGTTATGGGTAAAACAAGATTGGATAATTTTTCTCATTTTAGCTACGTGAAAATTGGTAACAAATCTATTCCAACCATAACTTAATCAACTTGTATTGTATATTATGTAATCTTGAGATACCATAGACACGTATACAATGTTTTGACCTATCATGTCGACACATCTATATATATTTCGGAACAACCATAGACACTCTATATGTGAATGTTGGAGTTAGCTATACAGGGTTGAGGTTGATTCTAAAATATATATAGTTTGAGTTGTGATCAATACTGAGATATGTATACACTGGGTCGTGGATTGATTCAATATAATATTTATCGATTTATTTCTGTACATCTAACTGTGGACAACTAGTTGTAGGTTACTAACGAGGACAGCTGACTTAATAAACTTAAAACATCAAAATATATTAAAAGTGTTGTAAATATATTTTGAACATACTTTAATATACATGTATATATTGTTATAGGTTCGTGAATCAACAGTGGCCAAGTCTTACTTCTCGACGAAGTAAAAAAATCTGTGAAAGTGAGTTACAGTCCCACTTTTAAAATCTAATATTTTTGGGATGAGAATACATGCAGGTTTTATAAATGATTTACAAAATAGACACAAGTACGTGAAACTACATTCTATGGTTGAATTATCGAAATCGAATATGCCCCTTTTTATTAAGTCTGGTAATCTAAGAATTAGGGAACAGACACCCTAATTGACGCGAATCCTAAAGATAGATCTATTGGGCCTAACAAACCCCATCCAAAGTACCGGATGCTTTAGTACTTCGAAATTTATATCATATCCGAAGGGTGTCTCGGAATGATGGGGATATTCTTAAATATGCATCTTGTTAATGTCGGTTACCAGGTGTTCACCATATGAATGATTTTTATCTCTATGTATGGGATGTGTATTGAAATATGAAATCTTGTGGTCTATTGTTACGATTTGATATATATAGGTTAAACCTATAACTCACCAACATTTTTGTTGACGTTTAAAGCATGTTTATTCTCAGGTGAATATTAAGAGCTTCCGCTGTTGCATACTAAAATAAGGACAAAATTTGGAGTCCATGTTTGTATGATATTGTGTAAAAACTGCATTCAAGAAACTGATTTCGATGTAACATATTTGTATTGTAAAACCATTATGTAATGGTCGTGTGTAAACAGGATATTTTAGATTATCATTATTTGATAATCTACGTAAAGCTTTTTAAACCTTTATTTATGAAATAAAGGTTATGGTTTGTTTTAAAAATGAATGCAGTCTTTGAAAAACGTCTCATATAGAGGTCAAAACCTCGCAACGAAATCAATTAATATGGAACGTTTTTAATCAATAAGAACGGGACATTTCAGTTGGTATCCGAGCGTTGGTCTTAGAGAACCAGAATTTTGCATTAGTGTGTCTTATCGATTTTGTTAGGATGCATTAGTGAGTCTGGACTTCGACCGTGTTTACTTGAAAAATGATTGCTTAACAAATTTTGTTGGAAACTATATATTTTTAACATGTTAATATTATGTGATATATTAATCTCTTAACGCGTTTGATATTATGTGATAGATGTCTACCTCTAGAACAAGTCCCATTGACTCACCTAATAATAATGAAGAGTCAAATATAAATTGGAATGATTCGTGGACTGATTCACAAGTTCCCGAAGAGGAACCGGAAGAAGAGTCGGAACCAGAAGAAGAATCGGAACCGGAAGAAGAATCGGAACCGGATGAAGAAATAGAACCGGTGGGGGAAATAATAAAATGGTTAAGTAAAAGAAAATCCTCAACCAACCGACCAAGGTTAATTATGGTCAATGGTGTTTCCGCTAAGGAAGCAAAATATTGGGAGGATTGCCAATTCTCCGATGAATCGGATTCTGACGAGAATTCCGATGATGTTATAGAAATTACCCCAACTGAATTTAAAAAGGCAAAAGAAAATAATAAGGGAAAGGGCATAAAAATAGAGAAATCTAATTCCAACCCCGATGAACTTTATATGTATCGTCAACCCCCGAAGTCCTTAAGTTGTAACAATGACCCGGGAACCTCTAAACCACCAGGTTTTTCTAAACCAATGTAGAAAACGACGGCTCGTATTAGGGGAACATCATATATCCCTAGAAACTTGGCAAAATGAACCAAAACTGAAGAAGAAGAAACAAGCGAGTCAGAATAAGATAGTTGTATTCGTGTGGTGTAATATATGTAATATAGTGTGCTTATGCTTTATGATATATGTAAAAATTGCTTGTATTAATAAGTATTTTTTTTATGAATCTAACTCTTGTCTATTTTACAGTATAAAAACACAAAATGGATAGACAACCCAATATTTTAAGAGACCTACCCGGAGACATGATTGATGAAATCTTGTCTAGAGTCGGTCAGAATTCTTCGGCACAACTATTTAAGGCGAGATCAGTTTGTAAGACATTCGAAGAACGTTCCAAGAATGTCTTGGTTTATAAAAGGCTTTCGTTCGAAAGATGGGGGATATCACATTGGGAAATCCATAAGTTACGATGTATTTACTTTGACGCATATATTGCGGGGAACCCAAATGCTATTTTACGCAATGGGTTAAGAAATTATTTTGACTCAATATATCCGAATATTGGACTTCGTGATTTAAAAAAAGCGGCTAACATGCAACATAAAGAAGCATGTTATGCTTACAGATTAGTAATGTTCGCTTCTCACCAAAGTGAGAACAAGAACATCGGGCTACAACTATTAAACAAAATGTTCCCACAAGTGACGGAGTCGGTAATTGGGGTAAGAAATGAGGTTTTTAGATTGTTACGGGACTGTTGGACATTACGTAACCCTCGTCCCTTTGACGACGTTACAACACGCTGTCTTATCAACGGCCATAACGGTTATGTTCCACAAGACCAAAGATGGGAAGTAGTCCTAGTAAAACCAGAATGCATGACTTGTTTCTGGACGTATGAATTACGTGTCTTTATTGCCTTTGCTGAACGACTTGTGTACTAGCTAGAATTATCTTCACAACTATCTTGTATCAAAGTTATTGTGTGCTATATTTCATGCTTTATGTAAAATAAGCGGTATTGTAAGTTTGTAAAATATTGTATAAAAATTTGAACGCGAAATATTATTATAATCAGTTTTTCATATAGAATTGTAGTAGTTGAATTGTATATTAGCTACTAAGTATGAACTTAACGGGTAGGTACTACCCGAATTTAAACTTATAAAATGCTAATATGAAGAAAAAGCTTTTATAAATGAGTTCATATTATGCTACGAAATACTATTAACTACTCTTAATATTCTGTATGATTAACTTGTTTCATTTGACTATTTTGAAGGAAATGGCACCGACTACTCGACACACCGTGAATATGAATGAAGAGGAATTTCGTACTTTTCTAGCTTCAAACATAGCCGCAGTACAGGCTGCGCTACATACCAACAATAACCTTGGATCTAGCAGTACAGGAAATCATGTAGGATGCACCTACAAAGAATTCACTGCTTGCAAACCTTTGGAATTTGATGGAACTGAAGGACTGATCGGATTGAAACGGTGGACCGAGAAGGTCGAATTGGTGTTTGCCATAAGTAAGTGTACTGAAGAGGACAAAGTAAAGTACGCTACGCATACCTTTATAGGTTCTGCGTTAACATGGTGGAATACCTATCTAGAGCAAGTGCGACAAGACGATGCGTACGCACTACCGTGGTCAGCATTCAAGCACTTGATGAACGAGAAGTACCGTCCCAGAACCGAGGTCAATAAGCTCAAGACAGAACTTAGAGGGTTACGAACCCAAGGATTTGATATTACCACGTACGAAAGACGATTCACAGAATTGTGCCTATTGTGTCCAGGAGCATTCGAAGATGAGGAAGAGAAGATCGACGCGTTTGTAAAAGGATTACCGGAAAGAATCCAAGAAGATATAAGTTCACACGAGCCCGCCTCCATACAACAGGCATGTAGAATGGCTCACAAACTAGTGAACCAGATTGAAGAAAGAATTAAAGAACAGACTGCTGAAGAGGCCAATGTGAAGCAAGTCAAAAGAAAGTGGGAGGAAAACGGTGATAAGAATCACCAATACAACAACAGCAATTACAACAATAATCGCAACAATTATCCCAACAATCGCAACATCAATCGCAACTACAACAAACGGCCCAACAACAACAACAACAACAGCAACTACAACAATCATCCCAAAAACAATAATAACCGCAACAACAACAACAATCAGAAGCAGCTATGCCAAAGGTGTGAAAAGTATCACTCGGGGTTCTGCACCAAATTTTGCAACAAGTGTAAAAGAAATGGTCATAGCGCGGCGAAGTGTGAGGTCTACGGACCAGGGGTTAATAGAACGAAAGGAACAAATGGTGTCGGAACGAGTAATGGTGGAGCAAGTAGTGTCGGGGCAAGTTATGCCAATGTAGTTTGTTATAAATGTGGAAAACCGGGCCACATTATTAGAAATTGCCCGAACCAGGAGAACACGAATGGACAAGGCCGCGGAAGAGTTTTCAATATTAATGCGGCAGAGGCACAAGAAGACCCGGAGCTTGTTACGGGTACGTTTCTTATTGACAATAAATTTGCTTACATTTTATTTGATTCGGGTGCGGATAGAAGCTATATGAGTAGAGATTTTTGTGCTAAATTAAGTTGTCCATTGATGCCTTTGGATAGTAAATTTTTACTCGAATTAGCAAATGGTAAATTAATTTCAGCAGATAATATATGTCGGAATCGAGAAATTAAACTGGTTAACGAAACATTTAAGATTGACTTGATACCAGTAGAGTTAGGGAGTTTTGATGTGATAATCGGTATGGACTGGTTGAAAGAAGTGAAAGCAGAGATCGTTTGTTACAAAAATGCAATTCGCATTATACGAGAAAAAGGAAAACCCTTAATGGTGTACAGAGAAAAGGGCAACACGAAGCTACATCTTATTAGTAATTTGAAGGCACAAAAACTAATAAGAAAAGGTTGCTATGCTGTTCTAGCACACGTCGAGAAAGTACAAACTGAAGAAAAGAGCATCAATGATGTTCCCGTCGCAAAAGAATTTCCCGATGTATTTTCGAAAGAATTTCCGGGATTACCCCCACATCGATCCGTTGAATTTCAAATAGATCTTGTACCAGGAGCTGCACCAATAGCTCGTGCTCCTTACAGACTCGTACCCAGCGAGATGAAAGAACTGCAAAGCCAATTACAAGAACTTTTAGAGCATGGTTTCATTCGACCAAGCACATCACCGTGGGGAGCTCCTGTTTAGTTTGTCAAGAAGAAAGATGGTACATTCAGGTTGTGTATCGACTACCGAGAGTTGAACAAACTTACCATCAAGAACCGCTACCCACTACCGAGAATCGACGACTTATTTGATCAACTACAAGGCTCGTCTGTTTATTCAAAGATTGACTTACGTTCCGGGTATCATCAAATGCGGGTGAAAGAAGATGATATTCCAAAGACTGCTTTCAGAACACGTTACGGTCATTACGAGTTTATGGTCATGCCATTTGGTTTAACTAATGCACCAGCTGTGTTCATGGACCTTATGAACCGAGTGTGTGGACCATACCTTGACAAGTTTGTCATTGTTTTCATTGATGACATACTTATTTACTCAAAGAATGACCAAGAACACGGTGAACATTTGAGAAAGGTGTTAGAAGTATTGAGGAAGGAAGAATTGTACGCTAAATTTTCAAAGTGTGCATTTTGGTTGGAAGAAGTTCAATTCCTCGGTCACATAGTGAACAAAGAAGGTATTAAGGTGGATCTGGCAAAGATAGAAACTGTTGAAAAGTGGGAAACCCCGAAAACTCCGAAACACATACGCCAATTTTTAGGACTAGCTGGTTACTACAGAAGGTTCATCCAAGACTTTTCCAGAATAGCAAAACCCTTGACATCATTAACGCATAAAGGGAAGAAATTTGAATGGAATGATGAACAAGAGAAAGCATTTTAGTTATTGAAGAAAAAGCTAACTACGGCACCTATATTATCATTGCCTGAAGGGAATGATGATTTTGTGATTTATTGTGATGCATCAAAGCAAGGTCTCGGTTGTGTATTAATGCAACGAACGAAGGTGATTGCTTATGCGTCTAGACAATTGAAGATTCACGAACAAAATTATATGACGCATGATTTGGAATTAGGTGCGGTTGTTTTTGTATTAAAGACTTGGAGGCACTACTTATATGGGGTCAAAAGTATTATATATACCGACCACAAAAGTCTTCAACACATATTTAATCAGAAACAACTGAATATGAGGCAGCGTAGGTGGATTGAATTATTGAATGATTACGACTTTGAGATTCGTTACCACCCGGGGAAGGCAAATGTGGTAGCCGATGCCTTGAGCAGGAAGGACAGAGAACCCATTCGAGTAAAATCTATGAATATAATGATTCATAATAACCTTACTACTCAAATAAAGGAGGCGCAACAAGGAGTTTTAAAAGAGGGAAATTTAAAGGATGAAATACCCAAAGGATCGGAGAAGCATCTTAATATTCGGGAAGACAGAACCCGGTATAGGGCTGAAAGGATTTGGGTACCAAAATTTGGAGATATGAGAGAAATGGTACTTAGAGAAGCTCATAAAACCAGATACTCAATACATCCTGGAACGGGGAAGATGTACAAGGATCTCAAGAAACATTTTTGGTGGCCGGGTATGAAAGCCGATGTTGCTAAATACGTAGGAGAATGGTTGACGTGTTCTAAGGTCAAAGCTGAGCATCAGAAACCATCAGGTCTACTTCAACAACCCGAAATCCCAGAATGGAAATGGGAAAACATTACCATGGATTTCATCACTAAATTGCCAAGGACTGCAAGTGGTTTTGATACTATTTGGGTAATAGTTGATCGTCTCACCAAATCAGCACACTTCCTGCCAATAAGATAAGATGACAAGATGGAGAAGTTAGCACGACTGTATTTGAAGGAAGTCATCTCCAGACATGGAATACCAATCTCTATTATCTCTGATAGGGATGTCAGATTTATTTCAAGATTCTGGCAGAAATTACAGCAAGCATTAGGAACTCGTCTAGACATGAGTACTGCCTATCATCCACAAACTGATGGGCAGAGCAAAAGGATGATACAAACGCTTGAAGACATGCTACGAGCATGTGTTATTGATTTCGGAAACAGTTGGGATCGACATCTACCGTTAGCAGAATTTTCCTACAACAACAGCTACCATTCAAGCATTGAGATGGCGCCGTTTGAAGCACTTTATGGTAGAAAGTGCAGGTCTCCGATTTGTTGGAGTGAATTGGGGGATAGACAGTTTACGGGTCCAGAGATTATACAAGAAACTACCGAGAAGATCATCCAAATTCAACAACGTTTGAAAACCGTCCAAAGTCGACAAAAGAGCTACGCTGACATTAAAAGAAAAGATATAGAATTTGAAATTGGAGAGATAGTCATGCTTAAAGTTGCACCTTGGAAAGGCGTTGTTCGATTTGGTAAACGAGGAAAATTAAATCCAAGGTATATTGGACCATTCAAGATTATTGTTCGTGTCGGACCAGTAGCTTACCGACTTGAGTTACCTCAACAACTCGCGGCTGTACATAACACTTTCCACGTCTCGAATTTGAAGAAATGTTTTGCTAAAGAAGATCTCACTATTCCGTTAGATGAAATCCAAATCAAAGAAAAACTTCAATTCATCGAAGAACCCGTCGAAATAATGGATCGTGAGGTTAAAAGACTTAAGCAAAACAAGATACCAATTGTTAAGGTTTGATGGAATGCTCGTAGAGGACCCGAGTTCACCTAGGAGCGTGAAGATCAGATGAAGAAGAAATACCCGCATCTATTTCCAGAAGATTCATCAACACCTTCAACAGCTTAAAATTTCGGGACGAAATTTATTTAACGGGTAGGTACTGTAGTGACCTGAACTTTTCCATGTTTATATATATTAATTGAGATTGATATTTACATGATTAAATGTTTCCAACATGTTAAGCAATCAAACTTGTTAAGACTTGATTAATTGAAATATGTTTCATATAGACAATTGACCACCCAAGTTGACCGGCGATTCACGAACGTTAAAACTTGTAAAAATGACATGACGATATATATATGGATATACATATGGTTAACATGAGATTATGATAAGTAAGTATCTCCATAAGTATATTAACAATGAGTTATATACATATAAACAAGACTACTAACTTAAGGATTTCGAAACGAGACATATATGTAACGATTATCGTTGTAACGACATTTAAATGTATATATATCATATTAAGATATATTAATATATCATAATATCATGATAATATAATAATTTAACATCTCATTAGATATAATAAACAATGGGTTAACAACATTAACTGATATCGTTAACTTAAAGGTTTCAAAACAACACTTACATGTAACGACTAACGATGACTTAACGACTCAGTTAAAATGTATATACATGTAGTGTATTTAGATGTATTAAAATACTTTTGGAAGACTTTAAGACATATATCAAAACACTCATACTTAACGAAAATGGTTACAGTTACTTTCCCATTCTTTTCTTTCATCAAGAATTCTAGTCGTATTCTTACCCGTATTATACACAGCTTCAAAACGTACTTACTATGGGTATATACTAATAGGAACTAGCATGGGATTCCACTCTTGATTATGTCATGTATGACTAATCAATTTTAACTTCTACCATGAGCTAGTCAACTAACTAGAACTCCTTTTAACCCCACTCACCACTCACCAATTACCACTCATCATTCACTCCATTTCACTTCCAATTCTCTTTCTAATTCTCTCTCAACACACCCACACTATTATGAACGTATTTTTCCAGTAGTTAATCATCATCTTCATCAAAAATCACTTCAAGAATCAAGCTATAATCATCATAGGAAGAACACTTCAAGAACACTTCAAAAATCCCTTCAAGTTTACTAATTTACTTCCAAGCTTTCTAATCCATTCCAAGTAATCATCTAAGATCAAGAAACCTTTGTTATATACAGTAGGTTATCTTTCTTATTCAAGGTAATATTCATATTCAAACTTTGATTCAATTTCTATAACTATAAACTATCTTAATTCGAGTAAAAATCTTACTTGAACTTGTTCTTGTTTTTGTGTCATGATCCTACTTCAAGAACTTTCAAGCCATCCAAGATCCTTTGAAGCTAAATCATTTCTTGTCACTTCCAGTAGGTTTACCTACTAAACTTGAGGTAGTAATGATGTTCATAACATCATTCGATTCATATATATAAAACTATCTTATTCGAAGGTTTAAACTCGTAATCACTAGAACATAGTTTAGTTAATTCTAAACTTGTTCGCAAACAAAAGTTAATCCTTCTAACTTGACTTTTAAAATTAACTAAACACATGTTCTATATCTATATGATATGCTAACTTAATGATTTAAAACCTGGAAACACGAAAAACACCGTAAAACCGGATTTACGCCGTCGTAGTAACACCGCGGGCTGTTTTGGGTTAGTTAATTAAAAACTATGATAAACTTTAATTTAAAAGTTGTTATTCTGAGAAAATGATTTTTATTATGAACATGAAACTATATCCAAAAATTATGGTTAAACTCAAAGTGGAAGTATGTTTTCTAAAATGGTCATCTAGACGTCGTTCTTTCGACTGAAATGACTACCTTTACAAAAACGACTTGTAACTTATTTTTCCGACTATAAACCTATACTTTTTCTGTTTAGATTCATAAAATAGAGTTCAATATGAAACCATAGCAATTTGATTCACTCAAAACGGATTTAAAATGAAGAAGTTATGGGTAAAACAAGATTGGATAATTTTTCTCATTTTAGCTACGTGAAAATTGGTAACAAATCTATTCCAACCATAACTTAATCAACTTGTATTGTATATTATGTAATCTTGAGATACCATAGACACGTATACAATGTTTCAACCTATCATGTCGACACATCTATATATATTTCGGAACAACCATAGACACTCTATATGTGAATGTTGGAGTTAGCTATACAGGGTTGAGGTTGATTCCAAAATATATATAGTTTGAGTTGTGATCAATACTGAGATACGTATACACTGGGTCGTGGATTGATTCAAGATAATATTTATCGATTTATTTCTGTACATCTAACTGTGGACAACTAGTTGTAGGTTACTAACGAGGACAGCTGACTTAATAAACTTAAAACATCAAAATATATTAAAAGTGTTGTAAATATATTTTGAACATACTTTAATATACATGTATATATTGTTATAGGTTCGTGAATCAACAGTGGCCAAGTCTTACTTCTCGACGAAGTAAAAAAATCTGTGAAAGTGAGTTATAGTCCCACTTTTAAAATCTAATATTTTTGGGATGAGAATACATGCAGGTTTTATAAATGATTTACAAAATAGACACAAGTACGTGAAACTACATTCTATGGTTGAATTATCGAAATCGAATATGCCCCTTTTTATTAAGTCTGGTAATCTAAGAATTAGGGAACAGACACCCTAATTGACGCGAATCCTAAAGATAGATCTATTGGGCCTAACAAACCCCATCCAAAGTACCGGATGCTTTAGTACTTCGAAATTTATATCATATCCGAAGGGTGTCCCGGAATGATGGGGATATTCTTATATATGCATCTTGTTAATGTCGGTTACCAGGTGTTCACCATATGAATGATTTTTATCTCTATGTATGGGATGTGTATTGAAATATGAAATCTTGTGGTCTATTGTTACGATTTGATATATATAGGTTAAACCTATAACTCACCAACATTTTTGTTGACGTTTAAAGCATGTTTATTCTCAGGTGAATATTAAGAGCTTCCGCTGTTGCATACTAAAATAAGGACAAGATTTGGAGTCCATGTTTGTATGATATTGTGTAAAAACTGCATTCAAGAAACTGATTTCGATGTAACATATTTGTATTGTAAAACCATTATGTAATGGTCGTGTGTAAACAGGATATTTTAGATTATCATTATTTGATAATCTACGTAAAGCTTTTTAAACCTTTATTTATGAAATAAAGGTTATGGTTTGTTTTAAAAATGAATGCAGTCTTTGAAAAACGTCTCATATAGAGGTCAAAACCTCGCAACGAAATCAATTAATATGGAACGTTTTTAATCAATAAGAACGGGACATTTCACCTTATGCGTTAAAGCAGTCTGAGGTTTCGCTACTCGTGAAAAATCTTGAATGAACCTTCTATAATAGCCTGCCAAACCTAGGAACTGACGAATCTGAGTAAGAGTTTTCAGAAATTTCCCACTTCCCAATTGCCTCAATCTTAGCAGGATCAACTTGAATTCCCTGTTTATTAACCACGTGCCCAAGGAATTGAACTTCTTTCAACCAGAGCTACCATTTAGAAAAATTCAGCATACAGCTCTTCTTTTCTTAACAAATCAAGCACTTATCTTCGTGCTCTCGATCACTTCTTGGAATAGATAAGGATATCATCGATGAAAACGTTAATGAATTTATCCAGATATGGGCTACACACGGGGTTCATGAGGTCCATGAACACAGCAGGTGCATTGGTTAATCCGAGCGGCATAACAAGAAATTCGTAGTGACCATAACGGGTACGAAAAGCGGTTTTCGAAATATCAGTTTCTTTAGCCCGCAGTTGGTGATAACTGGAACGAAGGTCAATCTTAGAATAAATGGACGAACCTTGGAGTTGATCGAACAGATCATCAATTCTCGGAAAAGGTTAACGGTTCTTAACTGTAAGCTTGTTCAACTTGCGATAATCAATATACCATCGGAACGAACCACCTTTCTTCTTAACAACCAAAACAGAAGCTCCCCAAGGGGACGAACTGGGACGAATGAAATATAGTTGCAACAATGAAGGAAAATATATATGGAGTAGTCACATCGGTGGCATATATATTTAAGGCAATTCTCTCAAAGGAGATAACGAGGATCATGGACTTCAAAGTAAATTTTCATTACATTTCCTAAAGGAAGACGTACGAAAGGTGTGATATTTCAACGAGAGTGTACTTCCTTGTACAATGAGCGAGAAAATCTAGGATTCATCCATATTCTTAAATTTATGTGCGGATGAAAAGAACGCGAATCATGGGTTATAAATAATGGCCGACTCCAGGTGGGATGAATCTCCAAAAATAATTTCGTGCACCTCAAAGTATTGAATCCTAGGATTGATGTTTACGAGGGTGTTGCGGTTGACAGCGAATATTGAGAGTAGAAACTCCTCAAACGGTCTAGTGTAATATATATCCATGATACCCACTATAACAACAGTTGGGGTAGAAACCCATCTAGCGCCTTTTCTACAATAGGGTGACCACCGAGTGTACCCCAGAAAATTGATTTATCGGTCCGCGTTTCGGCCATGTTCAACCATAAGAGGAAAAATTTTATGAGCGCAAAGACTTTCCAACAAATTCTATAAAACCGGAATCCAAAGTGGTGTAAGAGTTTCTATCAATGAACTTAAGGGTAAGTTTCATCCTTAAACGGAGAATAAGAAGAACCGTGATCCAAACACTCTGTAGAGTAATGCGAAAATTTGATAAGATCAATCAAAAGGGGTTTTGAAAAAGCTTTAAACGTTTGATGCGACATCATAAACGGAGCGAAGTTCTTAGTAATTTAGAATTATGTACAACGTGTACCATTTTATATAAAACAATTTGACTTAATCAAACAGCTCAATAAATGAGTGGTTTAAAATAATTCTTGAAGGTATGATTTAGTATATACTAGCCAAAATAGGTAAGGGTAAATTTATTCATTTGAATCCATACGTACATATATGATTTTATAATTTGTATACATGACAAAATATTTCATTATTTCTATTCGCCCATAATCTCGTGAGAACCGTCCAATTAAACAAATGTGTAAAACTCCCGATGATAAACAGAGTATCTGTATTTCAGAGGTTACAAGTTGAAGTAAGATCGTGAAAGATCGAGTAAAGGACTTGAATCGCCGTGCGACATTTGACCAACAAATGTTACGGGGTCATGAAAACTAATGAGTTAAATGTTGTTTTGACTATTATCAGGACATAAGTCCTTGGGCCAAAACTGTTCCCGAGTGAAGCTGTTGCTAACAAGCGAGTTATGAAAGGATAGAGCATGAGATAGATAATCTGGTTAAAACGAGCTTCTCGTATATCCACAAATAAGATAATGAATATTTTCCCTATCTATGTAATACATCGGAACTTCTGAATGAGAAGTGTAAAAATTTTCTTTGACTCGCTTTCTATTCCTCATGTCACAATATTGGGACTTCTTTATGAATTAACGTAATATAATCACGTTGGCCTGACGCCATTATATTTCACTAATTCATAGTTCCATTCCAATAGCACTACATGAGGTCAAGACACGTGATCAACCTCGGATTTCCACACAATTTCTCTAAAACAATTTCTTAAACAATGTGCTAAGGATAGCACAAGAGACAACAACATCACAAGTAACGAATAGGAGTAACGATGACATAAAAATATCTTCGAAGTACCAAGAATCTCTAAAAGTCAAGAGTGACGTTTTCCGATTCAAAAACCAAAGCACATAGGCACAACGGCACGTAATATAACAAGAATGTTATATACCTAAACATAATAGCTGACATTGAAATGCCGAGCATTTAGAAGTCAAGAATGACATCTCGCGTAAGATAACTCAAACATTATATATACATAACCATAATAGATGACATAGAAATGTCGCGAATTTCAGAAGTCAAGAATGACGCCCCTCGGTTTCACTACCCGATGTGTTCTTATAAGGATAAGTTCGCATGAGTCAGAGAATACGTTTAAATCGGAATGGGAGTTCCTCCCGGATTCAGAACATAATATAGATGTATGTATGATAACAATATACATACCAATACGATACAAATAATCACATATAATAATATATTATAGGCCGGGCTGTAGACTAGACTCACTAATGCACCCTATTGACTCGGGTAACGACATCAATGCAGCCTAATTCCCTACAACCAGAGCTCTGATACCAACTTTAACGACCCGTCAAAGTACACTTGACGACCATCGTTATCTTGGTCCCACAGCTTGATCAATACTCTATATGAATTTAATAAATAACCTTGCATTCTTTATTTAAAACTAATTTCCTATAAAGGAAACCTATCAAAATATGTAAGTTTAGAAAAACCATACACTATTACTTAACCAAAAGTTGACCTAAACAAAGTCAACAACATCCACTCTTAAATGTATCAAAATAGAATGCAAGTTAATGTTTAACAAAAGCTGCCATCATAAATATGCAGACTCTCTAAGCACAGCGGAAGCAATCAATCATGAACCTGAGAATAAAACATGCGAGTAACTGTCAACAAAAATGTTGAGTGAATTATAGGTTTAATATTACAAACAATATTTAATTTAAACCATAAAATTTATGTTTGAAAACATAAAAACTCCTTTTTGGACCACAAAATTATATACTAGAAAACATATAATAAAACATTATTCCATTTTTCGTGAGCCACCTGGTAACCACTTAACCCTTTATTTACCCTTGCCAAACACAATAAATAATATACACCGAACAAGTGTATCTATAACAAAATACGAAGTACTAAACATTCCGATTATAAATTGCTAGCGCGACTAGCTCGAAATGGGGTTGTCAAACCCGATAGATCTATCCGTAGGATTCGCGTTCACCAGTAGAAACCAGTGATTACAGTCACCAGACTAGGGAATATTTTTGTTCAACTCACAATGAATAATTTAAACCAACTTCCACATGTGTACAAAATATAAAATAAATTGCATGTATTCTCATCCCAAAAGATTTAAAATAGAAAGATGGGACTATAACTCACCTTAATAGCAAACAAAGTAACCACACAAACATGCGAACAAAAAATGAAGTAAAGTGATCAAGAATGATCACAACGCTGACCTATAAATAAAGCAGGTCGATATAAATAACTAACTTAGGTCAAATCTTAGTATGATAGCTATTGTACATGTTGCAAGTAGTCATAGAACAATACTCAACATGCATCGGTTTGATCGGAACAGCGTACGGACACACACTTTCTATTTTTAGAAAGTTTCTATTTTTAGCAGGTTTCCATTTTTGGAAAGTTTCTATTTTTGGAAAGTTTCTATTTTTGGAAAGTTTCTATTTTAGGAAAGTTTTAATTTAGGAAAGTTTCCTTTATTTAGAAAGCCAACAAAAGTCAACTGAAAGTCAAAGTCAACCGGAAGTCAACTCAAAAGTCAACCTTGGTCAAACCTAGTCAACGTTAATTTTAAAAGTGTAAGTTGTAATAATAATGTAAGTTATAATGTTTATTAAAGTTAAATATGTCTAATTATGTCATAACATAAGTTTAATTAAATTAAAATGAATTATTAAAGTTAATATAAGTTTAAATGATATAATTAATATAACATAAGTATTTAATTAATTAATTAAATATTATTCATAATATAAGTATTATTAATTAATAATAAATTTTAAATCATATCATAAGTATTATTAATTAATAATGAATTATTAATCATATCATAAGTTTCTAATTATAATTATTAAATCATAAGTATTTAATAATTAAATTATAATTAATTAATAACTAAGCCTTATAATAATTAAATAATTATTTAATCCTTATTATAAGTCTCATTATAATAATCTCATAATATAAGTTTAATACTTACCATAAGTATTTTCCATTAATAATAAAAATATTATTAATTAAAAGTTTAATTAAAATTTTAATTAAATCATAAGTAATAATTAAATGATATAATAAATATATATCATAAGTCTTAAATAATAATAATTACCTTTTTTATCATAAGTAATTAAATGATAATGAAATCCATTATTTTTATCATAAGTTTAATAGTTAATCATAAATTTTAAATCAAAAGTTCATCGGGTCGTATCTTGAGCCCCGGGTGTCGGTTTTCGGCGAGCCTTACATATATCTCCGCCTAATCAAACCACCCGACACTTTGGTACACTCAAGAACACACCAAGAACAGTCCACAAGTTATGGTGATCAGCCATGACACCACTTGGAACTTCAATTCAATCAAAAACGTGTTTTAGCTACAACGGGTGATTCGTGGCTCGGATTTAGGTGACCTGAACATGAAAGTTCATCCCACCATCAGTCCTAACTCACTAACACACCCTAAAGACACCAAGGAAGGTCACAAAGTCGGACCAAACCTGGTTCATACCAATTCCACATTTCAATCTTAACAAAATAGTAATCTGATCATAACTAGGGCTCCGGAAATCGAAACGACATGAATCCGGAGTCTAAAATTAATGTCTTGATGAGAGGAACTCATCTAACTACTTTATTTTAACTTTTATAACAGTCACAATATCATAATTGAACGAATTATCTGCTGTCCCAATCAAATCAAACCGAAAACAAGTGTTTATGAGTAATTCTATGCATACAAACACCTTTACAACAACAAGTAATCATCATACTAATAATATAAACATCAAAAACAGAAATATAAAGAAATATTAAAAGTTCTAGGGTTAGGGTTTATACCCTAATCGAGAAACAATTAATTGATTCGCGTATAGGAGATCGTGTAGAACGCGTTGATGTATATTAATTTATGATCCAAGAAGCAATTGATGAAGGATGATGGTGATAGTGATGGTGTAGGTGACGGCTACAAAGGGAGGAAGAAGGAGGAGTTTTCACAAAAAAAGAAATTAGGTTTAAAATGAGAGAATGGAAATGACCTTGTAAAAATTAAATGGAAAAACAAAAGCTAACACTCCCCTTAGGGAGTTTCGGCCGAATAGGGTAGGGTGGGCCCCATAAGTGGGCCAACTTTGATAAATGAAAATTTTCTTATGGCCCGAACGCTCGATCGAAACCCGAAACGCGAAAACACGACTACGCGATTGAAAATTCGGAGAGATAACAAATACGCGACGAAAAATAATTATAAATACTATATATAATCATATGACATTAAAATGTCATATTTAAAATATTTAGGACTTAAAATCCCAAAAACTCGACCGTTGGTTTGAAAACCGAAAAGATTCGCCGGATAGAAATCCGAGACACGTAGAAACGTACAACTTAAAATATGAATACAAATATTCATATAACACATAATAATAAATATATTATTACAAAAATAATAATATAGGTCATAGAAATGACGTGGCACGAATAATAATTAACAGTCGTTAAATAATTAACGGCAAAAGATAACGGAAAAAGTAGGGTCGTTACACTGCTCGTTCATCAATTGCTTGAATGCTGACCACGGTAGTGCGTAAGCAACATCTTGTCCTACCTGCTCGAGATAGGTATTCCACCATGTTAACGCCGTACCTGTGAAGGTATGCGTAGCGTACTTTACTTTGTATTCTTCAGTACATTTACTTATGGCAAACACCGATTCAACCTTCTCGGTCCACCGTTTCAATCCGATTGGACCCTCGATTCTATCAAATTCCAAAGGTTTGCAGGCAGTGAATTCTTTGTAGAAACATCCTACACGATTTCTTGTGGAATTTGTTCCACTGCGGCATGCACTGCGGCTATGTTCGCAGCAAGGAAAACACGGAAGACTTCCTCACTCATGTTCAAGTTCTGATGAGTCGTCGGTGCCATTTCCTTCAAAAATAGCCAAAAGAATTGAGTTAATCATATAGAATTTAAGAGTAGTCAACAGTATTTCGTAGCATAATATGAACTTATTTATAAAAGCTTTTTCTTCATATTAGCATTTTATAGTTTTAATTCGGGTAGTACCTACCCATTAAGTTCATACTTAGCAGCTATTATACAATTCAACTACTACGATTCTATATGAAAAACTTATTACAATAATATTTCGCGTTCAAACTTATACAATATTTTACAAACTTACAATACCGCTATTATATATATAGGATGAAATATAGCACATAATAACTTTGTTACTCGGCAGCTATAAAGGCAATTCTAGTTAATACGCAAGTTGTTTAAACTTAAAATTCATAAGTCCAGAAACAAGTCATGCATTCAGGTTTTACTAAGACGACTTCCCATCCTTGATCTTGTGGAAAGTAACCGTTATGACCATTTGCTAGGCAGCATGTTGTAATGTCGTCAAAAAGATGAGGGTTTTGTAATGTCCAACAGCCCCGTAATAATCTAAAAACCTTGTTTCTCACCCCAACTACTGAATCCGTCACTTGTGGGAAGATTTTATTTAAAAGTTGTAATCCGATGTTATTTTTCTCACTTTGGTAAGAAGCGAACATCACTAACCCGTAAGTATAACATGCTTCTTTATGTTGCATGTTAGAAGCTCTTTCTAACTTACGAAATCCTATGTTACGATATGTTGAGTCAAAATAGGTTCTCAACCCGTAGCGTAAAATTGCATTTGGGTTCCCCGCATTTAACGCTTTAAAGAAAACACGGCGTAACTTATGGTCTCCCCAATGTGATATACCCCACCTATCAAAGGAAAGCCTTTTATAAACTAAGGCATTTCTGGAAAGACTTTCAAATGTTTGAAAAGTTAATTTTGCCATAACTAAATGTGCTGATGAATTCTGACCGACTCTAGATAAGATTTCCTCAATCACATCCTCTGGTAGGTCTTCTAAAATATTCGATTGTCTACCCTTAACGTCCATTTTGTTTTTATACTGTAAAATAGACAAGGATTAGATTCGTAAAAGATAATTAACAAACAATACAAGTAATTTTTACATAGAACATAAAAGTACAAGCACACTACAATACATATAATACACAACATGATTACAACCCTCTAATCTATATCACTGGTTTCTTCTTCTTCGGACTTGGTTCGTTTTCCTAATTTTCTAGGGATATATGGTGTTCCTCTAATACGAGCCGTCATTTTCCACAATGGTTTAGAAAAACCTGGTGGTTTAGAGGTTCCTGGGTTATTGTTACAATTTAGGAAATACGGATGTTGCCGATACATATAAAGTTCATCGGGGTTGGAATCAGGTTTCTCCTTTTTTATACCTTTGTCCTTATTATTTTCTTTTGCTTTATTAATTTGGGTCGAGGTAATTTCTATAACATCATCGGAATCCTCATCGGGATCCGATTCATCGGAAAATTGGTAATCTTCCCAATATTTTGCTTCCTCGGCGGAAACACCATTGACCATTTTTAACTTTGGTCCGCTGGTTGAGGATTTTTTTTTATTTAATCGATTTACTGTAGGTATCAATATTTCTTCCTCCGGAACCTCTTCTTCTTTCGGTTCCTCCTCTTCCGGTTCCTCCTCTTCCGGTACTTCTTCGGGAATTTGTGAATCTTCCCAAAATATATTCAACTCTTCATTATTATTAGGTGAGTCGATGTGATTTGTACTAGAGGTAGACTTCTATCACACAATATCAAACACGTTAAGAGATTAATATATCACATAATATTTACATGTTAATAATATATAGTTTCCAACAAAAAAAATTGTTAAGCAATCGTTTTTGATGAAAAACACGGTCGAAGTCCAGATCACTAATGTATCCTAACAAACTCGATAAGACACACTAATGCAAATTTCTGGTTCTCTAAGACCAACGCTTGGATACCAACTGAAATGTCCCGTTCATATTGATTATAAACGTTCCATATTAATTGATTTCGTTGCGAGGTTTTGACCTCTATATGAGACGTTTTTCAAAGACTGCATTCGTTTTTAAAAACAAACCATAACCTTTATTTTATCGACAAGGTTAAAAGGACATCACCTAGATTATCCAGAAATGATAATCTAAAAAATATCACACTTACACACTACCAATACATATTGGTTTACAATATTAATATGTTACAACAAAGTAAATCTCGAATGCAGTTTTAAACAATATTATACAAGCATGCTGACACCAAATCTTGTCCTTATTTTAGCATGCAACAGCGGAAGCTCTTAATAATCACCTGAGAATAAACATGCTTTAAACGTCAACATAAATGTTGGTGAGTTATAGGTTTAACCTATATATTTATCAAATCGTAATAATAGACCACAAGATTTCATATTTCAATATACATCCCATTCATAGAGATAAAAATCATTCATATGGTTTGAACACCTGGTAACCGACATTAACAAGATGCATATAAGAATATCCCCTATCATTCAGGGACATCCATCGGACATGATAAAACAACATCGAAGTACTAAAGCATCTGCTACAACGGATGGGGTTTGTTGGGCCCAATAGATCTATCTTTAGGATTCGCGTCAATAGTAGACTGGTTTACTAATTCTTAGGTTACCAAGTAAAAAGGGGCATATTCGGCTTCGATCGTTCAACCATAGAAAGTAGTTTCATGTACTTGCATCTATTTTGTAAAACATTTATAAAGCTGCATGTATTCTCATCCCAAAAATATTAGATTTTAAAAGTGGGACTATAACTCACTTTCACAGATTTTTACTTCGTCGGGAAGTAAGACTTGGCCACTGGTCGATTCACGAACCTATAACAAATATGTACATATATATTAAAGTATGTTCAAAATAAAATTACAACATTTTAATACATTTTAATGTTTTAAGTTTATTAAGTCAGCTGTCCTCGTTAGTAACCTACAACTAGTTGTCCACAGTTAGATGTACAGAAATAAATCGATATATATATCTTGAATCAATCCACGACCCAGTGTATACACATCTCAGGCTAGATCACAACTCAAAGTATATATATTTTTGGAATCAACCTCAACCCTGTATAGCTAACTCCAACAATACTGCATATAGAGTGTCTATGGTTGTTCCAAATAATATATGTACATGGGTCGAAATGATATGTCAAAACATTTGCATACGTGTCTATGGTATCCCAAGATTACATAATATATTAGAATACATGTATAATACAATATGAGTTAGCTAGGATATGATTAATATAGATTTATTACCAATTTTCACATAGCTACAACAACAAAAATTATCCAATCTTGTTTTACCCATAACTTCTTCGTTTCAAATCCATTTTGAGTAATTCAAGTTGCTATGGTTTAATATTGAACTTAAGTTTATGAATCTAAATAGAAAAAGTATAAGTTTATACTCGGAAATATAGGTTACAAGCCGTATTTGTAAAGGTAGTCATTTCAGTCGAAAGAACGACGTCTAGATGACCATTTTGGAAAACATACTTTCACTTTGAGTTTAACCATGATTTTTGGATATAGTTTCATGTTCATAAGAAAAATTATTTTCCCAGAAGAACAACTTTTAAATCAAAGTTTATCATAGTTTTTAATTATCTAACCCAAAACAGCCCGCGGTGTTACTACGACGACGTATATCCGGTTTTACGGTGTTTTTCGTGTTTTCAGGTTTTAAATCATTAAGTTAGCATATCATATAGATATAGAACATGTGTCTAGTTGATTTTAAAAGTTAAGTTAGAAGGATTAACTTTGTTTGCAAACAAGTTTAGAATTAAGTAAACTATGTTCTAGTGATTACATGTTCAAATCTTTGAATAAGATAGTTATACATATATGAATCAAATGATGTTATGAACATCATTACTACCTCAAGTTTAGTAGGTAAACCTACTGGAAATGATGAAAAAATAACTTGAGCTTCAAAGGATCTTTGATGGCTTGGAAGTTCTTGAAATAGAATCATGACACAAAAACAAGTTCAAGTAAGATTATTACTCGAATTAAGATAGTTATAGTTATAGAAATTAAATCAAAGCTTGAATATGAATATTACCTTGATTTAGAAAGATAACCTACTGTAAATAACAAAGGTTTCTTGATCTTAGATGATTGCTTGGAATGGATTAGGAAACTTGGAAGTAAACTTGTAAACTTGGAAGTGTTCTTGATGTGTTCTTGAGTAATTGTTATTATGATGATTATAGGTAATAACCAAAGCTTGTATTTGATGATTTTTGCTAAAAAAAATAGTAACTTAGACGTTCATGGAAGAGTGTGTGTGTTTTGAGAGAGAATTGGGAAGAAAATTGGAAGTGAAATGGAGTAGGTGGTGAGTGGTGAAGGTGAGTGGGGTTAAAAGGAGTTCTTGTTTTTGTTTCCTTGCTCATAAGTCATGCTAGTTGTCTAATTGTTGGTTCCACATGTTTGTTAACTATCTAGGGCTGCTAAGAGCTAAATTATTATGTGTATATACCAATAGTATATACATCTAGGAGCTGGGTATTGTACGAGTACGAATACGGTTGCATACGAGTAGAATTATTGATGAAAATGAATGAGAATGCAATTGTAAGCATTTTTTAAGTAGAAGTACTTTGATATGTGTCTTGAAGTCTTTCAAAAGTGTAATAATACATCTAAATACACTACATGTATATACATTTTAACTGAGTCGTTAAGTCATCGTTAGTCGTTTCATGTAAGTGTTGTTTTGAAACCTTTAAGTTAACGATCTCATTTAATGTTGTTAACCCATTGTTTATTGATAATGCTAAAAACGAACATATATTTCATAGCATTACCCCTCAAGAAAGACAATCTTTTAGTTGCAGTTGTCCTATTTACAAGTGATATTCGTTTAAATAATAAAAGGTAAAGACAAAAGACAGATTTGACGAATTGAAGACGCAAACGACCAAAAAGCTCAAAAGTACAAAATACAATCAAAGAGGTTCCAATTATTGATAAGAAACGTCTCAAAATTACAAGAGTACAAGATTCAAAATGCAAAGTACAAGATATTAAATTGTACGCAAGGACGTTCGAAAATCCGGAACCGGGACCAGAGTCAACTCTCAACGCTCGACGCAACGGACTAAAAATTACAAGTCAACTATGCACATGAATATAATATAATATATAATTAATTCTTAAAATTAATATATATATATTATATTATATTTAAAAACCGTCGGCATAAAAAAACAAAGACTTTTGAGCCTCCCCAGCTGGCCATGCGATCGCATGGCCTGGAGGAAGAAACTCCATGCGATTGCATGAGCATCTTTTCCAGTTCACAAGTCCTATAAAATTGAGTGTTTGGTGCATCATTCAACATATAATCTATCTCTCTCTCTCAATATACGTAAATATATATATATATAATTTATATTTTAATTTTAATTTTAATTTTAAATTCTAATAATAAGGGTATGTTAGCGAATGTTGTAAGGGTGTAAGTCGAAATTCTGTCCGTGTAACGCTACGCTATTTTTAATCATTGTAAGTTATGTTCAACCTTTTTAATTTAATGTCTCGTAACTAAGTTATTATTATGCTTATTTAAAACGAAGTAATCATGATGTTGGGCTAAAAATATTAAAATTGGGTAATTGGGCTTTGTACCATAATTGGGGTTTGGACAAAAGAACGACACTTATGGAAATTAGACTATGGGCTATTAATGGGCTTTATATTTGTTTAACTAAATGATAGTTTGTTAATTTTAATATAAATATTTACAATTGGGCGTCCCTATAAATAACCATATACACTGGATCGGACACGATGGGCGGGGTATTTATATGTACGAATAATCGTTCATTTAATCGGACACGGGAATGGATTAATAGCCACTAGAATTATTAAAAAAGGGGTGAAATTATATACAAGAACACTTGGTGTAATTGTTAACAAAGTATTAAAACCTTGGGTTACACGCAGTCGATAACCTGGTGTAATTATTAAACAAAGTATTAAAATCTTGTTACAGTTTAAGTCCCCAATTAGTTGGAATATTTAACTTCGGGTATAAGGATAATTTGACGAGGATACTCGCACTTTATATTTATGACTGATGGACTGTTATGGACAAAAACCAGACGGACATATTAAATAATCCAGGACAAAGGACAATTAACCCATGGGCATAAAACTAAAATCAACACATCAAACATCATGATTACGGAAGTTTAAATAAGCATAATTCTTTTATTTCATATTTAATTTCCTTTATTTTACATTTAATTGCACTTCTAATTATCGCACTTTTATTTATTGTCATTGTATTTAATTGCACTTTTAATTATCGTACTTTTTAATTATCGCAATTTTATTTTATCGCACTTTTATTTATCGCAATTTTCTTATCGTTATTTACTTTACGCTTTAAATTAAGTTATATTTATTTTTATTATTTTACATTAGATTTTAACTGCGACTAAAGTTTTTAAAATCGACAAACCGGTCATTAAACGGTAAAAACTCCCCTTTATAACAATAATATTACTTATATATATTTGTATTTTTATAAAATAAAACTAATATAGCGTTAAGCTTTGTTTAAAGATTTTTCCCTGTGGAACGAACCGGACTTACTAAAAACTACACTACTGTACGATTAGGTACACTGCCTATAAGTGTTGTAGCAAGGTTTAGGTATATCTATTCTATAAATAAATAAATATCTTGTGTAAAATTGTATCGTATTTAATAGTATTTCCTTGTAAAATTTAATAGTATTTTATTCCCCTTAGCTTTAACATCAAGTATTTTTGGCGCCGCTGCCGGGGAACTTAAAATCTAGCTTAAACGTCGGAAGCACAACGCTAATATAAAAAAAAATGATTTTTATTTTTAAGTTTACTTTTATAAAAAATACGCTTTTGTAAAAATACGTTTTAAATATCCAAAAATATAAAAAGAAAAACAAAAATATAAATATTTTTAAGAATTTGTTAAATATTTAAGTTCTATAAAAATTTCTTTATCTTTATTTTATAAAAATATAAGTTTTATTTAATTTATATAAATATATTTTTAAAACAGAAAAAATAAACACAGAAAAAAAATATAATAAAAATTCTCGGCCTGCTACTGTAGCAGCCCGTATCCTGGCCCAAATCCTCAGCTCATGCGATCGCATGAGCCCGAAGACAATATCTCATGCGATCGCATGAGATCACCTGACACGCCACTGTTGCCCTAAAACAGCATTAAATACGGAGTAATTATTATTTAATTTAAAACCCTAATTAGGTTTTCTTATTTAATTATTTATTAGTTTTATTATTATTTTGTATTTTTAGTTTAATTTGTTTAATTAATTTATAAAATTAATAGTTTTATTAAATAAATAATATAAAAATAATATTTTTATAAAAATTGTACTTTTTACAACTTTTAGTATATTTTTATATTTTGTACCTTTTTAATTGTTTTAGCATAATATTTGTGTTTTTTCGCTCATATTTAGTTTTAATCCATAGTTTTTGCCGTAGCTTATTTTTATTTCTAGAATTTTAGGATTTGCCGTAAAATCCCTTAAGTGCTTTTTCTTTAGACTAAGATTTAGGTGCTTTAGAATTTTGCGACGCCTTTTTAAGTTTTTGTACCTTTTCAAGTTATTGCCATTTGGGATATAGTTTTACTTGTAAGCTTTAATATTTTTAGACGCAACTTTTAATTTTAAGTTTTTAGTTCCTTTTTAAGTTTTAACGCGCTACTTTCTTATTTTTATTTTTCGACACCTTTTACCTATGTATCAATTATCACTCCAATTAGTAATCTCAATTTGCAATTTTAATTTTAAGTTAGTGATAGTAATAAGGTTGTGTTAGTCGAGTGTTTTAAAGTTTTATAGTCATTTTTCTTTTTTTCTTATTTTTCGACCCCTTTTATTTTTCAACCCTTCCCTTTTTCGACCTTTTTCGACGCGCACTTTTTCTTTCTTATTTCTCGTCATTCTAGTTTTTAGGACATAGATTTTTATTCTACTTCTTATCTAAACTTCTGAAAATTACGAAAATTTATTTTAAGTGGTTAAATTGATAGACATCAAAATTTTCTAGTTCGTAGTAATAGTTGGATTTGTACGTGGACCGGGTTATTGGAGCCAAACAGTACTCAATTATATTGAGACCAAACGAATCCTGCCCCTCTGCTGCATCTTTTGGCTATTCGAAACGTGGGCAAAATCAGAAAAGTCTATTAATTGGATAACTTATATAATTTTTTCTTTCCTTTTAAAAACTAATAGGATATTCAGTGAATGCACCGAGCAAGACGTTCACCACCTTTTGTACGTTCACCACCTGTAACCAGATCAAGACATCTAGCAAATATTACCTCCGTTGATTTTTCTTTAGAATCGTCATCCAGTCAACCAAGTACTCCAATTCAAATTTCCGATAATCCATTTTTTGAACCTGACCTCACAATTGAGAATCCAGAGAATATTCAGGGACAATTCATAGATCCTGAACCATTAATTTTTCCTCCGGAACCACCAATCATTCAAACAGAGATTGTTGAGGAACGAACCATTAAATCAGAATCCTCTAGTGATTCAGATTCAACAAATTCAATTATGGAAAATCTGGAACCTTTAAGTATGGAAGACCGAATGAGAGCTAAACGCACTGGCCAAGGTCACGCAATTACTCATCCAGACATTAATGCGCTAGATTATGAAATCAAAGGACAAATTCTACACATGGTAACTAATCAATGCCAATTTAGTGGTGCGCCGAAGGAAGATCCAAATGAACATCTTCGTACCTTTAATAGGATCTGCACACTATTTAAAATCAGAGAAGTTGAGGATGAACAGATATATCTCATGTTATTTCCCTGGACTTTAAAGGGAGAAGCCAAAGATTGGTTGGAATCGTTACCTGAAGGGGCGATTGATACATGGGACGTTTTAGTTGAAAAATTTCTTAAACAATTCTTTCCGGCATCTAAAGCCGTAAGACTTCAAGGAGAAATTGTTACGTTCACACAGAAACCAAATGAAACTCTATATGAGGCATGGACAAGATTTGGAAAGTTATTAAGAGGATGTCCGCAACATGGTTTAGACACCTGTCAAATAGTACAAATATTCTACCAGGGATGCGACATCACTACAAGAAAAGACATAGATATAGCAGCTGGTGGTTCTATTATGAAGAAAATCGAAACTGATGCTTACAAAATTATTGATAACATTGCTTCCCACTCACATGAGTGGCACCAAGAAAAAGATATCGTTAGATCATCTAAAGCAGCTAGAGCCGATTCTAGCCATGACTTAGATTCCATTTCCACAAAGATAGATGCTGTCGAGAGACGAATGGAAAAGATGACTAAAGATATACACTCAATACGAATTAGTTGTGAGCAGTGTGGAGGACCACATTTGATAAAAGATTGTCTCAGTATTGAACTAACAATGGAACAAAGAGAGAATATTTCATACATAAACCAAAGGCCTGAAAATAATTATCAGAATAATTATCAACCGCCAAGACCGATTTACAATCAAAACCATAATTATAACCGAAATGTTCCATACAACAACCAACAAGGTCCTAGTAATCAACAAGTATCCAATAATGCTTACAATCAGTAAAGACCTAATTTTCAAAACAAACCACCACAAACCGATGATAAAAAGTCGAATTTAGAAGATATGATGACGAAGCTAGTTGAAACTCAAACGCAGTTTTTCACATCTCAGAAACAAACCAATGAACAAAATGCTCAAGCATTTAGAAATCAACAAGCTTCTATTCAAAATTTGGAACAAGAAGTAAGTAACCTAGCAAGGTTAATAGGTGAAAGAAAACCGGGAAGTTTACCTAGTGATACAAATGCTAACTCCCGGAATGAAACAGCTAAAGCTATTACCACAAGAAGTGGTACAACACTTAAACCACCTGAAATACCTGTAAATTCTGATGAAGCTATTCCTACTCCACAAGAACCACAACCTAAACAAGACAAGGAAAAAGAACCGGTAGTTGAAAAGGTTAATGAAGATAACATAGTTAAGGCTAAACCTTATGTTAAACCATACCAACCACCACTTCCTTACCCAAGTAAAATGAAAAAAGAGAAACTTGAAGCCGAGCAATCCAAATTCTTGGATATGTTTAAACAAATAAATGTCAATCTTCCTTTCATTGATGTGATTTCAGGAATGCCTAGATATGCTAAATTCTTGAAAGATCTGATCACAAATAGAAAGAAAATGGAAGAACTCTCGGCTGTTACTATGAATGCTAATTGTTCAGCAGTGTTGTTGAATAAGATACCAGAAAAACTATCTGATCCAGGAAGTTTCACAATTCTATGTTTTCTGGGTAGTCTTAGTTCAATAGAAGCATTGGCAGACTTAGGTGCTAGTATAAATTTAATGCCGTATTCACTATACGCTATACTAGACCTTGGCGAATTGAAACCAACAAGAATAAGTATACAACTAGCCGATCGATCAATAAAATATCCTAGAGGGATAATGGAGAACATGCTAGTTAAAGTTGGTACTTTAGTATTTCCAGTAGATTTTGTTGTTCTGGACATGGAAGAAGATTCTCAAGTTCCTCTCATATTAGAAAGACCATTCTTAAATACGGCTAAAGCAATGATAGACGTGTTTGGTAAGAAATTGACCCTAAGTATAGAGGACGAGAGTGTTACCTTTTCAGTTGATAGAGCAATGCAACAACCGCTATCTGCAGATGATACATGTTATTATATTCAAACTATAGATTCACATGCAGAATTGTTAGAAGAATTTCCAGAATTACAAGGAACAGAAGAATGTTCTTTAGGAGAAGGAACTGAAACAATTGATGAAGCTGAAATGTTAGCTACACTAATGGCTAATGGATATGAACCAACAACAGAAGAAATTCAAATGCTAAAAGAAGAAGAATGATATCGATATAAATCATCGATAGAAGAACCTTCGACATTAGAGTTAAAGCCACTTCCAAACCATTTGGAATACGCTTATTTACATGGTGAATCTGAATTACCTGTCATAATATCGTCTTCTCTTACTGAAAATGAGAAATCACAACTCATTTCTGTGTTGAAAGCTCATAAACCAGCCATTGCATGGAAGATTCATGATATTAAAGGAATAAGTCCTTCGTATTGCACACATAAAATCCTTATGGAAGACGGTCATAAAACGTATGTGCAACGCCAACGAAGACTAAATCCGAATATGCAAGATGTAGTTAAAAAAGAAATTATTAAACTGCTAGATGCAGGTTTAATTTATCCAATCTCTGATAGTCCATGGGTAAGCCCAGTTCAATGCGTGCCTAAGAAGGGTGGCATGACTGTTATTACAAATGAGAAAAATGAGCTTATTCCTACTAGGACTGTAATAGGATGGCGTGTGTGTATTGATTATAGAAAATTAAATGACGCCACCAGAAAAGATCACTTTCCCTTACCTTTTATTGATCAAATGTTGGAAAGGTCAGCCGGAAATAGTTACTATTGTTTTCTAGATGGTTTTTTCGGATATTTTCAAATTCCAATAGCACCCGAAGACCAAGAGAAAACCACTTTCACGTGCCCTTATGGTACTTTTGCTTACAAACGCATGCCATTTGGACTTTGCAACGCCCCTGCAACCTTTCAAAGGTGCATGATGGCGATTTTTCATGACATGATAGAAGAATGCATGGAAGTTTTCATGGATGACTTTTCAGTCTTCGGTGATACTTTTGAAACATGTCTAGTTAATCTTGAACGAATGCTTATTAGATGCGAACAATCAAATCTAGTACTTAATTGGGAGAAATGCCATTTCATGGTTAAAGAAGGCATCATTCTTGGACATAAAATTTCAAAGGAAGGAATTGAAGTGGATAGAGCTAAAGTAGATGTAATTGCTAAACTTCCACATCCCACCAATGTTAGAGGAGTTAGGAGTTTTCTAGGGCATGCCGGTTTTTACCGACGTTTCATAAAAGATTTTTCTAAAATTGCCACTCCTATGAATAAACTCCTAGAAAAGGATGCTCCATTCATCTTTTCAGATGAATGTATCAAATCTTTTAATATTCTTAAAGAGAAACTCACTAATGCGCCGATCATGATAACACCAAATTGGAATCTACCTTTTGAACTTATGTGCGATGCAAGTGATTTTGCAATGGGAGCCGTTTTAGGACAAAGGATTGAAAAACGATTTCAACCTATATAGTATGCTAGTAAGACGTTACAAGGAGCACAAACAAATTACACAACTACTGAAAAAGAACTCCTTGCTATTGTCTTTGCTTTTGACAAATTTCGTTCATATCTAGTTCTAGCTAAAACGGTGGTCTATACCGACCATTCTTCTCTTAGATACCTATTTTCGAAACAAGATGCCAAACCAAGATTAATCCGTTGGATCTTACTCTTACAAGAGTTCGATATTGAAATCTGAGATAAAAGAGGAGCAGAAAATCTCGCCGCTGATCATCTTTCTCGTCTTGAAAATCCTGATTTAGAAGTTCTAAATGAATCGGCCATATAAGACAACTTTCCTGATGAATATCTATTGAAGATAGATTATAATGAAATTCCATGATTTGCAGACTATGCAAACTACTTAGTATGTGGATTCCTTGAAAAAGGATTGTCGTACCAAAAACGAAAGAAATTCTTCAGTGATATAAAACATTATTTCTGGGAAGATCCACATTTGTTTAAAAGTTGTCCCGATGGAATAATACGCCGATGTGTATTCGGAGATGAAGCTAGTAAAATCTTAAACCATTGTCACACAAGACTAACAGGAGGGCATTATGGGCCTCAACTAACAGCAAGAAAAGATTATGATGCTGGATTCTATTGGCCTACAATTTACAAAGACGCACACCTTCTTTGCAAATCCTGTGATGCATGTCAAAGGACCGGAAAAATAAGTCAACGTGATGAAATGCCACAAAATGTCATTCAAGTATGTGAAGTATTTGACATTTGGGGTATAGACTTTATGGGTCCATTTTCGAAATCTCATAATAATCTCTACATTCTCGTAGCCATTGATTATGTATCTAAATTTGCGGAAGCACAAGCTCTCCCAACTAACGATGCACGAGTTGTAGTCAATTTTTTAAAACATCTTTTTGCAAGGTTTGGAACACCGAAAGCTTTAATAAGTGATCGGGGAACTCATTTCTGTAATAATCAACTTGAGAAAGTTCTTAAAAGATATGGAGTAACTCATAAAATCTCCACCGCATATCATCTACAAACAAGTAGACAAGTTGAAAATACCAACCGAGCATTAAAACGTATTCTAAAAAAAACCGTAGGATCAAATCCGAAGGAGTGGTCCATAAAATTGGAGGATACACTCTGGGCTTTTAGAACAGCCTACAAAACTCCAATTGGAACCACACCTTTTAGACTCATTTACGGAAAAGCATGTCATCTTCCAGTAGAAATTGAACACAAAGCATTTTGGGCTTTGAAGACATGTAATCTTGATTTACATGAAGCTGGACGTCTACGGTTAAGTCAATTAAACGAATTAGAAGAATTAAGACAAGAAGCATACGAAAATTCGTTAATCTATAAGGAAAGAACGAAGAAATGGCATGATAAAAGAATCAGAAGTTCAAAAGAATTTAAAGAAGGAGATAGAGTTCTTCTTTTCAATTCACGATTCAAGCTATTTCCTGGAAAATTGAAATCAAGATGGTCTGGACCCTTTATAGTCAAAAGAGTTTTCCCATACGGAATGATAGAATTAATAAATTCAAATGGGATTGAATTTAAAGTTAATGGTCACAGAGTTAAACATTACATAGATAGTCCGATGGAAGTCGACAATGAAGTTAATCACAATTTCGATACCACAGCTAACTAAGTGTGGGGAGAATCAAGTCTTTAAAGAATAATATGTATTTCTGTTAGAGTTAGATTTTCTGTTTTCGTGTAGTTCTCGAAAATGGAACCCGAATGGTCTTTCCTTAGCAGACCCTAAAGAACTAGTCTTCTCCCCCCATTCTGAATTTTTATTTTTTTTAGGTTTTTACGAAATGAAGACTTCCTGTGAACTAAACCATGGTCTAATGCTACACGCTTTGATCACTAAACGTAATAATGACACACTTCCAAGTGAAATAGTATCATTAATCAGAGGTAAATTGGACGGAGTAAGAAAAGAATCCAGATGCGAAGATAATAAGTTACAATTTGGTAAAGGAAAATCAAAATCCGCAGCGAAAAGAAGAGCACGACACCTTGAAAAATGTAACAAATGCGGAAAATGGTCACACGAAGGTAAATGTTCAAATAATCAAACCTATTCAAACACCGAATTTGTTACTTTATGCAGAGATGGACCGTTCATATGTTTAGAAGAAAAAACATTAAATGCTCGAGGTTACGCCTATGTAGCCATGGAAAACCAATTAGTCCGACTATCTTATGAGTGGGCTAGAGCATATCACTAAGAAATCTATTTCACGGATAAGTTTGTACAGTTTTTATTTTTATTTTTATTTTTAACCTTTTGATAATAAACGCTAATTTGTTCGCTATAAAGTATTAAATTGGTATTCGATAAAATTAGGTCTTGCGACCGAAATTGTTGATATCATTCAAAAATTTATTACATCACTGCGAAATTTAACGTTTATTCTTAAGGTATAAATATCTTTAATCAATCAACCCAAAATATTTCAAAAATTCGTCATGAGTTAAATTAGGTCATGGAACCGAAATTACTTTACCGAATTTTGATAATATTTGATTGATTAAAGTGGGATAAAAGCTAAAAAGATTTTTAATTTTATTTTTACCATGTTTTTTAAAATTAATATATAAAAATTAAATTAATATTGTAAACTTCTTTAAAATTGTAAATATTTTAAAAATTAATCTTTTTAATATAAGTTTGTATGTATAAAAACAAAAATATAATATAAGTTTGGTGTGAATTTTTAATTTTATGCATTTTAAATTTAAGCTTGGTGTGAATTTTTAATATTAATTTTGAATTTTATGCATTTTTAATTTAAGTTTGGTGTGAATTTAAAAATAAAAATTTACTTTATTTCACTAAATAAAAAATATGATTTTTAAAAATTCGTCGTGAGTTGAAGACTAGGTCTTTGAACCGAAATTGCTTTACCCAAGGGAGGGACGAGAACTTTTATTATCATTATTTTTAATCTTATTGAATTAAAGTATGCCAAAAATATTTAAAAAAAACCCAAAAATCTTTACTTTTAAAAATCACGTTTTAAATTGACAAATTTTAAAATTTTGTCGAGGGACGGACTAGGACAACGATCCGAAACGCCCTCATCATAAAAGGAAAACAAAATTTTAAAATTATATTAATTATATGTTTATTAAAGCATAAGGTTTTATATTAAAAAAAAAGAGCAACACACTGTAGCCGGCACCCCATGCGATCGCATGGGGTTTACACACCAACCTCATGCGATCGCATAAGGCTGGATTCCAGGCCTGATACAAAACGGACAGCGAGTCTGTCTTCTTCACCACAACACACACACATATACGAAACTCTCTCAAAATCTCACCAAATTTCATCATTTTTCCACCGTAATTCGTCATTTTTCTTGCTCTAATCATGCCTAGATTCTCATTCTTCAGCAAAAAGGTAAAAATTACACCCCTAAACTCATAGATTACCTAGTTTTTGTGATAATTACCAATATTTTACCTAATGCTATTTTGTTAATTTCTAGTGTAATTAGTGATAAATTTTTAGTATTTTATGCATGTATAACCTAGATTGATGCTATTTAACATGATTTGAAGCCAAAAACTTTAAAATTTTTAGAAATCTAGGGTTTGTGTTCTTGAGCAATTTGGGGCTTTTTGATATAAACAGGTTATGGCCGATTTTTGTCATGAATTATTGCTTAATTGAGTAATGTAACATATTTAGGTAGTTAAATGATCCAAACATTGATCCTAAACATGATTTTTAAAGATTAAAGTGGACTTTTTAGGTGCAAAATTCATGAACTTGATTAATTTGATATAATTGCCAATTGAAACTTGTTTAATTATTAGTAATGACTATTTTGACATGTTATTTGAGTTAAATACTTATGAACTTTGTATACATTTTCATATGTGCTTATTTAGAAAAGTGTAGAATTGTGAAAAATTGTGAAAATGTGTATAAGTTTAATTTTGATTTAACATGTTATTGTGATTGTTTTAAGTTGTTATTTTGCTAACACTAATGCATATTTAGATGCACAAATTTTGTGTTTAATGTGTTTTGCACAAAGCCGATACTGGAGGTTCAGGAGCATCATCATCTAGACGACCTGCTCCAGCACCAGCACCAGAACCAGAAATGCAACACGAGCCAGAACCTGAACAACAACCACAACAGGAACCACAACAACAGCCTGATCAACATGTACCTTATTATGATCCGGTACAGTTTGTTGATGAATTCATAGTATTCCTGATGAGGCCGCCAGTAGAATTCCCAACAATTCCTGAGCACACTTTGCATCCAAATCTGAGATTTGATAGAAGATGGAGGGATTACGAGACATATCAAAGGAACAAATTCAGATTGGTAACTAAAAATGTAGAGGTGCCAAGGGTAATCGATTGGGATCCTTTGGAGAGAGTTCAGCTAGCTAATAGAGTCAGACTGCTACTGATTCAGAGGTACGGGAACTCTTCTTTTACAGATTGGGAACGTCTTTTCACAATTCGTAGACCTATATATAAGGAATGGTGTGTTGAGCTCATGAGTACTGTATCACTTGATACAAATATAGTTAGAATAGATGATAGAAGATTTCTTAGGTTTATCCTTGGCGGTAGGATGTACAGAATGTCCATGATGGACATGGCCAGGGCTTTACAGATATATACTCCTGGTGAGTTGCTACTACCCGATTGTACAAATTTGATTCATTATGGTGAAAGGGTAGATAGCAACTTTGACGCTGACGCCATTTGGAGGCGTATGTCACATTTTGATGTTTTTACACGAGCGGGAGGACACTCCTATACACATATTGACAGAGCCGAGCTTCGTATCATTCATAGATTTTTGGCTAACTCGATTACACAAAGGGGTAACAATAAAGAAAAAATAACCTTACATGATTTATTCTACCTAAAGTGTATTCGGGATCCTAGAAGCTTTGTCAATATCCCTTACTGTGTTGGTTTTTATTTATCTAAAATGGTAGAAGGAATACAGGATGGGAGTATAATAGGAGGAGGTATTTTTGTTACTCTCATTGAAGAGTATTTAGGTGTTGATAGGAACCAAGGGGGTCCATTACAGGTTTGTAGAGAACAGGTTGAGCCCTTAGGATTGAAAGTTTATGTGGGTGCTAAGGTATTGAAAAGTAGACGCAACCAGGCAGTACCCTATGAGGGCCCTCATCCTCAAGTAGAGAAAGGCTCAGACGAGGAAATGGAGGAGGCGGATGTCACGACCCGGAAAATTTCGACTAATTTTAAACCAAACTCTCGATATGATTTAATATTCTTGACACGATAAGAGAAATCTGATAGGTTGAGTCTCAAAAATTTTGAACTGTTTCATATATTCAATTGACCTCGACCAGTTTCGAAGATTCACGAACAATTATTTATAAATAAAAATGGGAATATATATATATATATAATTTGATATGTATAAGTGATGATATTATTATTAATATTATTAATATTATTATTGTTATTATTTTTATAATTAGTTTCTTTATTATTATTAAAATTAAAATTTAATATTAATAGGTGTATAATTAATATTATTATTACAAATTTCTTTTACATCATTATTATTATCTAATTGTATTATTATTATAATTATTAATAATATGTTATTATTATTAATATTAATAACTTTTAATATTAATATTTACTAATTAAAAATTTAAACACGGATATATGTACAAATTCTTTTTGAAGTCATTATCCATCCAATCTAATTTGTTTACTTAACTGAAATCATCAACAGCGAATTAGTGCAAGTTGTTAACCATCGTGATCAAGATAATATTTTTTTTATTTTATTTTTGGTACTGATCGAATATTTCTTGTCTAAAGATTTTTACCCATCACAAAATTCTCAATACAAACAAACCTCGATCACTTCATATTACTGCATTACATATTCGATTACCATCTTATTATACCTGAAATTGAGACATTAAAAACATCACCAAAACTTGATCAACCGAACCTAAAACCACCTTAGGTTATTCGTTTTCCATATTGGCAACTTCAAGTACTATCACCTATCATCTCTTCATATACATACATACATATACACCTTTTCTATGCTTTCGTTCTTGATTATGTTTTGGTTCAACTCAAGAACCCAACAAAACAATTCAGATCACCACCATGGAAACCCATCAACCGTTGCTCGCCAACCTCAACCACAATCATCGACAACTAGCTGTTAGACTACTACTATTTCTGTTTCTCTAATTCTATTTACACAACACCATAAACAACCAGCACAATTTTTCTCTTCTTTTTCTGATCGAACTATCACTACACACGACTATAAAATACTCCTCAAACAACCAGCTCATCCTCATCACCACTTCGAAACCCATTCCTACCACCTTTACCATAATATCTACGACAACCATCTCGTTCTTGGTCTACCACTACTACTTCTGTCTTCTGTCCGAGAATCAACCCACCATCGACACCTTCATCACCATCTTAACCGACCCCATTAAACACCACCATCAATCATCCTGTTTCTATTTCTATTCAACAAAATCATCACAAGAAGCACTATTCGAACACACCTGTAAACCTTTTGCTTTGCTGCTATTTTCGATCCTTAACCGCCACTTACTCATACTCGTTGCTGCACCTGCTGTTTTTCTGTTTATCATAGTGACCCCATCAAATCTCACACGCACACAAGCTAATCGATATACTACTATTCTAACATAGCCATTGCTCGACTACTGCTTATGTTTTCTATCAAAACCGAACCCCATCATGATCTGCGGCTGCTATACTCGTTGTTCATACTACTGCTGCTACAACAGCTATATATCTGTGTTCCTGTTTAAAAACGAACCCAAACATCACAGCCATCATCGTGTTGTCTGCTGCTACTCGATATATTTTATTCTTCTTCTAACACAAACCACTAGCAAATATCTCCACTAAACACTATCGAACCTGCATTGTTCAATATAGTCATATGTATTTTTACTACAAAATACATTAGGTGAGTTTCATTTGCTCCCTTTTTAATTGCTTTTGCAATATATATTTTTGGGCTGAGAATACATGCACTGCTTTTATAAATGTTTACAAAATAGACACAAGTACTTAAAAATATATTCTACGTTGAGTTGTACCACTGGCATATTTCCCTGTAGCTTGGTAACTACTATTTACATGGGTATTGTAAACGCGAATCCTGTTGATAGATCTATCGGGCCTGACAACCCCAACCGGACTGGACGACCAGTATTCAACGGTTGCACAGTACTTCGTTTCGGTGACTACACTTGGTACGGTGTAGTGAGATTTCATAATAAAGGGAATATGCGACGTGATTAAATGTTAAGTATGGTTACCAAGTGCTCAACCACTTAGAATGCTTTACATACACTTGCGAGTGTATTATGTTTATAAATAATGAAATCTTGTGGTCTATTAATATATTGAAAAGATTGTTATGATAAACCTATGAACTCACCAACCTTTTGGTTGACACTTTTAAGTATGTTTATTCTCAGGTACGAATTAAGTCTTCCGCTGTGCATTTGCTCAATATAAGGACATTACTTGGAGCCGATCATCGCAATGGGACCAAATGTTGATGACGTCGTCCAGGTGGATTAGGACGGGTTGTCACAGGTGGTATCAGAGCCTTGGTCCTAGCAAACCAGGTCTTGCATTAGTGTGTCTAACTGATAGTTGTTAGGATGCATTAGCGAGTCTGGACTTCGACCTTAGCTGCATATTATAAGTATTGTATATCATTCCTAGTGGAAAATTTCCTGCTAATCATTCCTAAGTCTAGACATGCCTTACTGCCTTTATTGCATAGATAGTGTATAGACAAATTTATATCTTAGCGTATCTATTACGGTAAACTTTGCCTGATATCTTCCGTAAATTTCTCCGTAATTTAAGGGATCCTGGTACTATATATATCTAGGCATATTATGCATTGAGAATACCATCCAACTATCATTGGCTGTCACTAAGCTTTTCATACCAAAAATCTTTTCTGTGATCGCGTACGAGGGCCTCTACGAATCGACCAAGTTCTTCAGACTCCGAAGATAGCGTGACGGGAGCGCACCAACCGATCAACTACCGTGATTTCTTTAGAAAGTGGGGATGGGTTCGCGAAATACTTACCCTATGGAGAAATGAAGAAGGTACTCCATATCACGAGCCGAACTTACCACCTAACGTCGGAGTGCTCGACCCGCTCACCGGCGAACCTGTTCGCAACACCGTTTATACCCTTTTTGCAAGAATTTTTCGTCTTGAGGCTACCATTAACGGAACTAGAGAAGATATCCGACCTCTACCTCACACTGATAACCAACCAGGGTTAGTAGAAGAAATTAAAGAACTCCGAGCTCGGGTGTTAACTTTAGAGAGCACGGTACACAATTTGCAAGCATTAGCAGTATCATCAACACCAGTAACATCACCAGCCTCAGCACCAACAGCACTAGTAACACCAAGAACAACATTCGCGTCACCAGCTTCGACACCTCGAGTATAATCATCGTTCTACATGACGTTCTACATCATTTATCTTAGTTCGACATAGTGATTATGTAATCTCTAATGTTTTAGAGATTATATATTCTTGTTCTAACGGTAAATCAGATGAGTTAATATCATATTAACTCATAAAAATCCATGATTACATCTGAAGAAAATATATATATGTATGTATATTTTCATAAAGATTGTAATTAAAAATTCTTTCGTACAAACTGTTAATGGTGAAAATATTTTAACGGGTAGGTAATACCCGAGGAATATTTAGATTTCACATTAATAAGTTGCACTGTACATTCTTCGAATCTGATTCAACGGTCATTTACTATCCTATGTACAACCACCGATATACGTATCCATTCACCACAGAATAACCATTTCCATTTAAATTTCATATTTGGATTTTGACCTATCAGAATTCAACAAGTGGCATAATGAAGAAAACATTGGACAAAATAAAATTTGTTAGAAACAAACGAATTAACTAATTGAAATTTTGTTAAGAATCCACGCTAACTGTTCCAGCTAACTGTTCCTAGCTAACTGATTACATTTTATTTATCGCAATTTAATTATCGCAATTTTTTTATCGTCATTTAATTTCTGTTATTTACTTTACGCATTTAATTTATCGTCATTTAATTCCTGTTATTTATTTTACGCACTTTAAATATCGGGACACGTATACAAGGTTTTGACATATCATATCGACGCATCTATATATATTATTTGGAATAACCATAGACACTCTATATGCAGTAATGCGGGAGTTAGCTATACAGGGTTGAGGTTGATTCTCAAATAATATATATACTTTGAGTTGTGATCGAGTCTGAGACATGTACACGGGTCACGAAACGTATTAATTAATTCGAATATTATAAATTAAATTATATATGAATTATTGTACTGTTAACTGTGGACTATCGATTGGGACTATCAACATTGGACAATTAAAAAAAAATGAATTAAAATATTAATTATAACATATGAAACTAAACAATTCTTCAAGTTTGCCACTTGATCTCATTTTAAACCTCATTTATATCTTGATGATTACAATCCGCGTTCAAATCTTTCATGATTCTTGAAAACACCTCGATCGAGAAGATGAACCAGCCGCATTTCATCTACGGAAGAAAAGGTTGATGCATATAGTTATGCACCTGAAAAACTCTCGGAAACTGAGTAAACGTTTAACCCGTATCTGTGCTAGCTCCTTTGGCGTTATTATTACCGAAAATAACTTTGCAACCCCTTACCAAATTAGCCAATTTTATCACAGCTCCAGCAAGTCAATTCCGACTTTTCATCCGAAACAACCTTATTATAACCTTGATATATATGCATACTCTTTATTGTTACTGGGGAACCTTTTATATTTCACCATATTACCATCAGCGTTTAATCATCTAAAATACAATTCTCCTGAAACCACCTCAGTTGGATAACCGATGACCCAGATCCGTTAACTTTGAAAATGCTGACGAAGTAGCATGTTGTAGATGGTCTTAATGGCCAATAGTTGATGATAAAGAAGGAAGTGTTAGGAACGCTCGATAGAAAATTTGGTACTGAAAATCAGATTGAGCACACCGTGAAGAAAACAAAGAACAAATACAAGTACCAAACCCTATATTCAAAGAATCCAGGTGATTCTGGATCCGATGAAATCTTTAGAGAATATCTTGCTCCAAAGTCATGTTAAAATCTTGCGGAAAATCTTTCTTCATTCACCTTCGAACTTAGAAATTTCAAAATATCATCATAAATATCTTCGATATTTCTGAGGATATTTTCATAAATATTCTTGTCCGAAATTATCTACCTCTTCGTGTTTTCTGTATTCCATTATATTGGAAACTTCTGTAAAATCTAAGTATAAATTATGAGTAAATTGTGGAGAAGTGTAGGGAATTGAAGCATGAGTTAGTATAATATAATGACGCTTGGCCAACGTGATTATATTACAGTAAGTCATGCTGAGTTTCTAATGAAATGTGATGATGGTTCACAGTAGATTATACCATCATCAAGTGTCATGTTACCTAACTCTTTCATTCTACATAACCTCCGAACATATCAAGAAGAATATACTCTTGACAGTTCTATCTTCAATAATTTTGATAAATTTGAAAATCAAATCGTGCTATCACGTTCCTTCCTGCTTAGAACATTATAATCATTCGAAATTCTATATCTACGAATTTTGGACCATTATTCGCTTGACTTGAAGTCGGGAAGAGAAAACAAAAGCATAGAGCTTCAAAATATAAGGGAGAATATAAAGCCCGATAACAACGCATAAATTACAAACCGTGTATGTTAATGTTTATCGCAACATAAAGACACGGGAGAATTAAAAACACTATAACCCCAAAGGCGAAATAGAAGAAAGTAGATTCCTCTGGTGGAAGTTGAAAAAGGAGAATGAATGTTGCGATAGTAAGGATGAGGACAACGATCAGAATTGGATTAAGCATTTTCACAATGGTTTGAAAGTATGGATCGAGAAGAAAGAATTGGAGTGGTGAAAATAATGGAACGAAAGAAGTCCATTTATATTGAAAATACTAGACAAAGAAATCAAGACAGATTTCCGCATTTAATTAGAGAGATCTTAATTTCCTTATTCGCCGAAGAGGCAAATCTTTTAGATTTTAAAGATTTTTCTTTAATCCCTTGAATTCCGGAATTCAACCAAGACAACGTCAAAAGTTAAGACGCACCTTATTTTCTAAATTCCACCATGACTACAGCAAAAGTTAAATCTCTATCTCAATCTGTGGTGACAGCTTCACTCGTACGCTTCACCTAACCGAATCGTTTTATCTATATTACTCAATAATGATAAAACTCTATTTAGCAACTCATATTCGTCATGAAAACATTTTTAGTGTTAGCCATGACGACCTCGATCAAATTTCGGGACGAAATTTCTTTAACGGGTAGGTACTGTCACGACCCGGAAAATTTCGACTAATTTTAAACCAAACTCTCGATATGATTTAATATTCTTGACACGATAAGAGAAATCTGATAGGTTGAGTCTCAAAAATTTTGAACTGTTTCATATATTCAATTGACCTCGACCAGTTTCGAAGATTCACGAACAATTATTTATAAATAAAAATGGGAATATATATATATATATATAATTTGATATGTATAAGTGATGATATTATTATTAATATTATTAATATTATTATTGTTATTATTTTTATAATTAGTTTCTTTATTATTATTAAAATTAAAATTTAATATTAATAGGTGTATAATTAATATTATTATTACAAATTTCTTTTACATCATTATTATTATCTAATTGTATTATTATTATAATTATTAATAATATGTTATTATTATTAATATTAATAACTTTTAATATTAATATTTACTAATTAAAAATTTAAACACGGATATATGTACAAATTCTTTTTGAAGTCATTATCCATCCAATCTAATTTGTTTACTTAACTGAAATCATCAACAGCGAATTAGTGCAAGTTGTTAACCATCGTGATCAAGATAATATTTTTTTTATTTTATTTTTGGTACTGATCGAATATTTCTTGTCTAAAGATTTTTACCCATCACAAAATTCTCAATACAAACAAACCTCGATCACTTCATATTACTGCATTACATATTCGATTACCATCTTATTATACCTGAAATTGAGACATTAAAAACATCACCAAAACTTGATCAACCGAACCTAAAACCACCTTAGGTTATTCGTTTTCCATATTGGCAACTTCAAGTACTATCACCTATCATCTCTTCATATACATACATACATATACACCTTTTCTATGCTTTCGTTCTTGATTATGTTTTGGTTCAACTCAAGAACCCAACAAAACAATTCAGATCACCACCATGGAAACCCATCAACCGTTGCTCGCCAACCTCAACCACAATCATCGACAACTAGCTGTTAGACTACTACTATTTCTGTTTCTCTAATTCTATTTACACAACACCATAAACAACCAGCACAATTTTTCTCTTCTTTTTCTGATCGAACTATCACTACACACGACTATAAAATACTCCTCAAACAACCAGCTCATCCTCATCACCACTTCGAAACCCATTCCTACCACCTTTACCATAATATCTACGACAACCATCTCGTTCTTGGTCTACCACTACTACTTCTGTCTTCTGTCCGAGAATCAACCCACCATCGACACCTTCATCACCATCTTAACCGACCCCATTAAACACCACCATCAATCATCCTGTTTCTATTTCTATTCAACAAAATCATCACAAGAAGCACTATTCGAACACACCTGTAAACCTTTTGCTTTGCTGCTATTTTCGATCCTTAACCGCCACTTACTCATACTCGTTGCTGCACCTGCTGTTTTTCTGTTTATCATAGTGACCCCATCAAATCTCACACGCACACAAGCTAATCGATATACTACTATTCTAACATAGCCATTGCTCGACTACTGCTTATGTTTTCTATCAAAACCGAACCCCATCATGATCTGCGGCTGCTATACTCGTTGTTCATACTACTGGTGCTACAACAGCTATATATCTGTGTTCCTGTTTAAAAACGAACCCAAACATCACAGCCATCATCGTGTTGTCTGCTGCTACTCGATATATTTTATTCTTCTTCTAACACAAACCACTAGCAAATATCTCCACTAAACACTATCGAACCTGCATTGTTCAATATAGTCATATGTATTTTTACTACAAAATACATTAGGTGAGTTTCATTTGCTCCCTTTTTAATTGCTTTTGCAATATATATTTTTGGGCTGAGAATACATGCACTGCTTTTATAAATGTTTACAAAATAGACACAAGTACTTAAAAATATATTCTACGTTGAGTTGTACCACTGGCATATTTCCCTGTAGCTTGGTAACTACTATTTACATGGGTATTGTAAACGCGAATCCTGTTGATAGATCTATCGGGCCTGACAACCCCAACCGGACTGGACGACCAGTATTCAACGGTTGCACAGTACTTCGTTTCGGTGACTACACTTGGTACGGTGTAGTGAGATTTCATAATAAAGGGAATATGCGACGTGATTAAATGTTAAGTATGGTTACCAAGTGCTCAACCACTTAGAATGCTTTACATACACTTGCGAGTGTATTATGTTTATAAATAATGAAATCTTGTGGTCTATTAATATATTGAAAAGATTGTTATGATAAACCTATGAACTCACCAACCTTTTGGTTGACACTTTTAAGTATGTTTATTCTCAGGTACGAATTAAGTCTTCCGCTGTGCATTTGCTCAATATAAGGACATTACTTGGAGCCGATCATCGCAATGGGACCAAATGTTGATGACGTCGTCCAGGTGGATTAGGACGGGTCGTCACAGCGGAAGACATTAGGGATGTCTTACGAGATGCTATTCTTGACGTCCACGTTCGTATAGATGAGGAAGCAATGACGAGCGCGGCCAGACATAGTATGTATGAGCAGTGGAACTCCGAGCGAGTATACGAGGATTATAGGCGACGCCAACACGATAGCTGGTTAGTTCATCGGCACCAAATCATGAGCCAGCTATCATATCAGGTACCAAATAATTATGTGCCTACTAGACCTGCTCATTTTCCGCCACACAGCCCCGATATCCTACCACCCTTTAACCGGTATGACTATAACCAAGCCTATCAGGACACCTATAACCAACAATGAAACCCACCTGATGAGATGAACTGGAACCCCTATCCAGACTGATTTGGTTCCATTTGGTTATTTTTATGATTTTTATGTTTTTATCTTTTTAATTATTCATGTTTAAACTTATGTTATTGGATATATTTGTGTAATTTTTATTATTTTTATTATTATTATGTACTAATATTTTACATTTAGGATTTGAAAGTGGGATTTTAAGTCCCATTTTAAATTGCCATGCATGTTTATATTTGTATGTATGTATATTGTCGATTGTACAAAACAGGGTAAAACAGCGCATTTTCAAAGACTGGCATTAAGTTCAGTAAAAGCTAGTAATTTTGACTACAAGATGAAAAATAAATGTGATGTAACAACAAGACGGAATGAACAAATGATATGCACCATTTATCATTCAGCAAACAAACGCCAATATGTTTAGAAACTTTGGTAAAATTTAATCATTTTTCTGCGCTAATCACCCTCAATAATTTAAATTGTTACTAATTTCTTGCAAATGAGGGCATTGCAAGATCTTAAGTGTGGGAAGGGGTTAAATTCTTTCGGAATTTTAAAATTTTTACTTTATACACTTGGTTACCATTAAAAATACTAGTAACGCAGTAGTTGTATTAGAATCTGGTACTCTCTAATAATAAAGAACAGCCCTAGTCATATACTGACTACCCAATTCTAGTAAATTTTTCAAAATTTTCAATTAAATGAGCTCAAAATCATGTTTATACATATTTATGAACGATAAAACTAGGTGTTAACACCGAAATTATTGTTACCTCGGAAAGGACATAAATTGAGAAACAAACCAAAATGTTAGAATTCATTTAAAATGGAATAGAGGACAATAAAAAGGAAAATAAAAGCCAAGTGTGGGAAAATTACCAAGTTATTTTAAACATATGTCACATATTTCTGTAACAAATAATTAAAGATACTTTTGCTTTGGACTAAACTAAACAGTTTTACCCGATTTACTGTAAGAAAGATGGATCTACACGATAAATCAATTCCATCATTAAAAGGAAGTAAAGTCTTCCGAAAAAGAAACGCGCTTCTTGATTTAGGTCATGAAGTTGTTATCCAGACCAGCTGTAGGTTGACGAAAAATCTAGAAAAGTCATCACTAAAATCAGCAGGAAATCCACGGACCTCAGCATCAAACAGGGTCGCCAAGTGGTCAGACTTATCCTAACCATGAGAGGATCTGTCTTGTAAAATGGGGAGGACACCGTGCAAATTAGCTTGATAAGACTATTGAATCAGATCCCCAGAAAGGATAATCTCCTTTAAAGATCAAAAATCAGCTTTTAAGACTGATATTACTCAATCCTAGAAAATTGACCTTAAAGATTGAGAATTACAAACTCATGAAATTCTATGATATCTAAACTCGAGCTTGAACGAGAAAATATATTGATCAAATTAAAACCGATTTGTTTTTTGAAAACCCATTTTCAATGCGTTCATTACCATTAAATGTAAAATCCTAGGAATTCACCTGGAATTCATTAGGTCACCTGAACCAAATCGGGTGTCAACCGTAAGAACGGTGGTTGCATAGCATGGTCAAAGACAGGACCTTGTGCCAGACCGAAAAATTATAAGGGTGAGCTTTACTATTGCTCCTACAAAGGATAGTAATTGCGTCCAACACGTTATAGACCATAATTAAAAGAATGTCAGGGGACATTGCCTTAACAGTTGTTTGTTGAACGCTTTCCTTTACAACCGGATGGTAGTTTATCGAAAGGTAATATACGGAGCAGGTATACTGGATGTGTTGCTTTCCTAATACAAGGTTAGCAAGTGGGTGACACAAAACCGCAAGTTTTGAGCTAAAATTTTCAAATCTGAAACCCACCAAACCCACAAAAACAATTTGCAAACACCGGTGAAGGGTTATTCTGGAAAACTTATCTAGGGTAAAAACTAGATTTAATTTTCAAAAGATGAAATGTTTTCATAAAGATCCAATTTCCTTAAAGGATCTAAATTTTTATAGTCATTTGGGACTGTAAAACACATCGTTACTACCATTGTTTATACCGTCGTATAGAAATCACTGATGTACAAAGTGTGAAGAATAAAGAAGTGATTCTAGTATTTCAAGACTATATTGCTTGAGGACAAACAACGCTCAAGTGTGGGAATATTTGATAATGCTAAAAACGAACATATATTTCATAGCATTATCCCTCAAGAAATACAAGCTTTTAGTTGCAATTGTTCTATTTACAAGTGATATTCGTTTAAATAATAAAAGATGAAGACAAAATACAGATTTGATGAATTGAAGACGCAAAACGCAAAGTACACGATATTAAATCGTACGAAAGGACGTTCGAAAATCCGGAACCGGGACCTGAGTCAAATTTTAACGCTCGACGCAACGGATAAAAAATTACAAGTCAACTATGCACAAGAATATAATATAATATATATATATATATATAATTATATAAATTATATATATTATATAAATATTAAAAAATTACAGCAGCCCACGTTTAAATCAAAGAGTGAGCTGGAATCCACAGATCCGCACTCGCGGTACTTTTGTGAAGGAAACTACCACACTCGCAGTACTCTACAGTACGAAGTGGGCCTATAAAAGGCAACGAATTCTGCACCAAAACACATCTTTTTCCTTCATCTATCTCAACGTATTTATATATATATATTTATATTTTAATTTTAATTTTAATTTTAAATTCTAATAATAAGGGTATGTTAGCGATTGTTGTAAGTGTGTAAGTCGAAATTCTGTCCGTGTAACGCTACGCTATTTTTAATCACTGTAAGTTATGGTTAATATTATTTTTAAATTAATGTCTCGTAGCTAAGTTATTATTATGCTTATTTAAAACGAAGTAATCATGATGTTGGGCTAAAAATACTAAAATGGGGTAATTGGGCTTTGTACCATAATTGGGGTTTGGACAAAAGAACGACACTTGTGGAAATTAGACTATGGGCTATTAATGGGCTTTATATTTGTTTAACAAAATGATAGTTTGTTAATTTAAAAACAAACATATATTTCATAGCATTACCCCTCAAGAAAGACAAGCTTTTAGTTGCAGTTGTCCTATTTACAAGTGATATTAGTTTAAATAATAAAAAGTGAAGACAAAAGACAGATTCGACGAATTGAAGACGCAAACGACCAAAAAGCTCAAAAGTACAAAATACAATCAAAGAGGTTCCAATTATTGATAAGAAACGTCTCAAAATTACAAGAGTACAAGATTCAAAACGCAAAGTACAAGATATTAAATTGTACGCAAGGACGTTCGAAAATCCGGAACCGGGACCAGAGTCAACTCTCAACGCTCGACGCAACGGACTAAAAATTACAAGTCAACTATGCACATGAATATAATATAATATATAATTAATTCTTAAAATTAATATATATATTATATTATATTTAAAAACCGTCGGCATAAAAAAATAAAGACTTTTGAGCCTCCCCAGCTGGCCATGCGATCGCATGGCCTGGAGGAAGAAACTCCATGCGATCGAATGAGCATCTTTTCCAGTTCACAAGGCCTATAAAATCGAGTGTTTGGTGCATCATTCAACATATAATCTATCTCTCTCTCAATATACGTAAATATATATATATAATTTATATTTTAATTTTAATTTTAATTTTAAATCCTAATAATAAGGGTATGTTAGCGAATGAGGTAAGGTGTAAGTCGAAATTCTGTCCGTGTAACGCTACGCTATTTTTAATCATTGTAAGTTATGTTCTACCTTTTTAATTTAATGTCTCGTAGCTAAGTTATTATTATGCTTATTTAAAATGAAGTAATCATGATGTTGGGCTAAAAATATTAAAATTGGGTAATTGGGCTTTGTACCATAATTGGGGTTTGGACAAAAGAACGACACTTGTGAAAATTAGACTATGGGCTATTAATGGGCTTTATATTTGTTTAACTAAATGATAGTTTGTTAATTTTAATATAAAGATTTACAATTGGACGTCCCTATAAATAACCATATACACTCGATCGGACACGATGGGCGGGGTATTTATATGTACGAATAATCGTTCATTTAACCGGACACGGGAATGGATTAATAGCCACTAGAATTATTAAAACATGGGTGAAATTATATACAAGGACACTTGGTGTAATTGTTAACAAAGTATTAAAACCTTAGGTTACACGCAGTCGATAACCTGGTGTAATTATTAAACAAAGTATTAAAATCTTGTTACAGTTTAAGTCCCAATTAGTTGGAATATTTAACTTCGGGTATAAGGATAATTTGACGAGGATACTCGCACTTTATATTTATGGCTGATGGACTGTTATGGACAAAAACCAGACGGACATATTAAATAATCCAGGACAAAGGACAATTAACCCATGGGCATAAAACTAAAATCAACACGTCAAACATCATGATTACGAAAGTTTAAATAAGCATAATTCTTTTATTTCATATTTAATTTCCTTTATTTTCAATTTAATTGCACTTCTGATTATCGCACTTTTATTTATTGTCATTGTATTTAATTGCACTTTTAATTATCGTACTTTTTAATTATCGCAATTTTATTTATACGCACTTTTATTTATAGCAAATTTTCTTATCGTTATTTACTTTACGCTTTAAATTAAGTTATATTTATTTTTATTATTTTACATTAGGTTTTAACTGCGACTAAAGTTTTTAAAATCGACAAACCGGTCATTAAACGGTAAAAACCCCCCTTTATAACAATAATATTACTTATATATATTTGTATTTTTATAAAATAAAACTAATATAGCGTTAAGCTTTGTTTAAAGATTTTTCCCTGTGGAACGAACCGGACTTACTAAAAACTACACTACTGTACGATTAGGTACACTGCCTATAAGTGTTGTAGCAAGGTTTAGGTATATCCATTCTATAAATAAATAAATATCTTGTGTAAAATTGTATCGTATTTAATAGTATTTCCTTGTAAAATTTAATAGTATTTTATACCCCTTAGCTTTAACATCAAGTATTTTTGGCGCCGCTGCCGGGGAACTTAAAATCTAGCTTAAACGCCGGAAGCACAACGCTAATATAAAAAAAAGATTTTTATTTTTAAGTTTACTTTTATAAAAAATACGCTTTTGTAAAAATACGTTTTAAATATCCAAAAATATAAAAAAAAAACAAAAATATAAATATTTTTAAGAATTTGTTAAATATTTAAGTTCTATAAAAATTTCTTTATCTTTATTTTATAAAAATATAAGTTTTATTTAATTTATATAAATATATTTTTAAAACAGAAAAAATAAACACAGCAAAAAAAAATATAATAAAAATTCTCGGCCTGCTACTGTAGCAGCCCGTATCCTGGCCCAAATCCTCAGCTCATGCGATCGCATGAGCCCGAAGGCAATATCTCATGCGATCGCATGAGATCACTTGACACGCCACTGTTGCCCTAAAACAGCATTAAATACGGAGTAATTATTATAATTATTATTTAATTTAAAACCCTAATTAGGTTTTCTTATTTAATTAGTTATTAGTTTTTATTATTATTTTGTATTTTTAGTTTAATTAGTTTAATTAATTTATAAAATTAATAGTTTTATTAAATAAATAGTATAAAAATAATATTTTTATAAAAATTATACTTTTTACAACTTTTAGTATATTTTTATATTTTGTACCTTTTTAATTGTTTTAGCATAATATTTGTGTTTTTTCGCTCATATTTAGTTTTAATCCATAGTTTTTGCCGTAGCTTATTTTTATTTCTAGAATTTTAGGATTTGCCGTAAAATCCCTTAAGTGCTTTTTCTTTAGACTAAGATTTAGGTGCTTTAGTATTTTGCGACGCCTTTTTAAGTTTTTGTACCTTTTCAAGTTATTGCCATTTGGGATATAGTTTTACTTGTAAGCTTTAATATTTTTAGACGCAACTTTTAATTTTAAGTTTTTAGTTCCTTTTTAAGTTTTAACGCGCTACTTTCTTATTTTTATTTTTCGACACCTTTTACCTATGTATCAATTATCACTCCAATTAGTAATCTCAATTTGCAATTTTAATTTTAAGTTAGTGATAGTAATAAGGTTGGGTTAGTCAAGTGTTTTAAAGTTTTATAGTCATTTTTCTTTCTTTCTTATTTTTCGACCCCTTTTATTTTTCAACCCTTCCCTTTTTCGACCTTTTTCGACGCGCACTTTTTCTTTCTTATTTCTCGTCATTCTAGTTTTTAGGACATAGATTTTTATTCTACTTCTTATCTAAACTTCTTAAAATTACGAAAATTTATTTTAAGTGGTTAAATTGATAGACATCAAAATTTTCTAGTTCGTAGTAATAGTTGGATTTGTACGTGGACCGGGTTATTGGAGCCAAACAGTACTCAATTATATTGAGACCAAACGAATCCTGCCCCTCTGCTGCATCTTTTGGCTATTCGAAACTTGGGCAAAATCAGAAAAGTCTATTAATTGGATAACTTATATAATTTTTTCTTTCCTTTTAAAAACTAATAGGATATTCAGTGAATGCACCGAGCAAGACGTTCACCACCTTTTGTACGTTCACCACCTGTAACCAGATCAAGACATCTAGCAAATATTACCTCCGTTGATTTTTCTTTAGAATCGTCATCCAGTCAACCAAGTACTCCAATTCAAATTTCCGATAATCCATTTTTTGAACCTGGCCTCACAATTGAGAATCCGGAGAATATTCAGGGACAATTCATAGATCCTGAACCATTAATTTTTCCTCCGGAACCACCAATCATTCAAACAGAGATTGTTGAGGAACGAACCATTAAATCAGAATCCTCTAGTGATTCAGATTCAACAAATTCAATTATGGAAAATCTGGAACCTTTAAGTATGGAAGACCGAATGAGAGCTAAACGCACTGGCCAAGGTCACGCAATTACTCATCCAGACATTAATGCGCCAGATTATGAAATCAAAGGACAAATTCTACACATGGTAACTAATCAATGCCAATTTAGTGGTGCGCCGAAGGAAGATCCTAATGAACATCTTCGTACCTTTAATAGGATCTGCACACTATTTAAAATCCGAGAAGTTGAGGATGAACAGATATATCTCATGTTATTTCCCTGGACTTTAAAGGGAGAAGCCAAAGATTGGTTGGAATCGTTACCTGAAGGGGCGATTGATACATGGGACGTTTTAGTTGAAAATTTCTTAAACAATTCTTTCCGGCATCTAAAGCCGTAAGACTTCAAGGAGAAATTGTTACGTTCACACAGAAACCAAATGAAACTCTATATGAGGCATGGACAAGATTTGGAAAGTTATTAAGAGGATGTCCGCAACATGGTTTAGACACCTGTCAAATAGTACAAATATTCTACCAGGGATGCGACATCACTACAAGAAAAGACATAGATATAGCAGCTGGTGGTTCTATTATGAAGAAAACCGAAACTGATGCTTACAAAATTATTGATAACACTGCTTCTCACTCACATGAGTGGCACCAAGAAAAAGATATCATTAGATCATCTAAAGCAGCTAGAGCCGATTCTAGCCATGACTTAGATTCCATTTCCGCAAAGATAGATGCTGTCGAGAGACGAATGGAAAAGATGACTAAAGATATACACTCAATACGAATTAGTTGTGAGCAGTGTGGAGGACCACATTTGATAAAAGATTGTCTCAGTATTGAACTAACAATGGAACAAAGAGAGAATATTTCATACATAAACCAAAGGCCTGGAAATAATTATCAGAATAATTATCAACCGCCAAGACCGATTTACAATCAAAACCAGAATTATAATCGAAATGTTCCATACAACAACCAACAAGGTCCTAGTAATCAACAAGTATCCAATAATGCTTACAATCAGCAAAGACCTAATTTTCAAAACAAACCACCACAAACAGATGATAAAAAGCCGAATTTAGAAGATATGATGACGAAGCTAGTTGAAACTCAAACGCAGTTTTTCACATCTCAGAAACAAACCAATGAACAAAATGCTCAAGCATTTAGAAATCAACAAGCTTCTATTCAAAATTTGGAACAAGAAGTAAGTAACCTAGCAAGGTTAATAGGTGAAAGAAAACCGGAAAGTTTACCTAGTGATACAAATGCTAACCCCCGGAATGAAACAGCTAAAGCTATTACCACAAGAAGTGGTACAACACTTAAATCACCTGAAATACCTGTAAATTCTGATGAAGCTATTCCTACTCCACAAGAACCACAACCTGAACAAGATAAGGAAAAAGAACCGGTAGTTGAAAAGGTTAATGAAGATAACATAGTTAAGGCTAAACCTTATGTTAAACCATACCAACCACCACTTCCTTACCCAAGTAAAATGAAAAAAGAGAAACTTGAAGCCGAGCAATCCAAATTCTTGGATATGTTTAAACAAATAAATGTCAATCTTCCTTTCATTGATGTGATTTCAGGAATGCCTAGATATGCTAAATTCTTGAAAGATCTGATCACAAATAGAAAGAAAATGGAAGAACTCTCGGCTGTTACTATGAATGCTAATTGTTCAGCAGTGCTGTTGAATAAGATACCAGAAAAACTATCTGATCCAGGAAGTTTCACAATTCCATATTTTCTGGGTAGTCTTATTTCAATAGAAGCATTGGCAGACTTAGGTGCTAGTATATATTTAATGCCGTATTCACTATACGCTATACTAGACCTTGGGGAATTGAAACCAACAAGAATAAGTATACAACTAGCCGATCGATCAATAAAATATCCTAGAGGGATAATGGAGAACATGCTAGTTAAAGTTGGCACTTTAGTATTTCCAGTAGATTTTGTTCTGGACATGGAAGAAGATTCTCAAGTTCCTCTCATATTAGGAAGACCATTCTTAAACACGGCTAAAGCAATGATAGACGTGTTTGGTAAGAAATTGACCCTACGTATAGAGGACGAGAGTGTTACCTTTTCAGTTGATAGAGAATGCAACAACCGCAATCTGCAGATGATACATGTTATTATATTCAAACTATAGATTCACATGCAGAATTGTTAGAAGAATTTCCAGAATTACAAGGAACAGGAGAACGTTCTTTAGGAGAAGGAACTGAACCAATTGATGAAGCTGAAATGTTAGCTACACTAATGGCTAATGGATATGAACCAACAACAGAAGAAATTCAAATGCTAAAAGAAGAAGACAGATATCGATATAAATCATCGATAGAAGAACCTCTGACATTAGAGTTAAAGCCACTTCCAAACCATTTGGAATACGCTTATTTACATGGTGAATCTGAATTACCTGTAATAATATCATCTTCTCTTACTGAAAATGAGAAATCACAACTCATTTCTGTGTTGAAAGCTCATAAACCTGCCATTTCATGGAAGATTCATGATATTAAAGGAATAAGTCCTTCGTATTGCACACATAAAATCCTTATGGAAGAAGGTCATAAAACGTATGTGCAACGCCAACGAATACTAAATCCGAATATGCAAGATGTAGATAAAAAAGAAATTATTAAACTGCTAGATGCAGGTTTAATTTATCCAATCTCTGATAGTCCATGGGTAAGCCCAGTTCAATGCGTGCCTAAGAAGGGTGGCATGACTGTTATTACAAATGAGAAAAATGAGCTTATTCCTACTAGGACTGTAACAGGATGGCGTGTGTGTATTGATTATAGAAAATTAAATGACGCCACCAGAAAAGATCACTTTCCCTTACCTTTTATTGATCAAATGTTGGAAAGGTCAGCCGGAAATAGTTACTATTATTTTCTAGATGGTTTTTTCGGATATTTTCAAATTCCAATAGCACCCGAAGACCAAGAGAAAACCACTTTCACGTGCCCTTATGGTACTTTTGCTTACAAACGCATGCCATTTGGACTTTGCAACGCCCCTGCAACCTTTCAAAGGTGCATGATGGCGATTTTTCACGACATGATAGAAGAATGCATGGAAGTTTTCATGGATGACTTTTCAGTCTTCGGTGATACTTTTGAAACATGTCTAGTTAATCTTGAACGAATGCTTATTAGATGCGAACAATCAAATCTAGTACTTAATTGGGAGAAATGCCATTTCATGGTTAAAGAAGGCATCGTTCTTGGACATAAAATTTCAAAGGAAGGAATTGAAGTGGATAGAGCTAAAGTAGATGTAATTGCTAAACTTCCACATCCCACCAATGTTAGAGGAGTTAGGAGTTTTCTAGGGCATGCCTGTTTTTACCGACGTTTCATAAAAGATTTTTCTAAAATTGCCACTCCTATGAATAAACTCCTAGAAAAGGATGCTCCATTCATCTTTTCAGATGAATGTATCAAATCTTTTAATATTCTTAAAGAGAAACTCACTAATGCGCCGATCATGATAACACCAAATTGGAATCTACCTTTTGAACTTATGTGCGATGCAAGTGATTTTGCAATGGGAGCCGTTTTAGGACAAAGGATTGAAAAATGATTTCAACCTATATATTATGCTAGTAAGACGTTACAAGGAGCACAAACAAATTACACAACTACTGAAAAAGAACTCCTTGCTATTGTCTTTGCTTTTGACAAATTTCGTTCATATCTCGTTCTAGCTAAAACGGTGGTCTATACCGACCATTCTTCTCTTAGATACCTATTTTCGAAACAAGATGCCAAACCAAGATTAATCCGTTGGATCTTACTCTTACAAGAGTTCGATATTGAAATCTGAGATAAAAGAGGAGCAGAAAATCTCGCCGCTGATCATCTTTCTCGTTTTGAAAATCCTGATTTAGAAGTTCTAAATGAATCGGCCATACAAGACAACTTTCCTGATGAATATCTATTGAAGATAGATTATAATGAAATTCCATGGCTTGCGGACTATGCAAACTACTTAGTATGTGGATTCCTTGAAAAAGGATTGTCGTACCAAAAACGAAAGAAATTCTTCAGTGATATAAAACATTATTTCTGGGAAGATCCACATTTTTTTAAAAGTTGTCCCGATGGAATAATACGCCGATGTGTATTCGGAGATGAAGCTAGTAAAATCTTAAACCATTGTCACACAGGACCAACAGGAGGGCATTATGGGCCTCAACTAACAGCAAGAAAAGATTATGATGCTGGATTCTATTGGCCTACAATTTACAAAGACGCACACCTTCTTTGCAAATCCTGTGATGCATGTCAAAGGACCGGAAAAATAAGTCAACGTGATGAAATGCCACAAAATGTCATTCAAGTATGTGAAGTTTTTGACATTTGGGGTATAGACTTTATGGGTCCATTTTCAAAATCTCATAATAATCTCTACATTCTGGTAGCCATTGATTATGTATCTAAATGGGCGGAAGCACAAGCTCTCCCAACTAACGATGCACGAGTTGTAGTCAATTTTTTAAAACATCTTTTTGCAAGGTTTGGAACACCGAAAGCTTTAATAAGTGATCGGGGAACTCATTTCTGTAATAATCAACTTGAGAAAGTTCTTAAAAGATATGGAGTAACTCATAAAATTTCCATCGCATATCATCTACAAACAAGTGGACAAGTTGAAAATACCAACCGAGCATTAAAACGTATTCTAGAAAAAACCGTAGGATCAAATCCGAAGGAATGGTCCATAAAATTGGAGGATGCACTCTGGGCTTTTAGAACAGCCTACAAAACTCCAATTGGAACCACACCTTTTAGACTCATTTACGAAAAAGCATGTCATCTTCCAGTAGAAATTGAACACAAAGCATTTTGGGCTTTGAAGACATGTAATCTTGATTTACATGAAGCTGGACGTCTACGGTTAAGTCAATTAAACGAATTAGAAGAATTAAGGCAAGAAGCATACGAAAATTCGTTAATCTATAAGGAAAGAACGAAGAAATGGCATGATAAAAGAATCAGAAGTTCAAAAGAATTTAAAGAAGGAGTTAGAGTTCTTCTTTTCAATTCACGATTCAAGCTATTTCCTGAAAAATTGAAATCAAGATGGTCTGGACCATTTATAGTCAAAAGAGTTTTTCCATACGGAACGATAGAATTAATAAATTCAAATGGGATTGAATTTAAAGTTAATGATCACAGAGTTAAACATTACATAGATAGTCCGATGGAAGTCGACAATGAAGTTAATCACAATTTCGATACCACAGCTAACTAAGTGTGGGGAGAATCAAGTCTTTAAAGAATAATATGTATTTCTGTTAGAGTTAGATTTTCTGTTTTCGTGTAGTTCTCGAAAATGAAACCCGAATGGTCTTTCCCTAGCAGACCCTAAAGAACTAGTCTTCTCCCCCCATTATGAATTTTTATTTTTTTTAGGTTTTTACGAAATGAAGACTTCCTGTGAACTAAACCATGGTCTAATGCTACACGCTTTGATCACTAAACGTAATAATGACACACTTCCAAGTGAAATAGTATCATTAATCAGAGGTAAATTGGATGGAGTAAGAAAAGAATCCAGATGCGAAGATAATAAGTTACAATTTGGTAAAGGAAAATCAAAATCCGCAGCGAAAAGAAGAGCACGACACCTTGAAAAATGTAACAAATGCGGAAAATGGTCACACGAAGGTAAATGTTCAAATAATCAAACCTATTCAAACACCGAATTTGTTACTTTATGCAGAGATGGACCGTTCATATGTTTAGAAGAAAAAACATTAAATGCTCGAGGTTACGCCTATGTAGCCATGGAAAACCAATTAGTCCGACTATCTTATGAGTGGGCTAGAGCATATCACTAAGAAATCTATTTCATAGATAAGTTTGTACAGTTTTTATTTTTATTTTTAACCTTTTGATAATAAACGCTAATTTGTTCGCTATAATGTATTAAATTGGTATTCGATAAAATTAGGTCTTGCGACCGAAATTGTTGATATCATTCAAAAATTTATTACATCACTGCAAAATTTAACGTTTATTCTTAAGGTATAAATATCTTTAATCAATCAACCCAAAATATTTCAAAAATTCGTCATGAGTTAAATTAGGTCATGGAACCGAAATTACTTTACCGAATTTTGATAATATTTGATTGATTAAAGTGGGATAAAAGCCAAAAAGATTTTTAATTTTATTTTTACCATGTTTTTTAAAATTAATATATAAAAATTAAATTAATATTGAAAACTTCTTTAAAATTGTAAATATTTGAAAAATTAATCTTTTTAATATAAGTTTGTATGTATAAAAACAAAAATATAATATAAGTTTGGTGTGAATTTTTAATTTTATGCATTTTAAATTTAAGCTTGGTGTGAATTTTTAATATTAATTTTGAATTTTATGCATTTTTAATTTAAGTTTGGTGTGAATTTAAAAATAAAAATTTACTTTATTTCGCTAAATTAAAAAATATGATTTTTAAAAATTCGTCGTGAGTTGAAGACTAGGTCTTTGAACCAAAATTGCTTTACCCAAGGGAGGGACGAGAACTTTTATTATCATTATTTTAATCTTATTGAATTAAAGTATGCCAAAAATATTAAAAAAAAAAACCCAAAAATCTTTACTTTTAAAAACCACGTTTTAAATTGACAAATTTTAAAATTTTGTCGAGGGACGGACTAGGACAACGATCCGAAACGCCCTCATCATAAAAGGAAAACAAAATTTTAAAATTATATTAATTATATGTTTATTAAAGCATAAGGTTTTATATTAAAAAAAAAAGAGCAAAACACTGTAGCCGGCCCCCCATGCGATCGCATGGGGTTTACACACCAACCTCATGCGATCGCATGAGGCTGGATTCCAGGCCTGATATAAAACAGACAGCGAGTCTGTCTTCTTCACCACAACACACACACACACACACACATATACGAAACTCTCTCAAAATCTCACCAAATTTCATCATTTTTCCACCGTAATTCGTCATTTTTCTTGCTCTAATCATGCCTAGATTCTCATTCTTCAGCAAAAAGGTAAAAATTACACCCCTAAACTCATAAATTACCTAGTTTTTGTGATAATTACCAATATTTTACCTAATGCAATTTTGTTAATTTCTAGTGTAATTAGTGATAAATTGTTAGTATTTTATGCATGTATAACCTAGATTGATGCTATTTAACATGATTTGAAGCCAAAAACTTCAAAATTTTTAGAAATCTAGGGTTTGTGTTCTTGAGCAATTTGGGGCTTTTTGATATAAACAGGTTATGGCAGATTTTTGTCATGAATTATTGCTTAATTGAGTAATGTAACATGTTTAGGTAGTTAAATGATCCAAACATTGATCCTAAACATGATTTTTAAAGATTAAAGTGGACTTTTTAGGTACAAAATTCATGAACTTGATTAATTTGATATAATTGCCAATTGAAACTTGTTTAATTATTAGTAATGACTATTTTGACATGTTATTTGAGTTAAATACTTATGAACTTTGTATATATATTTTCATATGTGCTTATTTAGAAAAGTGTAGAATTGTGAAAAATTGTGAAAATGTGTATAAGTTTAATTTTGATTTAACATGTTATTGTGATTGTTTTAATTTGTTATTTTGCTAACACTAATGCATATTTAGATGCACAAATTTTGTGTTTAATGTGTTTTGCAGAAAGCCGATACTGGAGGTTCAGGAGCATCATCATCTAGACGACCTGCTCCAGCACCAGCACCAGAACCAGAACCAGAAATGCAACACGAGCCAGAACCTGAACAACAACCACAACAGGAACCACAACAACAGCCTGATCAACATGTACCTTATTATGATCCGGTACAGTTTGTTGATGAATTCATAGTATTCCCGATGAGGCCGCCAGTAGAATTCCCAACAATTCCTGAGCATACTTTGCATCCAAATCTGAGATTTGATAGAAGATGGAGGGATTACGAGACATATCAAAGGAACAAATTCAGATTGGTAACTAAAAATGTAGAGGTGCCAAGGGTAATCGATTGGGATCCTTTGGAGAGAGTTCAGCTAGCTAATAGAGTCAGACTGCTACTGATTCAGAGGTACGGGAACTCTTCTTTTACAGATTAGGAACGTCTTTTCACCATTCGTAGACCTATATATAAGGAATGGTGTGTTGAGCTCATGAGTACTGTATCACTTGATACAAATATAGTTAGAATAGATGATAGAAGATTTTTTTAGGTTTATCCTTGGCGGTAGGATGTACAGAATGTCCATGCTGGACATGGCCAGGGCTTTACAGATATATACTCCTGGTGAGTTGCTACTACCCGATTGTACAAATTTGATTCATTATGGTGAAAGGGTAGATAGCAACTTTGACGCTGACGCCATTTGGAGGCGTATGTCACATTTTGATGTTTTTACACGAGCTGGAGGACACTCCTATACACATATTGACAGAGCCGAGCATCGTATCATTCATAGATTTTTGGCTAACTCGATTACACAAAGGGGTAACAATAAAGAAAAAATAACCTTACATGATTTATTCTACCTAAAGTGTATTCGGGATCCTAGAAGCTTTGTTAATATCCCTTACTGTGTTGGTTTTTATTTATCTAAAATGGTAGAAGGAATACAGGATGGGAGTATAATAGGAGGAGGTATTTTTGTTACTCTCATTGGAGAGTATTTAGGTGTTGATAGGAACCAAGGGGGTCCATTACAGGTTTGTAGAGAACATGTTGAGCCCTTAGGATTGAAAGTTTATGTGGGTGCTAAGGTATTGAAAAGTAGACGCAACCAGGCAGTACCCTATGAGGGCCCTCATCCTCAGGTAGAGAGAGGCTCAGACGAGGAAATGGAGGAGGCGGAAGACATTAGGGATGTCTTACGAGATGCTATTCTTGACTTCCACGTTCGTTTAGATGAGGAAGCAATGACGAGCGCGGCCAGACATAGTATGTATGAGCAGTGGAACTCCGAGCGAGTATACGAGGATTATAGGCGATGCCAACACGATAGCTGGTTAGTTCATCAGCACCAAATCATGAGCCAGCTATCATATCAGGTACCAATTAATTATGTGCCTACTAGACCTGCTCATTTTCTGCCACACAGCCCCGATATCCGACCAACCTTTAACCGGTATGACTATAACCAAGCCTATCAGGACACCTATAACCAACAATGGAACCCACCTGATGAGATGAACTGGAACCCCTATCCAGACTGATTTGGTTCCATTTGGTTATTTTTATGATTTTTATGTTTTTATCTTTTTAATTATTCATGTTTAAACTTATGTTATTGGATATATTTGTGTAATTTTTATTATTTTTATTATTATTGTGTACTAATATTTTAAATTTAGGATTTGAAAGTGGGATTTTAAGTCCCATTTCAAATTGCCATGCATGTTTATATTTGTATGTATGTATATTGTCGATTGTACAAAACATGGTAAAACAGTGCATTTTCAAAGACTGGCATTAAGTTCAGCAAAAGCTAGTAATTTTGACGACAAGATGAAAAATAAATATGATGTAACAACAAGACGGAATGAACAAATAATATGCACCATTTATCATTCAGCAAACAAACGCCAATATGTTTGGAAACTTTGGTAAAATTTAATCATTTTTCTGCGCTAATCACCCTCAATAATTTAAATTGTTACTAATTTCTTGCAAATGAGGGCATTGCAAGATCTTAAGTGTGGGAAGGGGTTAAATTCTTTCGGAATTTTAAAATTTTTACTTTATACACTTGGTTACCATTAAAAATACTAGTAACGCAATAGTTGTATTAGAATCCGGTGCTCTCTAATAATAAAGAACAGCCCTAGTCTTATATACTGACTACCCAATTCTAGTAAAATTTTCAAAATTTTCAATTAAATGAGCTCAAAATCATGTTTATACATATTTATGAACGATAAAACTAGGTGTTAACACCGAAATTATTGTTACCTCGGAAAGGACATAAATTGAGAAACAAACCAAAATGTTAGAATTCATTTAAAATGGAATAGAGGACAATAAAAAGGAAAATAAAAGCCAAGTGTGGGAAAATTACCAAGTTATTTTAAACATATGTCACATATTTCTGTAACAAATAATTAAAGATACTTTTGCTTTGGACTAAACTAAACAGTTTTACCCGATTTACTGTAAGAAAGATGGATCTACACGATGAATCAATTCCATCATTAAAAGGAAGTAAAGTCTTTCGAAAAAGAAACACGCTTCTTGATTTAGGTCATGAAGTTGTTGTCCAGACCAGCTGTAGGTTGACGAAAAATCTAGAAAAGTCATCACTAAAATCAGCAGGAAATCCACGGACCTCAGCATCAAACAGGGTCGCCAAGTGGTCCGACTTATCCTAACCATGAGAGGATCTGTCTTGTAAAATGGGGAGGACACCGTGCAAATTAGCTTGATAAGACTAATGAATCAGATCCCCAGAAAGGATAATCTCCTTTAAAGATCAAAAATCAGCTTTTAAGACTGATATTACTCAATCCTAGAAAATTGACCTTAAAGATTGAGAATTACAAACTCATGGAATTCAATAATATCTAAACTCGAGCTTGAACGAGAAAATATTTTGATCAAATTAAAACCGATTTGTTTTCTGAAAATCCATTTTCAATGCGTTCATTACCATTAAACATAAAATCCTAGGAATTCACCTGGAATTCATTAGGTCACCTGAACCAAATCGGGTGTCAACCGTAAGAACGGTGGTTGCATAGCATGGTCAAAGACAGGACCTTGTGCCAGACCGAAAAATTATAAGGGTGAGCTTTACTATTGCTCCTACAAAGGATAGTAATTGCGTCCAACACGTTATAGACCATAATTAAAAGAATGTCAGGGGACATTGCCTTAACAGTTGCTTGTTCAACGCTTTCTTTTACAACCGGACGGTAGTTTATCGAAAGGTAATATACGGAGCAAGTATACTGGACGTGTTGCTTTCCTAATACAAGGTTAGCAAGTGGGTGACACAAAACTGCAAGTTTTGAGCTAAAATTTTCAAATCTGAAACCCACCAAACCCACAAAAACAATTTGCAAACACCGGTGAAGGGTTATTCTAGAAAACTTATCTAGGGTAAAAACTAGATTTAATTTTCAAAAGATGAAATGTTTTCATAAAGATCCAATTTCCTTAAAGGATCTAAATTTTTTTAGTCATTTGGGACTGTAAACCACATCGTTACTACCATTGTTTATACCGTCGTATAGAAATCACTGATGTACAAAGTGTGAAGAATAAAGAAGTGATTCTAGTATTTCAAGACTATATTGCTTGAGGACAAGCAACGCTCAAGTGTGGGAATATTTGATAATGCTAAAAACGAACATATATTTCATAGCATTATCCCTCAAGAAATATAAGCTTTTAGTTGCAATTGTTCTATTTACAAGTGATATTCGTTTAAATAATAAAAGGTGAAGACAAAAGACAGATTTGATGAATTGAAGACGCAAAATGCAAAGTACACGATATTAAATCGTACGAAAGGACGTTCGAAAATCCGGAACCGGGACCTGAGTCAACTTTCAACGCTCAACGGATAAAAAATTACAAGTCAACTATGCACAAGAATATAATATAATATATATATATATATATATATATATATATAATTATATAAATTATATATATTATATATATATTAAAAAATTACAACAGCCCACGTTTAAATCAAAGAGTGAGCTGGAATCCACAGATCCGCACTCGCGGTACTTTTGTGAAGGAAACTACCGCACTCGCGGTACTCTACAGTACGAAGTGGGCCTATAAAAGGCAACGAATTCTGCACCAAAAACACATCTTTTTCCTTCATCTATCTCAACGTATTTATATATATATATATATATATATATATATATATATATATATATATATATATATATATATATATATATATATATATATATATTTTATATTTTAATTTTAATTTTAATTTTAAATTCTTATAATAAGGGTATTTTAGCGATTGTTGTAAGGGTGTAAGTCAAAATTCTGTCCGTGTAACGCTACGCTATTTTTAATCACTGTAAGTTATGGTTAATGTTATTTTTAAATTAATGTCTCGTAGCTAAGTTATTATTATGCTTATTTAAAATGAAGTAATCATGATGTTGGGCTAAAAATACTAAAATGGGGTAATTGGGCTTTGTACCATAATTGGGGTTTGGACAAAAGAACGACACTTGTGGAGGAAATTAGACTATGGGCTATTAATGGGCTTTATATTTGTTTAACTAAATGATAGTTTGTTAATTTAAAAATAAACATATATTTCATAGCATTACCCCTCAAGAAAGACAAGCTTTTAGTTGCAGTTGTCCTATTTACAAGTGATATTCGTTTAAATAATAAAAGGTGAAGACAAAAGACAGATTCGACGAATTGAAGACGCAAACGACCAAAAAGCTCAAAAGTACAAAATACAATCAAAGAGGTTCCAATTATTGATAAGAAACATCTCAAAATTACAAGAGTACAAGATTCAAAACGCAAAGTACAAGATATTAAATTGTACGCAAGGACGTTCGAAAATCCGGAACCGGGACCAGAGTCAACTCTCAACGCTCGACGCAACGGACTAAAAATTACAAGTCAACTATGCACATGAATATAATATAATATATAATTAATTCTTAAAATTAATATATATTATATTATATTTAAAAACCGTCGGCATAAAAAAACAAAGACTTTTGAGCCTCCCCAGCTGGCCATGCGATCGCATGGCCTGGAGGAAGAAACTTCATGCGATCGCATGAGCATCTTTTCCAGTTCACAAGGCCTATAAAATCGAGTGTTTGGTGCATCATTCAACATATAATCTATCTCTCTCTCAATATACGTAAATATATATATATATATAATTTATATTTTAATTTTAATTTTAATTTTAAATCCTAATAATAAGGATATGTTAGCGAATGTTGTAAGGTGTAAGTCGAAATTCTGTCCGTGTAACGCTACGCTATTTTTAATCATTGTAAGTTATGTTCAATCTTTTTAATTTAATGTCTCGTAGCTAAGTTATTATTATACTTATTTAAAACGAAGTAATCATGATGTTGGGCTAAAAATATTAAAATTGGGTAATTGGGCTTTGTACCATAATTGGGGTTTGGACAAAAGAACGACACTTGTGAAAATTAGACTATGGGCTATTAATGGGCTTTATATTTGTTTAACTAAATGATAGTTTGTTAATTTTAATATAAAGATTTACAATTGGACGTCCCTATAAATAACCATATACACTCGATCGGACACGATGGGCGGGGTATTTATATGTACGAATAATCGTTCATTTAACCGGACACGGGAATGGATTAATAGCCACTAGAATTATTAAAACAGGGGTGAAATTATATACAAGGACACTTGGTGTAATTGTTAACAAATTATTAAAACCTTGGGTTACACGCAGTCGATAATCTGGTGTAATTATTAAACAAAGTATTAAAATCTTGTTACAATTTAAGTCCCCAATTAGTTGGAATATTTAACTTCGGGTATAAGGATAATTTGACGAGGATACTCGCACTTTATATTTATGACTGATGGACTGTTATGGACAAAAACCAGACAGACATATTAAATAATCCAGGACAAAGGACAATTAACCCATGGGCATAAAACTAAAATCAACACGTCAAACATCATGATTACGGAAGTTTAAATAAGCATAATTCTTTTATTTCATATTTAATTTCCTTTATTTTACATTTAATTGCACTTCTAATTATCGCACTTTTATTTATTGTCATTGTATTTAATTGCACTTTTAATTATCGTACTTTTTAATTATCGCAATTTTATTTTATCGCACTTTTATTTATCGCAATTTCCTTATCGTTATTTACTTTACGCTTTAAATTAAGTTATATTTATTTTTATTATTTTACATTAGGTTTTAACTGCGACTAAAGTTTTTAAAATCGACAAACCGGTCATTAAACGGTAAAAACCCCGCTTTATAACAATAATATTACTTATATATATTTGTATTTTTATAAAATAAAACTAATATAGCGTTAAGCTTTGTTTAAAGATTTGTCCCTGTGGAACGAACCGGACTTACTAAAAACTACACTACTGTACGATTAGGTACACTGCCTATAAGTGTTGTAGCAAGGTTTAGGTATATCCATTCTATAAATAAATAAATATCTTGTGTAAAATTGTATCGTATTTAATAGTATTTCTTTGTAAAATTTAATAGTATTTTATACCCGTTAGCTTTAACATCATTTATTATATCTAATGAGATGTTAAATTATTACATTATCATGATATTATGATGTATGAATATATCTTAATATGATATATATACATTAAAATGTCGTTACAACGATAATCGTTACATATATGCCTCGTTTCAAAATTCTTAAGTTAGTAGTCTTGTTTTACATATGTAGTTCATTGTTAAGATACTTAATGATATATATAATTATCATTTTATCATGTTAAATATAGTGTAACAATATCTTAATATGATACATATGTATTTAGTAAGACGTTGTAATAACGATAATCGTTATATATATCGTTTCGAGTTTCTTAACTTAGTAGTCTCATTTTTATGTGTATAACTCACTGTTAATATACTTATAGAGATACTTACTTATCATAATCTCATGTTAACTATATGTATATCCATATATATATCGTCATGTCATTTTTACAAGTTTTAACGTTCGTGAATCGCCGGTCAACTTAGGTGGTCAATTGTCTACATGAAACTCATTTCAAATAATCAAGTCTTAACAAGTTTGATTGCTTAACATGTTGGAAACACTTAATCATGTAAATATCAATTTCATTTAATATATATAAACATGGAAAAGTTCGGGTCACTACACAAATTCTCTCTCAAAATACTCCTAACATCATATTTGATTATCTCCAAGCATTTTCACCATCTTTTAGCTTCAATTACAAGCTTTAATCATCATAAAAACTACCATTCAAGAACACTTCAAGAAATCTTTCAAACTTGCTAGCTTACTTCCAATCTTTCAAATCCATTTCAAGTGATCATCCATGAAATGTCCCATTCTTATTGATTAAAAACGTTCCATATTAATTGATTTCGTTGCGAGGTTTTGACCTCTATATGAGACGTTTTTCAAAGACTGCATTCATTTTAAAACAAACCATAACCTTTATTTCATAGATAAAGGTTTTAAAAAGCTTTACGTAGATTATCAAATAATGATAATCTAAAATATCCTGTTTACACACGACCATTACATAATGGTTTACAATACAAATATGTTACAACAAAATAAGTTTCTTGAATGCAGTTTTTACACAATATCATACAAGCATGGACTCCAAATCTCGTCCTTATTTAAGTATGCGACAACGGAAGCTCTTAATAATCACCTGAGAATAAACATGCTTAAAACGTCAACAAAAATGTTGGTGAGTTATAGGTTTAACCTATATATATCAAATCATAATAATAGACCACAAGATTTCATATTTCAATACACATCCCATACATAGAGATAAAAATCATTCATATGGTGAACACCTGGTAACCGACATTAACAAGATGCATATATAAGAATATCCCCATCATTCCGGGACACCCTTCAGATATGATATAAATTTCGAAGTACTAAAGCATCCGGTACTTTGGATGGGGTTTGTTAGGCCCGATAGATCTATCTTTAGGATTCGCATCAATTAGGGTGTCTGTTCCCTAATTCTTAGATTACCAGACTTAATAAAAAGGGGCATATTCGATTTCGATAATTCAACCATAGAATGTAGTTTCACGTACTTGTGTCTATTTTGTAAATCATTTATAAAACCTGCATGTATTCTCATCCCAAAAATATTAGATTTTAAAAGTGGGACTATAACTCACTTTCACAGATTTTTACTTCGTCGGGAAGTAAGACTTGGCCACTGGTTGATTCACGAACCTATAACAATATATACATATATATCAAAGTATGTTCAAAATATACTTACAACACTTTTAATATATTTTGATGTTTTAAGTTTATTAAGTCAGCTGTCCTCGTTAGTAACCTACAACTAGTTGTCCACAGTTAGATGTACAGAAATAAATCGATAAATATTATCTTGAATCAATCCACGACCCAGTGTATACGTATCTCAGTATTGATCACAACTCAAACTATATATATTTTGGAATCAACCTCAACCCTGTATAGCTAACTCCAACATTCACATATAGAGTGTCTATGGTTGTTCCGAAATATATATAGATGTGTCGACATGATAGGTCGAAACATTGTATACATGTCTATGGTATCTCAATATTACATAATATACAATAAAAGTTGATTAAGTTATGGTTGGAATAGATTTGTTACCAATTTTCACGTAGCTAAAATGAGAAAAATTATCCAATCTTGTTTTACCCATAACTTCTTCATTTTAAATCCGTTTTGAGTGAATAAAATTGCTATGGTTTCATATTGAACTCTATTTTATGAATATAAACAGAAAAAGTATAGGTTTATAGTCGGAAAAATAAGTTACAAGTCGTTTTTGTAAAGGTAGTCATTTCAGTCGAAAGAACGACGTCTAGATGACCATTTTAGAAAACATACTTCCACTTTGAGTTTAACCATAATTTTTGGATATAGTTTCATGTTCATAATAAAAATCATTTTCTCAGAATAACAACTTTTAAATCAAAGTTTATCATAGTTTTTAATTAACTAACCCAAAAAAGCCCGCGGTGTTACTACGACGGCGTAAATCCGGTTTTACGGTGTTTTTCGTGTTTCCAGGTTTTAAATCATTAAGTTAGCATATAATATAGATATAGAACATGTGTTTAGTTGATTTTAAAAGTCAAGTTAGAAGGATTAACTTTTGTTTGCGAACAAGTTTAGAATTAACTAAACTATGTTCTAGTGATTACAAGTTTAAACCTTCGAATAAGATAGCTTTATATGTATGAATCGAATGATGTTATGAACATCATTACTACCTTAAGTTACTTGGATAAACCTACTGGAAAAGAGAAAAATGGATCTAGCTTCAACGGATCCTTGGATGGCTCGAAGTTCTTGAAGCAGAATCATGACACGAAAACAAGTTCAAGTAAGATCATCAGTTGAAATAAGATTGTTATAGTTATAGAAATTGAACCAAAGTTTGAATATGATTATTACCTTGTATTAGAATGATAACCTACTGTAATAAACAAAGATTTCTTGAGGTTGGAAGATCACCTTACAAGATTGGAAGTGAGCTAGCAAACTTGAAAGTATTCTTGATTTTATGTAATTAAAACTTGTAGAATATATGAAGAACACTTAGAACTTGAAGATAGAACTTGAGAGAGATCAATTAGATGAAGAAAATTGAAGAATGAAAGTGTTTTTAGGTGTTTTTAGTCGTTGGTGTATGGATTAGATATAAAGGATATGTAATTTTGTTTTCATGTAAATAAGTCATGAATGATTACTCATATTTTTGTAATTTTATGAGATATTTCATGCTAGTTGCCAAATGATGGTTCCCAAATGTGTTAGGTGACTCACATGGGCTGCTAAGAGCTGATCATTGGAGTGTATATACCAATAGTACATACATCTAAAAGCTGTGTATTGTACGAGTACGAATACGGGTGCATAAGAGTAGAATTGTTGATGAAACTGAACGAGGATGTAATTGTAAGCATTTTTGTTAAGTAGAAGTATTTTGATAAGTGTATTTAAGTCTTTCAAAAGTGTATAAATACATATTAAAACACTACATGTATATACATTTTAACTGAGTTGTTAAGTCATCGTTAGTCGTTACATGTAAGTGTTGTTTTGAAACTTTTAGGTTAACGATCTTGTTAAATGTTGTTAACCCAATATTTATAATATCAAATGAGATTTTAAATTATTATATTATCATGATATTATCATGTATGAATATCTCTTAATATGATATATATACATTAAATGTCTTTACAACGATAATCGTTACATATATGTCTCGTTTAAAAATCATTAAGTTAGTAGTCTTGTTTTTACATATGTAGTTCATTGTTAATATACTTAATGATATGTTTACTTATCATAGTATCATGTTAACTATATATATATCCATATATATGTCATCATATAGTTTTTTACAAGTTTTAACGTTCGTGAATCACCGGTCAACTTGGGTGGTCAATTGTCTATATGAAACATATTTCAATTAATCAAGTCTTAACAAGTTTGATTGCTTAACATGTTGGAAACATTTAATCATGTAAATATTAATCTCAATTAATATATATATAAACATGGAAAAGTTCGGGTCACTACAGTACCTACCCGTTAAATAAATTTAGTCCCGAAATTTTAAGCTGTTGAAGGTGTTGACGAATCTTCTGGAAATAGATGCGGGTATTTCTTCTTCATCTGATCTTCACACTCCCAGGTGAACTCGGGTCCTCTACGAGCATTCCATCGAACCTTAACAATTGGTATCTTGTTTTGCTTAAGTCTTTTAACCTCACGATCCATTATTTCGGCGGGTTCTTCGATGAATTGAAGTTTTTCGTTGATTTGGATTTCATCTAACGGAATAGTGAGATCTTCTTTAGCAAAACATTTCTTCAAATTCGAGACATGGAAAGTGTTATGTACAGCCGCGAGTTGTTGAGGTAACTCAAGTCGGTAAGCTACTGGTCCAACACGATCAATAATCTTGAATGGTCCAATATACCTTGGATTTAATTTCCCTCGTTTACCAAATCGAACAACGCCTTTCCAAGGTGCAACTTTAAGCATGACCATCTCTCCAATTTCAAATTCTATATCTTTTCTTTTAATGTCAGCGTAGCTCTTTTGTCGACTTTGGGCGGTTTTCAACCGTTGTTGAATTTGGATGATCTTCTCGGTAGTTTCTTGTATAATCTCCGGACCCGTAATCTGTCTATCCCCCACTTCACTCCAACAAATTGGAGACCTACACTTTCTACCATAAAGTGCTTCAAACGGCGCCATCTCAATGCTTGAATGGTAGCTGTTGTTGTAGGAAAATTCTGCTAACGGTAGATGTCGATCCCAACTGTTTCCGAAATCAATAACACATGCTCGTAGCATGTCTTCAAGCGTTTGTATCGTCCTTTCGCTCTGCCCATCAGTTTGTGGATGATAGGCAGTACTCATGTCTAGGCGAGTTCCTAATGCTTGCTGTAATGTCTGCCAGAATCTTGAAATAAATCTGCCATCCCTATCAGAGATAATAGAGATTGGTATTCCATGTCTGGAGACGACTTCCTTTAAATACAGTCGTGCTAACTTCTCCATCTTGTCATCTTCTCTTATTGGCAGGAAGTGTGCTGATTTGGTGAGACGATCAACTATTACCCAAATAGTATCAAAACCACTTGCAGTCCTTGGCAATTTAGTGATGAAATCCATGGTAATGTTTTCCCATTTCCATTCCGGGATTTCGGGTTGTTGAAGTAGACCTGATGGTTTCTGATGCTCAGCTTTGACCTTAGAACACGTCAAACATTCTCCTACGTATTTAGCAACATCGGCTTTCATACCCGGCCACCAAAAATGTTTCTTGAGATCCTTGTACATCTTCCCCGTTCCAGGATGTATTGAGTATCTGGTTTTATGAGCTTCTCTAAGTACCATTTCTCTCATATCTCCAAATTTTGGTACCCAAATCCTTTCAGCCCTATACCGGGTTCCGTCTTCCCGAATATTAAGATGCTTCTCCGATCCTTTGGGTATTTCATCCTTTAAATTTCCCTTTTTTAAAACTCCTTGCTGCGCCTCCTTTATTTGAGTAGTAAGGTTATTATGAATCATTATATTCATAGATTTTACTCGAATGGTTTCTCTGTCCTTCCTTCTCAAGGCATCGGCTACCACATTTGCCTTCCCTGGGTGGTAACGAATCTCAAAGTCATAATCATTCAATAATTCAATCCACCTACGCTGCCTCATATTCAGTTGTTTCTGATTAAATATGTGTTGAAGACTTTTGTGGTCGGTATATATAATACTTTTGACCCCATATAAGTAGTGCCTCCAAGTCTTTAATGCAAAAACAACCGCGCCTAATTCCAAATCATGCGTCGTATAATTTTGTTCGTGAATCTTCAATTGTCTAGACGCATAAGCAATCACCTTCGTTCGTTGCATTAATACACAACCGAGACCTTGCTTTGATGCGTCACAATAAATCACAAAATCATCATTCCCTTCAGGCAATGACAATATAGGTGCCGTAGTTAGCTTTTTCTTCAATAACTGAAACGCTTTCTCTTGTTCATCATTCCATTCAAATTTCTTCCCTTTATGCGTTAATATAGTCAAGGGTTTTGCTATTCTGGAAAAGTCTTGGATGAACCTTCTGTAGTAACCAGATAGTCCTAAAAACTGGCGTATGTGTTTCGGAGTTTTCGGGGTTTCCCACTTTTCAACAGTTTCTATCTTTGCCGGATCCACCTTAATACCTTCTTTATTCACTATGTGACCGAGGAATTGAACTTCTTCCAACCAAAATGCACACTTTGAAAACTTAGCGTACAATTCTTCCTTCCTCAATACTTCTAACACCTTTCTCAAATGTTCACCGTGTTCTTGGTCATTCTTTGAGTAAATAAGTATGTCATCAATGAAAACAATGACAAACTTGTCAAGGTATGGTCCACACACTCGGTTCATAAGGTCCATGAACACAGCTGGTGCATTAGTTAAACCAAACGGCATGACCATAAACTCGTAATGACCGTAACGTGTTCTGAAAGCAGTCTTTGGAATATCATCTTCTTTCACCCGCATTTGATGATACCCGGAACGTAAGTCAATCTTTGAATAAACAGACGAGCCTTGTAGTTGATCAAATAAGTCGTCGATTCTCGGTAGTAGGTAGCGGTTCTTGATGGTAAGTTTGTTCAACTCTCGGTAGTCGATACACAACCTGAATGTACCATCTTTCTTCTTGACAAACAAAACAGGAGCACCCCACGGTGATGTGCTTGGTCGAATGAAACCACGCTCTAAAAGTTCTTGTAATTGGCTTTGCAGTTCTTTCATCTCGCTGGGTGCGAGTCTGTAAGGAGCACGAGCTATTGGTGCAGCTCCTGGTACAAGATCTATTTGAAATTCAACGGATCGATGTGGGGGTAATCCGGTAATTCTTTCGGAAATACATCGGGAAATTCTTTTGCAATGGGAACATCATTGAAGCTCTTTTCTTCAGTTTGTACTTTCTCGACGTGTGATAGAACAGCATAACAACCTTTTCTTATTAGTTTTTGTGCCTTCAAATTACTAATAACATGTAGCTTCGTGTTGCCCTTTTCTCCGTACACCATTAAGGGTTTTCCTTTTTCTCGTATATTGCGAATTGCATTTTTGTAACAAACGATCTCTGCTTTCACTTCTTTCAACCAGTCCATACCGATTATCACATCAAAACTCCCTAACTCTACTGGTATTAAATCAATCTTAAATGTTTCGCTAACTAGTTTAATTTCTCAATTCCGACATATATTATCTGCTAAAATTAATTTACCATTTGCTAATTCGAGTAAAAATTTACTATCCAAAGGCGTCAATGGACAACTTAATTTAGCACAAAAATCTCTACTCATATAGCTTCTATCCGCACCCGAATCAAATAAAACGTAAGCAGATTTATTGTCAATAAGAAACGTACCCGTAACAAGCTCCGGGTCTTCCTGTGCCTCTACCGCATTAATATTGAAAACTCTTCCGCGGCCTTGTCCATTCGTGTTCTCCTGGTTCGGGCAATTTCTAATAATGTGGCCCGGTTTTCCACATTTATAACAAACTACATTGGCATAACTTGCTCCGCCACTACTTGCTCCGCCATTACTCGTTCCGACACCATTTGTTCCTTTCGTTCTATTAACCCCTGGTCCGTAGACCTCACACTTCGCCGCGCTATGACCATTTCTTTTACACTTTCTGCAAAATTTGGTGCAAAACCCCGAGTGATACTTTTCACACCTTTGGCATAGCTGCTTCTGATTGTTGTTGTTGTTCTTGCGGTTATTATTGTTGTTGGGATGATTGTTGTAGTTGCTGTTGTTGTTGTTGTTGTTGTTGTTGTTGTTGTTGTTGGGCCGTTTGTTGTAGTTGCGATTAATGTTGCGATTGTTGGGATAATTGTTGCGATTATTGTTGTAATTGCTGTTGTTGTTGTATTGGTGATTCTTATCACCGTTTTCCTCCCACTTTCTTTTGACTTGCTTCACATTGGCCTCTTCAGCAGTCTGTTCTTTAATTTTTTCTTCAATCTGGTTCACTAGTTTGTGAGCCATTCTACATGCCTGTTGTATGGAGGCGGGCTCGTGTGAACTTATATCTTCTTGGATTCTTGCTGGTAATCCTTTCACAAACGCGTCGATCTTCTCTTCCTCATCTTCGAATGCTCTCGGACACAATAGGCACAATTCTGTGAATCATCTTTCGTACGTGGTAATATCAAATCCTTGGGTTCGTAACCCTCTAAGTTCTGTCTTGAGCTTATTGACCTCGGTTCTGGGACGGTACTTCTCCTTCATCAAGTGCTTGAATGCTGACCACGGTAGTGCGTACGCATCGTCTTGTCCCACTTGCTCTAGATAGGTATTCCACCATGTTAACGCAGAACCTGTGAAGGTATGCGTAGCGTACTTCACTTTGTCCTCTTCAGTACACTTACTTATGGCAAACACCGATTCGACCTTCTCGGTCCACCGTTTCAATCCGATCGGTCCTTCGGTTCCATCAAATTCCAAAGGTTTGCAGGCAGTGAATTCTTTGTAGGTGCATCCTACACGATTTCCTGTACTGCTAGATCCAAGGTTATTGTTGGTATGTAGCGCAGCCTGTACTGCGGCTATGTTTGAAGCTAGAAAAGTACGGAATTCCTCTTCATTCATATTCACGGTGTGTCGAGTAGTCGGTGCCATTTCCTTCAAAATAGTCAAATGGAACAAGTTAATCATACAGAATATTAATAGTAGTTAATAGTATTTCGTAGCATAATATGAACTCATTTATAAAAGCTTTTTCTTCATATTAGCGTTTTATAAGTTTAAATTCGGGTAGTACCTACCCGTTAAGTTCATACTTAGTAGCTAATATACAATTCAACTACTACAATTCTATATGAAAAACTGATTATAATAATATTTCGCGTTCAAATTTTTACACAATATTTTACAAACTTACAATACCGCTTATTTTACATATAGCATGAAATATAGCACACAATAAATTTGATACAAGATGGTTGTGAAGATAATTCTATCTAGTACACAAGTCGTTCAGCAAAGGCAATAAAGACACGTAATTCATACGTCCAGAAACAAGTCATGCATTCTGGTTTTACTAGGATTACTTCCCATCTTTGGTCTTGTGGAACATAACCATTATGGCCATTGATAAGACAGCGTGTTGTAACGTCGTCAAAGGGATGAGGGTTACGTAATGTCCAACAGTCCCGTAACAATCTAAAAACCTCATTTCTTACCCCAATTACCGACTCCGTCACTTGTGGAAACGTTTTGTTTAATAGTTGTAGCCCGATGTTCTTGTTCTCACTTTGGTGAGAAGTGAACATTACTAACCCGTAAGCATAACATGCTTCTTTATGTTGCATGTTAGCCGGTTTTTCTAAATCACGAAGTCCAATATTCGGATATATTGAGTTAAAATAATTTCTTAACTCATTGCGTAAAATAGCATTTGGGTTCCCCGCAATATATGCGTCAAAGTAAACACATCGTAACTTATGGATTTCCCAATGTGATATCCCCCATCTTTCGAACGAAAGCCTTTTATAAACCAAGGCATTCTTGGAACGTTCTTCGAATATCTTACAAACTGATCTCACCTTAAATAGTTGTGCCGAAGAATTCTGACCGACTCTAGACAAGATTTCATCAATCATGTCTCCGGGTAGGTCTCTTAAAATATTGGGTTGTCTATCCATTTTATGTTTTTATACTGTAAAATAGACAAGAGTTAGATTCATAAAAAAAAATACTTATTAATACAAGCAATTTTTACATATATCATAAAGCATAAGCACACTATATTACATATATTACACCACACGAATACAACTATCTTATTCTGACTCGCTTGTTTCTTCTTCTTCGGTTTTGGTTCGTTTTGCCAAGTTTCTAGGGATATATGATGTTCCCCTAATACGAGCCGTCGTTTTCCACATTGGTTTAGAAAAACCTGGTGGTTTAGAGGTTCCCGGGTCATTGTTACAACTTAAGGACTTCGGGGGTTGACGATACATATAAAGTTCATCGGGGTTGGAATTAGATTTCTCTATTTTTATGCCCTTTCCCTTATTATTTTCTTTTGCCTTTTTAAATTCAGTTGGGGTAATTTCTATAACATCATCGGAATTCTCGTCGGAATCCGATTCATCGGAGAATTGGTAATCCTCCCAATATTTTGCTTCCTTGGCGGAAACACAATTGACCATAATTAACCTTGGTCGGTTGGTTAAGGATTTTCTTTTACTTAACCGTTTTATTATTTCCCCCACCGGTTCTATTTCTTCATCCGGTTCCGATTCTTCTTCCGGTTCCGATTCTTCTTCCGGTTCCGACTCTTCTTCCGGTTCCTCTTCGGGAACTTGTGAATCAGTCCACGAATCATTCCAATTTACATTTGACTCTTCATTATTATTAGGTGAGTCAATGGGACTTGTTCTAGAGGTAGACATCTATTACATAATATCAAACGCGTTAAGAGATTAATATATCACATAATATTCACATGTTAAAAATATATAGTTTCCAACAAAATTTGTTAAGCAATCATTTTTCAAGTAAACACGGTCGAAGTCCAGACTCACTAATGCATCCTAAAAAACTCGATAAGACACACTAATGCAAAATTCTGGTTCTCTAAGACCAACGCTCGGATACCAACTGAAATGTCCCGTTCTTATTGATTAAAAACGTTCCATATTAATTGATTTCGTTGCGAAGTTTTGACCTCTATATGAGACATTTTTCAAAGACTGCATTCATTTTTAAAACAAACCATAACCTTTATTTCATAGATAAAGGTTTTAAAAAGCTTTACGTAGATTATCAAATAATGATAATCTAAAATATCCTGTTTACACACGACCATTACATAATGGTTTACAATACAAATATGTTACAACAAAATAAGTTTCTTGAATGAAGTTTTTACACAATATCATACAAGCATGGACTCCAAATCTCGTCCTTATTTAAGTATGCGACAACGGAAGCTCTTAATAATCACCTGAGAATAAACATGCTTAAAACGTCAACAAAAATGTTGGTGAGTTATAGGTTTAACCTATATATATCAAATCATAATAATAGACCACAAGATTTCATATTTCAATACACATCCCATACATAGAGATAAAAATCATTCATATGGTGAACACCTGGTAACCGACATTAACAAGATGCATATATAAGAATATCCCCATCACTCCGGGACACCCTTCGGATATGATATAAATTTCGAAGTACTAAAGCATCCGGTACTTTGGATGGTGTTTGTTAGGACCGATAGATCTATCTTTAGGATTCGCGTCAATTAGGGTGTCTGTTCCCTAATTCTTAGATTACCAGACTTAATAAAAAGGGGCATATTCGATTTCGATAATTCAACCATAGAATGTAGTTTCACGTACTTGTGTCTATTTTGTAAATCATTTATAAAACCTGCATGTATTCTCATCCCAAAAATATTAGATTTTAAAAGTGGGACTATAACTCACTTTCACAGATTTTTACTTCATCGGGAAGTAAGACTTGGCCACTGGTTGATTTACGAACCTATAACAATATATACATATATATCAAAGTATGTTCAAAATATACTTACAACACTTTTAATATATTTTGATGTTTTAAGTTTATTAAGTCAGCTGTCCTCGTTAGTAACCTACAACTAGTTGTCCACAGTTAGATGTACAGAAATAAATCGATAAATATTATCTTGAATCAATCCACGACCCAGTGTATACGTATCTCAGTATTGATCACAACTCAAACTATATATATTTTGGAATCAACCTCAACCCTGTATAGCTAACTCCAACATTCACATATAGAGTGTCTATGGTTGTTCCGAAATATATATAGATGTGTCGACATGATAGGTCGAAACATTGTATACGTGTCTATGGTATCTCAAGATTACATAATATACAATACAAGTTGATTAAGTTATGGTTGGAATAGATTTGTTACCAATTTTCACGTAGCTAAAATGAGAAAAATTATCCAATCTTGTTTTACCCATAACTTCTTCATTTTAAATCCGTTTTGAGTGAATCAAATTGCTATGGTTTCATATTGAACTCTATTTTATGAATTTAAACAGAAAAAGTATAGGTTTATTGTCATAAAAATAAGTTACAAGTCGTTTTTGTAAAGGTAGTCATTTCAGTCGAAAGAACGACGTCTAGATGACCATTTTAGAAAACATACTTCCACTTTGAGTTTAACCATAATTTTTGGATATAGTTTCATGTTTATAATAAAAATCATTTTCTCAGAATAACAACTTTTAAATCAAAGTTTATCATAGTTTTTAATTAACTAACCCAAAACAGCCCGCGGTGTTACTACGACGGCGTAAATCCGGTTTTACGGTGTTTTTCGTGTTTCCAGGTTTTAAATCATTAAGTTAGCATATCATATAGATATAGAACATGTGTTTAGTTGATTTTAAAAGTCAAGTTAGAAGGATTAACTTTTGTTTGCGAACAAGTTTAGAATTAACTAAACTATGTTCTAGTGATTACAAGTTTAAACCTTCGAATAAGATAGCTTTATATGTATGAATTGAATGATGTTATGAACATCATTACTACCTTAAGTTCCTTGGATAAACCTACTGGAAAAGAGAAAAATGGATCTAGCTTCAACGGATCCTTGGATGGCTCGAAGTTCTTGAAGCAGAATCATGACACAAAAACAAGTTCAAGTAAGATCATCACTTGAAATAAGATTGTTATGGTTATAGAAATTGAACCAAAGTTTGAATATGATTATTACCTTGTATTAGAATGATAACCTACTGTAAGAAACAAAGATTTCTTGAGGTTGGATGATCACCTTACAAGATTGGAAGTGAGCTAGCAAACTTGAAAGTATTCTTGATTTTATGTAATTAGAATTTGTAGAATATATGAAGAACACTTAGAACTTGAAGATAGAACTTGAGAGAGATCAATTAGATGAAGAAAATTGAAGAATGAAAGTGTTTGTAGGTGTTTTTAGTCGTTGGTGTATGGATTAGATATAAAGGATATGTAATTTTGTTTTCATGTAAATAAGTCATGAATGATTACTCATATTTTTGTAATTTTATGAGATATTTCATGCTAGTTGCCAAATGATGGTTCCCACATGTGTTAGGTGACTCACATGGGCTGCTAAGAGCTGATCATTGGAGTGTATATACCAATAGTACATACATCTAAAAGCTGTGTATTGTACGAGTACGAATACGGGTGCATAAGAGTAGAATTGTTGATGAAACTGAACGAGGATGTAATTGTAAGCATTTTTGTTAAGTAGAAGTATTTTGATAAGTGTATTGAAGTCTTTCAAAAGTGTATAAATACATATTAAAACACTACATGTATATACATTTTAACTGAGTCGTTAAGTCATCGTTAGTCGTTACATGTAAGTGTTGTTTTGAAACCTTTAGGTTAACGATCTTGTTAAATGTTGTTAACCCAATATTTATAATATCAAATGAGATTTTAAATTATTATATTATCATGATATTATCATGTATGAATATCTCTTAATATGATATATATACATTAAATGTCTTTACAACGATAATCGTTACATATATGTCTCGTTTAAAAATCATTAAGTTAGTAGTCTTGTTTTTACATATGTAGTTCATTGTTAATATACTTAATGATATGTTTACTTATCATAGTATCATGTTAACTATATATATATCCATATATATGTCATCATATAGTTTTTTACAAGTTTTAACGTTCGTGAATCACCGGTCAACTTGGGTGGTCAATTGTCTATATGAAACATATTTCAATTAATCAAGTCTTAACAAGTTTGATTGCTTAACATGTTGGAAACATTTAATCATGTAAATATTAATCTCAATTAATATATATAAACATGGAAAAGTTCGGGTCACTACAATCCAATCTCAAGAAATCTTTCTAATTTACAGTAAGATATCTTTCTAATTCAAGGTAATACTCATACTCAAACTTTGATTCAATTTCTATAACTATAACAATCTTATTTCGAGTGAAAATCTTACTTGAACTTGTTTTCGTGTCATGATTCTACTTCAAGAACTTTCAAGCAATCCAAGGATCCTTTGAAGCTAGATCTATTTTTCTCTTTTCGAGTAGGTTTATCCACAAAATTTGAGGTAGTAATGATGTTCATAACATCATTCGATTCATACATATAAAGCTATCTTATTCGAAGATTTAAACTTGTAATCACTAGAACATAGTTTAGTTAATTCTAAACACATGTTCTATATCTATATGATATGCTAACTTAATGATTTAAAACCTGGAAACACGAATAACACCGTAAAACAGGACATACGCCGTCGTAGTGAAACCGAGGGCTGTTTTGGGTTAGAAAAATAAAAACTATCCTAATCTTTGAATTGGAAGTTTATTTTTTGGAAAAATGATATTACATATGAACATGATACTATATCCAAAAATCATGGTTAAACACAAAGTAGAAGTATGTTTTTCAAAATGGTCATCAAGATGTCGTTCTTTCGACGGAAATGACTACCTCTTTAAAAAATGACTTGTAACCTGTATTTCCGACTATAAACTTATAATTTTTCTGTTTAGTTTCATAAATTTCAGTTCATTATGAAACCATAGCAACTTGAATCACTCAAAACGGATTGGAAACGAAGAAATGACGGGTAAAACAAAATTGGATAAATTTGCTAGTTTTAGCTACGAAAATTTTGTAACAAATCTAGACTAAACATATCCTAACTAATTTATATTGTATTATACATATTATGTAATCTTGGGATACCATAGACACGTATGCAATGTTTTGACATATCATATCGACCCATCTATATATATTTCGGAACAACCATAGACACTCTATATGCAGTAATGTTTGAGTTAGATATACATGGTTGAGGTTGATTCCAAAATATTATATATACTTTGAGTTGTGATCTAGCCTGAGACTTGTATACACTGGGTCGTGGATTGATTCGAGATAATATATATTGATTTATTTCAGCACATCTAACTTTGGACAACTAGTTGTAGGTTACTAACGACGACTGCTAACTTAACAAACTTAAATCATAAAAACGTAATAAAAAAATTTTGTAAATATATTTAAATCATACTTTGATATATATGTACATATTTGTTATAGGTTCGTGAATCGACCAGTGGCCAAGTCTTATTTCCAACAAAGGAAAAATCCGTGAAAGTGAGTTATAGTCCCACTTTTAAAATCTATTATTTTTGGGATGAGAATACATGCAGTTTTATAAATGTTTTACAAAATAGACACAAGTGATCAAAATTACATTCTATGTTGAATTATCGAACCGAATATGCCCCTTTTTAGCTTGGTAGCCTAATAATTGGTGTTTATTATAATTGCCACCAATTGACGCGAATCCTAAAGATAGATCTATTTGGCCCAACAAGCCTCATCCGAGTTACGGATGCTTTAGTACTTCGATTTATCATGTCCGATGAGAGTCCCGGAATGATGGGGATATTCTATATGCATCCTGTTAAGGTCGGTTACCAGGTGTTCATCATATGAATGATTTTTATGCAGATTGCATGTTGTTTATGAGAAATGGAAATATGAAATCTTGTGGTCTATTATTACGATTTGATAAATATAAAGGTTAAACCTATAACTCACCAACATTTTTGTTGACGTTTAAAGCATGTTTATTCTCAGGTGATTATTAAGAGCTTCCGCTGTTGCATGCTAATTAATAGACAAGAGTTGGAGTCAGCATTCTTGTATAATATTGTTTAAAAACTGCATTCGAAGACGTAAATTGATGTGTAATATTATTGTAAACCATTATGTAATAATCGTGTGAAAATGCTATATTTTAGATTATCATTATTTTATAATCGTCGTAATATTTTTAAACCTTTTTCGATAAAATAAAGGTTATGGTTTGTTTTAAAATCGAATGCAGTCTTTGAAAAACGTCTCATATAGAGGTCAAAACCTCGCAACGAAATCAATTAATATGGAACGTTTATAAATCGATATGAACGGGACATTTCATTCGACACCAAAAAATGTCGTTGAGCTATAATTCGATCTTAATGTTACTAGCTTGGGACCAAGAACTACTCTTTGGCTACGACACCTACCTCCCTAGTTTCGGAGATAACAGGTCGTTTGAGCCCGACCCGACCCAATCAACCCCATCGCTCAAGCAATCCACTCATACATAATATCATCCACCCGATTTTACTTTCCAACAAAGAATAAACCCGCTAGCACAACAAACACATGGACATTACCGATTAAAACCTTGCATGAGAATGCTATCGCACATTTAATCGTCCACCTTACTGCCCTTGCTTTCACCATTGGAACAGCAGCCACATACGTGCGCACGACTTTTGGCAAACTCGATTTTACACACCGAGCCAACACATAATGTACGGATGTATCATTAACTATGACTTCAAGTAAAATCTCTTGTTCATCTTCCTCAGTCGATCGCAACGAAGTTCCCATTGAAGAAGATCTACTTGAAGTGACGAAATCTATAGTGGACCCAATTCGACTTGAATTTCTACTAGCTTCGACTTTCCTTGAGCTCTCACTCAAACAAGACCTCTCAAAAATCTTAGAAAACATTAGCACGTTAGGACTTAGCACCTACAAAACTACCTAGCCATTCCTCTGAAGGAACATCAACCATACATGGTTCCCCTTTTGTACCCGCGAGTAATTACATAATCTCCTTTAAACACTATCCAATTTTGATCCCCAAATAGAACATGACACCTATCATCATCCAATTGCCCGAGCTTTATGATGAACCTCATGTTCCTCAAGATCCAAGCATAATCGAAATATTTATTCACGAGATCACCAATACCCGCAACATCAGGATTCTTCTCATTCGCAACTCGAACCCTACCAGAATAGCCTTTAAAATTCACCATCTTGTTCATGTATGGGGTAGCATGATACGACTCACTCGAATCTAAAACTAAAGATTCGTCAAGAACCTCCTCTCGGCACATCAACGCATCTTCGATCACCATAGTCACCGTGCTCCCACCCGACTTAAGACTTGGGCACTTTGCTTTATAGTAACCAACTTGTTGACAATTCCAACACACCACGTTCTTGCTCCTTGATGGAATCCTTGACCTAGCTCTTCCCTGAATAACATTTAGAACTGAACCTGAACTTCTACTTGAACATTTCCTTCGAATACCTTCGCTAAGAATCAAATCACGGTTTCCTTCAAAAGTGAGCTTAGTAGTTCCGGATGAACCAGTAACCGCCGTAATCGTACCAGCCCAACTAGCGGGTAATAAAGATAGAAAAATAAGCCTCTAGCTCATCATAGAATTTAATACTAACCGATTTCAACCGAGCTAAAGTCAATTGAAACTCATTAACTTGATCCGTCACCGAGGAACCCTTCATCATCCTAACATTCACCGATTGCCGAATCAAGAAAACTTTGTTCAAAGAGAATGGATTTTCATACATATTGGATAACGTCGCAATCAATCTCGCGGCCGTGGTTTCACCCACAATGTTGTAAGCAACGTTCTTGTCAAAGAAAGCCGTACAACTTCAAACGGTTGCCTATCCAACAGGTCCCACTCGCCTTGCATCATCGTTTTCGATTTAACACCCGTTAACGGTTGATAAAGCTTCTTTTAATAAAAAAGGTCTTCATTGCATCTTTCAAAAGCTAAAATCAGTCCCATCATATCGATCAATCTTCACATCACATTTTCCGCTATTGTTCTTGCAAACACCAGAGCCTAAGGTCTGATACCACTTGTTATGAACGATTAGGTGAACCTTAACAAGACTTGACAACCCCTAGGTTATCAAACTTAAAAGACAACAAACGAATATATACAATGAACATGAAGAAACTAGCAAAAAGCGTAAAAATACAAGAATTTGATGAGGTTATATGTAATCGAACTTGATTATTTTAATCTCCGATCAACTAAAGAGTATTCTTATTATAAATTTCGTAGATGTACATTACAAGTTACACAGGGGGTATTTATAGTGCAAAAAACGAAATAAGGGAACATTTTAGATCGACTAGGTCAGCAAGTCAGGACGTCGCGGTCGCAACCCAATCATCGAGGTTATTTCCAGAAGTTTCTTTCGCTGGCCTAATGTCACGGTCACAATGCATCTATCCCGGTCGCAGAGTCTATCGCGGTCACAATGCATCTGTCGCGGTCACCACACGACTATTATTAAGATTCTTCAATTTTCGTTTCCGTTTAACTCGACTTCGCATTTACCAACATTACTTTGTCGCTGAAATTCAGCACTTTATCTTATTTATTATCTCAACTTGTTACAAGTCTCGTCTCTATCAGGGGAGATATTTTGAGCGAAAAGAGTATTTTATATTCTTGTCCCGCTTATCGTGTTTGTCCGTGTAGCTTAGATTAGTGAATAGATCCACTACTCATCGAGTTTTACAATCTTAATAGCTTCGTGATGTATATTGTTGGGCTCCCTTGAGTCCCTTTTTGATGTAAATGTTTATAAAGCAATAGAATTTTCTTGATCTTTCATAGAAAAAAGGTGATTTAAGAAGAATATATGCCCTATTTGGCAATGAGTGCAAGATCAAATCTCGCTACTGACACTTTTTTATATTTGTCATCTAACCATTTTTATTTTTTTCTTTGACTAAAATATCGAATACTGTTATAAATAAAACCTTCATCGAATAATAAAGAAGTCGAACAATTACAAACAAAATAACTCGTATAGACTTGAAACAAGTAAGCGCCCGTAAACCAATATTTTACACAATACAAAGTATATTATTCGTTTCTTCCTTCCCGGCTACCCCGAGAAAGATATTCAAGATCCGATACTGGACGAATCGACAGAACCATGATTTTAGCATTCTCGAAGTGGAAACACCACCTAGTTAATCGAGATATGAAAGGTGAAGGGTGTAAACGAGTGTGAAAGAGAGATGAAGGCATTTGTGTGTTTTGTGGTGTTAAACGTACACGTGAGTCTCAGAACTGCAGCACTACAAGTAACAGTAATACTAGCACACGGCTATTCTTTCATTAGTCAATTGTCAACTCACCACTCTTGTTTGCTAGCATCTTCGTCATTATTTACTTTTTTTTGTCCTTTTTATATAAGGTAAAATAAAAATGAGTTGATTCTCACACACCACTTAATAATTCATCTACACCTAATTTACTATTATATTTTTAATTATACTTAAAATAATAATATAAGTTCAACTTCTTAAATTAATTTAAGAGTATAACTATAAATTTATCAGACAAAAATATAGATGAATTAAAAAGTGATGTGTGAGGATCACCTCCCTAAAATAAAATGTAAATAAACAACAAATTACCCCCTCCACCCCCCACTGGTTATATTTGAACAAGGTTTTATTGTTTTCGTGTTTCGTAGCATACTTACAATTTCGAGAATCAGAGGCGGAGACAATGGGGGGACTGAGGGGTGCTCAGCCTCCCCCAAGGCCCAAATAAAGATTAAATCTCAATTGTATTTTTAACCCAAATAATTATAAGCCTCCCTTAATGACCAAGACTCAAATATATTTTTAGCCCAAATGTATTATTATGTACAAATAATTGGAAATTAGTTAGCTCATTTGTTCAAGACTCATATAATTGACAAGAAGTTCATTGTCATTTTAAAAATTAGTTTAACAATTAGTTTAAAATTTATAAATATAATATGTGTTTATCGAGTAAGCCACCCCCATTTCTCAATTATGGTTTCGCCTCTATCGAGAATCGTTTTGTTTTGTTAGCCTCTTGTATTAGTTTTTTAGGTAATAAGAGGGTCGATATATATAATTCATATGTTACTCGCTTTCTAGGTACGAGTATTACTGGAGTACTTTGTTGTAACCCTTGTTGAATTTTTTTTTTCGAAAACGTTTTCCATTTTTATAGAAGTCCTCGTTATTTTTGGCAATTAAAAATTATTGTTAGAATTACTTTATGTGCATGGAGATGACGTCTTTTGATACAATGATGAAGATTATGGAGAGCCCTCGATACAATGATGAAGATTGTGGAGAGCGACGACGGCTTTCGATACAATGATGAAGAGTATGGAAAGCGATTCGGTGTCCGCTACAGTTGTCAATTTTAGAAATCTCCGTAAGTACCGACTATAGCTAGAAATCAAAAGAAGAACAAACCGGTTCAAGGAGCCGAATTAGAAAAATTCAGTGAGTTCATTAAAGACATTTGAGCGCAAGATCATTGGTTTAATTCGATTAAGAAGAATCTTTCAGTCATATAGGTAGATTGGCTTCCATCTTTTGTATCGAGTTTCGATTATGTTACTTGTATTGTTGCCGGTTCTTTTGTTTACTGTTTCGTTAGTTGTTGGTTAGCGCCGTGAGCTTTTGTTGTGATCGTTAGTTTATATTTAGCTCGGTAGTTTTTTGATTTGTATGTTTTAGAAGTCTCATCTTATTGAGGAACTTCTATTTATATATAAACTTATTCGTTTTTTGTGAAGAAAAAAAAGAAATAATTTCCGAGACTCAATGCCCGTCGCAATGGGAAATGAAGGAGCGATGAGTGCCCACTCCATGTGCTCTTGATAAGATGGTAAATTGTACGAAGTATGTCGATTACCATATAGTTGAAAATATTTTCTAGAGTTTTAAGAAATTGGAGAATTAACATTCTAAGTTTTAAAGTTCAAAGGTTTTAAAAACATATAGGTTAAGAGTTGTCACTGATAAATATTATTAAAATAAAAGCGTTTACCTGAGGAGTTCACTGACTACAAGAGGTTGCCCGTTAATCTAAACGAGATCCGGATAGGCCCGCGTGTTGCGGCGGGGCCTTCCGGGTTGTATATTCAACGTAGCATTATGTATTTTTAGAAGCGAAAATGTCACATGTGTTAAGCTCTGTTTTAGATGTCGGTGTATTTAGCATTTTTTAAAAAGGTATGTGTTTCGCGTATAGTTAGTTGCGTTGTGTTCATAAAATTATTCCGAGTTGAACGGTGGCGGTGAAAAAATTTAACGCTCGGCGAGCGGGAAGATACGATCCGATAAAAATTGTGGTGAAGTTTGTTTAAATTTTTTTTAATAGAATAATGATTTGACGGTTTGTACCCCTGAAAAAATTGAAGTTTAGAAGATAGTTGAGGGACCGGTTTTGCAAATTTGGGTTGGGGGTGTCGTTTTCCCCTCATGTGTAACATCTCGCATTTTTCCGTTAAATTTATTTTTAACACCGTCTTTTTTTTAGATAATATCTTTCGTTATCTAAATTCGCATCTTTTGTTAACTAACGTTCTTAATATTTCCGTTATTTGATTTAACATCTCTCGTTTACTCTAGAATTTTTAAAATATTCGTTCGGTTAATTCACGCACCCGCTTTGAAAATTGAGTGATCGAAGTTGCCAAATGGGCAAACTAGTTGACTAGGTCAACTAGTCAACCCACTCTTTCCACCACTCATTCCATTTTCACCTCCTCATCTCTTTCTCTCTTTCTCTACTTCCATTTTTGAACTCAAACACCCAAATCATTCATTCATCATCCATTTCGAATCTAAGAAGCTTGCTACAAAACAAATTACATATTTGGAATCCTCTCTTCATCCTCTACAATTTGATACCAATTTCATCTCATTTGGGTAACATTTCTAAAACTTTAGATTTCTCTAATTCGTGTTTTTGACTTGAAATGGTGTTAGTTAGTGTCTATGGCTCGTGTCTAGCATGAATATATGATTTATTTGCTCGATCTTGTTGTTTTGCATAAACTAGCATGAACTTGAAATGGGTTTGTTTAATCTTGAGTTTTGGTTGATTAAATGTTGTTTAAATGTTAAAGTTCATGTATTAAATGTGTTACTAGCATCATTAGCTTCAATTTGATGTGTAGGTTGACTTGGAAAACTTCACTAACATGATTATTGATTTTGTGATTCTTGGTTAGGGTTTGATAGCGTTTAAAATGAATTTTTGATGCATTAAATGCTTGTTAATGTTGTTAGTAAGTGTTTAGTTGCAATGTATGTTTAATTACCTTCGAAACGGAATATCGTATGTGTAAATTGGTTTTCCCGAATCATAAAATGCGTTTTACGAACTTGAAACTTCAATGATGAACTTTTAACAATCATTCGACGAGGATTTGGTCATTTTAAATGATGTATTTGTTTGATGATATGTGGTTAGTTGTATTCCTCGTCAAAATACCTTTCCAACGGTATAAGATACGTGTTTTAAGTGTTTACGGTTCGTTAATTGTGTTTAAATGAAGTTTGGTTGAGACTTGAACAATTGAAACAGCCCAGGTACCAGGCCACACCTAATTTCGCGGCGCGGCCCTCCTCTGTCGCGGTGCGACAATGGCCGTGTTTGGGGACTGTTCAACTTTGCACTTTTTCGTTTAAATCCAACTATGCTACGCACCTCCGATTAACATGTAACTTGTTCTAACATGCTCATATATGATTATATGACTCAGAAAAATCGTTTGAGACCCGACCCGAACGTGTTGAATTTTTTGTTAACTTTGACCAAAGTTTGACCTTTAGTCAAACTTAACCAAATACTTATGCAATCGTTCTAATCTTCTTTTATACTTGATTCTTGCATGAAACTTGACAACGTGACTCACATGCTATATAATCGAGTCGTAACGAGCCATAGGATTAATTGAACACATTTCGCCCGACCTTGTGTCGTAACCGGTTAATTGATACAACTTATTTGTTTAGGTCAAGACTAAACAACTTTCATGCACACGTTTACTTTGTGAAGTACCTTTATACTCGTGCACTCGAGGTGAGATCATAGTCCCATCTTTTCAACAACTTTTATACTTTTAAATCATGGGATGAGAAACATATACAGTTTTATACTACATACTTTTATGCTTTGAACACAAGTACGAAAATAAACATTCCACAGCGAGTTAGAACAAAAAGCCTCAATTCAATTATCATTAGTTACATTTGCAGGGTGTAAGCGAGAACTTATATTATGTGATCACATGGGCTTGACGAGCCTCATTCGGACAGTTCGCTACCGTTAGCGGATGAAATATATTTTCGAGTTTAGTGTATGTTCTAGCACTACGTAACAGGGTACAAAATAGTTAAGTATTGATAATTGGGTGCTCGCAATCATACTTTTGTAATGCAAACGATTCAGATAATCAACGTTATGGAAATACAAAATCTTGTGGTTCAAAACAACGTTTACAAATACACCTATGATTTCACTAACATTTTTCGTTGACAGTTTTCTATATGTTTCTCAGGTTCATGAATGGCTATTTGATACACGCTTCCGCATACACTCATACTTTCTTGGGGTCAAGCATACATGCATACAATTTGATTACTTGCTTGGAGTCAAGCATACATGCATACGCTAGTGATAGCTCCTTTGGATTCAAAAAATGTTTACATACTTACGCTATTTATAGCAACCGTGATTTTCAACTTATTATGTCGCAAGTTATTTCATTTATACTTTACAACTTTTGTAAACTTAAACTTGTTGTCGATCCGTTTGGTAAACTAAACTTCGTTAGTCTTATACGTTTCAAATCAATGCGACATAATTTTGGTCAAACGCGTCTCATTTAGGGACTATGACCACATTACGGGACGTAAGTTAATGGCGCCGTCAATGACGATTTTGTCGGGTCGTTACAGATGGTATCAGAGCGTTGGTTTTAGGGATCTAGGATGTGCATTAGTGTGTCTGACAGAGTCGTTAGGACGAATTAGTGAATCTAGACTACAACCGGATAGTTAGCCATTGCATTATGACATACATTTGCTATAGATAGCACTTACTTGACTACTTGTGCATTATACTTGCATCATTCTTAGGCAAACTTTTTAATGGTACCAAACTTTCATCATACGAATTGGTATTCTGCCGCTTTCTGGTAACACACGTAAATTCAAGATTCATACGCGTAAGGATGACGATGACTTCATTAGTTACACTAGTTCGGGAACTCTGTCTCCTCGGTTGTTATTCATCACCGTCCCGACTTACTATCCACAAGTGTTGTAAAGTTACCACCACTACTTTAGATGAGTATCGTCATCACTGCTTATCACTACGGTTGCGTACTACTCGTTATCATACTTCGTTGCTCTTTCCGTGCCTAAAGACATTATTGTTTGACTTGAACCGCATTGACGTGAACAATCATTTACACACTTTCCTCGGGAAACGCATCTTCAGAGTTGCACTAATTCTTTCGATTCAATATGAGTCACGTTAGAGATGTCATCACACTTTGTTCATTTTAAATCTTCACGATTACACGAACTTGATTTTATGGAGTGATGTGGGAATGGAGGTATGAGTTAGTGTAATATAATGACACTCGATCAACATGGTTATATTATAGTAAGTCATACCAAAGTTCTAATGACACGTGATGGTGGTTGGACTCGATCAACCTAATCACCACCATGTGCCATGTACATGACTTCATTTTTCTTGTTGGATATCCGAAAACTCCGAGAATATTGATAACAACACACCAGGGACACATCTTCGATTATTGCCGAACCATACTTATGATTCCGAATGAATGGAAAATTCTTTCAACTTCAAACATATGTTGCTCGTGAATACTATCTCGTTTTCGCATAGTTTTATCGACGAACTACAATATGCTCGTTATGCTCACATCGAGGCAGAACTTCTCTCGCATTACACTCGTACTTCCGTTTAAGGAAATCTTTTATATATATACATACACTATATATATACATACGTACATACACTATATATATATATATATATATATATATATATATATATATATATATATATATATACGTACATACACCACATATATATAGATACACTATATATATATATATACATATACTTACATACACTATATAGAAATATATATATACGTACATACACCACATATATATAGATACACTATATTCCCAATATTTTATAAAATCGTATAAACGGGTCATTGGGACAATTATGACCCAATTGGGTCATAATTCACTACTTTTAACCAACTAATCCAAACGGGTCAACGGGTCAAAATGACCGGTTCAAATATATTTGCATACACATATACACTCTCGTATATATATATATACATATATATACTTACATATATATATATACTTACATATATATATACACATATATATAATCCATACAAATAAGTCAAAGTCCAAATGGGCGAATAAATCAATATCAACACCCCTAAATGGGTTAATAGCCGAACGGTCGAGAAATATAACTCACTATCTTCCCAAATGGGTCACGAACAAACGGGTCACGATCAACCGAGCATCCCGCACAAAAAGTCCACTTTATAATCTATGACCCAAATTAAATTAACAAAATGGGTCAAAGTCTAAATGGGTGAACAAATCAAAAAAAGCTTACACAAACAGGTCCCGAACAATGAGTAAACCATAACAAGCTCTCTTATACAATTTCAACCCAAATTAGTTCTAACAATTGGGTCGTGGCATAAAATGGTAAAACTTAGCAAAACACAAATAATACGAACGGGTCGAGGTCTGAACGAATAAACTAAACCATCCCGTGCACCAAAAATGATAACAACCGCCACCGGACGCCAACCACCACCACTAGCCGCCAGCTGTAGCCGGCAGCGGCGGTCAGCCGACGGGAACCGAACAGCGGCAGCAGCTACGACTGCTGTCTCCACCATGGTGCACCCCTAAAATGTTGTTCTTTGCAATATAGGACCCAAATCAAGCCAAATACAAACCCAAAAACAATCTCTAGTAATTAACTAACATCAATTTAACATAAAACAAGCAATTTCATCCCTTAAATCCAAGATTCAAGCACAAATTATCACTATATATAAAACTAGCAAAAACTAAAAATAAACAAGGATTAAGCAAGAATTAAAGACAAAACTTGATGCTCGATACTAAAAGAAGCAAGAAATCAAGAATGGAGCTTTCAATTTCAACACCATCTTCAACAATAAAAAGCTAAGTTTATGGTCATGGTGGTGGTGGGTTTCGTGACAGAGAAAAGAGAGGGAGAAAGGAGGAAAAACACCACTTTAAGCTTGTAATTTCTTCATCTTCTTCCTTTAAATTGAAAGTTGGGGTTTTATGTTCATGTGTGTGTTAGTCGATGAAACCAGAGGGGAAAAACAAGAAATCGTGAGCAGCAGTAATAAACAAGGGGTGGGGTAGTTTTTGGTTTAAAAATGGGAATTAAATCCCTTACCTAATAAAACACGGGTATTTAGCAGTTTACTGAAACGCAACGTACCTAGTTCGGTAGCCCAAACGAAGTCCAAAATTAATAAACAAATAAGTTTTGTGACCCTGGTCACAAAATGAACCCACTGGACTAATAATTAATTAAAAACAAACAACAAATATTTAATACATTAAACTGCTCATTAAAACACTCAACGGACAAAAAGGGCAAATGGGTAATTTCATCTAGGCCCGACATCAGGTTGTTACAAATCTACCCCCTTAAAGAGATTCCGTCCTCAGAATCTGATCAGTCAAAGTCAACAAGGTCATGGTTACTATAAACCACAATACCGGGTCACAACTAGACCTGAATCACAAAAGAGTCTTACGGTTACCCGCACTATCGAGTTTAATTCATTTCCAAACCGTCAAACTTTCTGATCTAAAGTCAAACCCAACTCAAGCTAAGAGACTTAATCTCCGGATCATTAATCATATACTATTCATTAAAATCTCGTTCTCACCACTCACCAGAGTAACCTAATAACGAAAACCTGTCAGTATCCAAATATGAATAAATACAATCCCGAAAAAATCCCAACTGAAAAGGTTAAAAAGTCATCAGTCATAGTCAATTACCAATAATTTGTCCAAGATTATCAAAATAAGTCACGTCAATCATCTCGTTATATTATCAATTTTATGGATATCCACGAGAATATCTTGTATCAAGTCAAAGTTCACTCACTACGGTCACGATTTATCATCAACTTCATTAATTCATTACCCAATACTTTCTAGATAACCGGTCAAACACATCCACTTACCTCCAAATATTCAAAAGATAGCTAATTTTACACTTATGGTAATGCTAAATCAATCCAAATTACACTAAAGTCCTCCAAATTCACTTAGACTTTTCAATTCTCACCCATTAAATCTTTGACTAAATCATGTTTCTGGTCAACTTAATCATAGGAGAAACGATTACCATCCCAAACTTTATATCAATTTAATCATTAAATCAAGAATCTCGTTAAAGAATTACCATCACCACGAGGTCATAATAGTCAATCCTTCAAAAATCACAAATAAACTGCTAATCAAGTCTGATTTATCTACATCTCCTCCGACTCTCGGAACTACTGTATGATTTACCACAATGTATTTTCATCGTCCAGACGTAATACATCGTCCCAAATCATATTTTCATTCCGAGTATTTCGAAGCAAGATCCTAGTTAAGTCCTTCAATCCATCACAGTCTTACTTCGCGGGTCACTGATAGTTATAATCCATTAATAAGAAATACTTTCAAAAATAAAGTTTTTTTATAAATTAGTCATTCGATTACAACTATCCCGATATACAAATGACGATGTCCAACTATATATATATATATATATATATATATATATATATATATATATATATATATATATATATATATATATATATATATATATATATATATATATATATATATATATATATGACGATCATAATTAACTAAATCTTTCCATTCTAATAAGATACTAGCCACAATATCCCCAAATATTGTCTGACACTCGCCCTGGTCATAAGGTCAACACACACCTGACACCCAGTCCTTGGTCAGGCAAAAGTTCTACATAACTTACTCTGTAGACATCTAAGGAAAGTAGACCACACCTATTTTCCAAGAACCACACAAAAGTCACGTTAGGATATAGAAGAAAGACAGTTCCTTAGGACAACTCTACGGGTCCAACACAACATGTCCAGTCTCCAGATCTAACCAAGACTCAACATAGTCCAATTTGACACGAATCCCTATACAAATCAAGGTTTCTTCTAACTTACAAGGAAACCAAATAAAGAGTGTTTCCCATACTTACATTTAAGGGTCACTTCGGTCCACAGAGGGCAACAATTTCTTAGGACACCACAAGGCCAGTCAAACCTACTGGTTCAGTCACAGTCTATAAGCATATAGACTTCACATCACATGGTCACATAATAAGGTTAGGGCCTTTCACCATTAGTCAAAGGGTTCAGTCACAGTCTATAAGCATATAGACTTCACATCACATGGTTACATAATAAGGTTAGGGCCTTTCACCATTAGTCAAAGGGATCACTACCCTAATCTGTCTCTATGGGTCCCATCAGTCAACCGTAAAGAAACAGACTTATACAAGCATAATTCATACTAACATTTCATGTACATTGGTTTGTCAAGTCTAGGCTACTTGTCAACTCTCATTCAGTATAACCGTCCAAATACTTATTAGCATACCAATATGACAAAACAAGTCACATGCCATATCTCAAACAAATCACCGAAGCATGACAGTCATAATGCCATTACCATATTTAGTATGCTCTACCGAGTAATCGATCAAAGGGAGCAAAATCCCAACACTGCCAAGGGTAGCTCCAAACAACATCGTCTTAACTGGAGTCATCAATTCTGTCAACTATTTCTTCCTTACAAGAGGAAGTAATCATATCACAAGTAATCACAACAATCATCAAAGATCATCATTATAACAAACATAATAGCACAATCTAAATTTACACTAATAATAATCACAATATGGTAACAAGATCGTACCTATATGAATAAGAAGACATCTTCTGTATCTATCAACACCTCGATCTCAACCGCACCCTTGATCCTCTTCCATTCTGCAACTCGATCCTCATCCTTGGAATCATGGTAACTGAAACCCGTCAAATCCTTTACTCAACTCAGTATTTAACCCGCCCATTGTAGTTGTTAACATCTGTCAACACTGAAGATCAATAGGACACCAGCAGGGTGGAATCGATCTTCGCACCTGTCTTATCACTACATCTCACACAAAGCTTAGTAGATAATCTATTAGTTCAAGCACAACTAACACACTTAATATCCTGCATTCACTTAACCTCACCCCACATACGTGTTTGACTTAACTCGAGGTTTGGGAACAGGTACACGCATGTACTGGTTGCCATGAGACGACCCGTCCTAATCCATAAGGACGAATACAATAACATATGATTACATTGCAAGGTATTTGACCTCTATATGATACATTTTACAAACATTGCATTCATTTTAAAAGACAAACTTTCATTTCATCGAAAGTTGATAGGCATGCATACCATTTCATAATATCCAACTATAAATGACTTAATCTGTCATTTAATTAATCATAATCTTTAATGAACTTAATGACTTGAATGCAACGTCTTTGAAATATGCCATGAATGACTCCAAGTAATATCTTTAAAATGAGCAGATGCACAGTGAAAGATTTCTTTCAATCCTAAGAATAAACATGTTTTAAAGTGTCAACCAAAAGGTTGGTGAGTTCATTAGTTTATCATCTATATTCATTTCCATCATTTTTAATAGACCACAAGATTTCATATTTTCATTTCTCATAAACATCATGCATGCATATAGCCATCTGTATAAAAATCATTCATATGGATTGAACACCTGGTAACCGACATTAACCATAATGCATAGAATATCCCCACAGACATCGACGTCTGTATAATAATAATCTCGAAGTACTAAAGCCATCCATAGACATGAATGGGGGTTGTTAGGCCCAATAGATCTATCTTTAGGATTCGCGTCAATTAGGGGCCATTTCCCTAATTCTTAGGTTACCAGACTTGAAGGGCGATATTTGATTTCGATAATCCAACCATAGAATGTAACTTCGATTACTTGTGTCTATTTCGTAAAACATTTATAAAAGCGCATGTATTCTCAGTCCCAAAAATATATATTGCAAAAGCATTTAAAAGGGAGCAAATGAAACTCACGATACTGTATTTCGTAGTAAAAATACATATGACGGCATTAAACAAATGCAAGGTTGGCCTCGGATTCTCGAACCTATATTAATTATATATTTATATGTTGGTCAATATATGTCTAACAATTTAGGTCAAGTCATAGTGTATCATAATCCTAATGCTCGAGCTTATCATGCAAAAGTCAACAAAAGTCAACTTAACTCAAAATGATTTCCAAAATCTATACGTGTTTATTATATAACCTAAATATAGTTGTTTTATTTATTTAAATATATTTATCAGATTTTATTAAAGTAAATAATAAAAGTCATTTATTAATAAAATTTTATATTAAGATACATATATGATAAAAATATACTTTTATATATCTTAAGTAATAAAATTTATAAAGTTCACTTAATATCATAAAAATATAGTGGTATGTATTATTACTGTAATTATGTTACGCGTGGTAAAAAAAATATCTTTGTTTTACATATTTGTTTGATAAAATAATATTGATAATAATAACAAAAGTTGTATTATTTTGTAATAATAATAATAATTATTATAATAATGACAATATTTATACTTACTAATGATGATATTAATTATAATAAAATGATTATTCTAATCATGATAATTTTAATAATAATGATATTTTTTATTATTAACTGTAATAATGATAATATTTTATAAAAACAATAATTTATTCAAAATGATAATTTTTAATAATAATAATAATACTAAAATGATAATAATAATGATATTTAATAATAATAATAATGATATTTCTATTAAAATGATAATTTGAATAAAAATGATAGTTTTAATATTAATGATACTTTTAATTGATGGAATTCAACATATCAACAAGTTCTTAATGTCAACATTATCACAAAACCAATTGTTATAGAGTTAAAGCAAGCAGAAGCATAATTATTAAGAAAACAAGTTTATATGCTTAACCATTTAAATTGAATTCCATGTAGATATCAAGTCATGAACATATGCTTACATATAAGAACAAGGAAGTAAGAGTTATACCTCCTCAAGTGTGTTTGAGGGCTGATTTAGAACAAGCAAGATGATGATGAAGATGATGGAAAGTGAGCTTCTAACATGAAGCCTCAAGTGTGTAATACCCCAAGCAATAATCCCAACACCTTTGCCTTTAGTTAGGATTTGATTGACACTAGATATAAGCTTGCAAAACAAATTTAGAACCCACTTTAGAGTGCCAAAAAGGCCACGGCTCCAACAGCTGCAGTAGCTGAATTTGTGCAGTTTTTACAAGCCTTGAATGTGTTGTTTTACTTGAGAGAATGATTCCTACTTCGGTTCAAGAGTTGTGCATGCACCTTAGGACTTGTGTAGTCTTAAAAGTAACAAATAAAAGCATGAGATGCTCTCTTGGAGTCCCCAAAATCAGCCACTCATGATGGGCTTTTATATATTGTGATTGTTTATAAAACAATTTATATAAACCCATGTATTTATTTTGTTACTTGCATATTTTATAAAACCATTTATAAAATATAACACAATATAATTATTTAAACCTATAAATAATTAAATCCTTATTGTGTAAATTATCCAAATAATTTATCTCAAGTGATAATATTTTAGAAAACCGATTTTCTAAAATCTAAGTGTCGCTTATTTACTTAACGATCGAATCGCTAAGATTAAATACATTTAAAGTGTCGGTAAGCTTGTTATTGGGTATGACCCAACTTGGATCATAACATATTAGCCACATTAATTAAATATGTCTCTCGGGCATACGAAAAACCTTCAATCTCCCACTTGCACGAAAACATAAGAAATTAATGCAAGTGACGGATACCACCTAACGACCGTCCATCACCCCCAATATGTTATGACTATGTGCCATTCAATAATATCATCCCTTTCGAGTTCCCATCTCGAATATGAATAGGTGAATCTTTTCATTATATCATTTCGTCCTATATGTCATGTTAAATCCAAGAGACACAGAGTGATCACTCTCTTCTAGATTTAACTTTATCAGGCCTTAGACATCTAACTCTCAACGAATAAGAGGGATAAATTCCATCTTGACTACATACGTCCTAGATATATACTTTGTATTATACTTGAGCTCTTCCTTATGAACTACCATATTTCAGAATAGCGAAGGAAAGAATCAAGGTACAATACTTGGTAAATATCTGAACCCAATATGTATCTCAGGTCAGAGGATACAATGATATTCGCCTTTACTCAAGATTAAATGTGATCAACTACAAAGGCTCTATTTAGTAAATCTTGAGGGCGGGTCTTCCAATATTTGTATCCCACAAATATCTATGAACCTTGGTTGCAACCTTGCCCCACATTCATCCCGTGAATGTATACCAATCCAAGTTCATAATAGTATAAACCTCACACTTGTTCCCACAAATGTGATCGACTATGGAATTTAGAATAATTACTTATTCATGGATAAAATATGCAAAATAGGAACCTGACTCAAGATTAATAAATTAACACCATAATTATATTAATGAGTTTGAACCACTTCATTCCGTTACAATACATAAAACAGATCACAACCAATCACTAGAATATCGAAGCCCTAATGCACTAACATGTCCTTAATGTTTTGCACCATGTAAGAGCTTCGTGAGTGGATCCGCTATATTAAGATCTGTGTGAACTTTGAGAATACATATCTTTCCTTTTTCAACTTCACCCCTTATGTAGTTGAATCTCCGCTCAATGTGACGGGTCTTTTGGTGAGCACGAGGTTCCTTGATTTGAGCAATCGCACCCTCGTTGTTACAAAAGATCTCAAGAGGGTCCTGAATGGAAGGGACAACTCCTAAGTCATCGATGAATTTCTTCATCCATGCAGCTTCCTGAGCTGCCAATGAGGCAGCAATGTACTCCAACTCTGTAGTGGATAAAGCAACAACATCCTGTTTTGAACTCTTCCAAGAGACCGCACCTCCATTTAACGTGAAGACATAACCGGAATGTGATCGAGAATCATCTCGATCAGTTTGGAAACTGGCATCCACGTAACCTTTTACAGCGAGTTCCTCCTCACCAGACCCGTATATAAGAAACATATCCTTAGTCCTCCTAAGGTATTTCAATATACTTTTAACCGCAATCCAACGACTATCTCCTGGGTTATTCTGGTATCTACTTGTCAAGCTAAGAGCACATGACACATCCGGTCTAGTACATATCATTGCATACATGATTGACCCAATAGCAGATGCGTACGAGACTTTCTTCATTCTCTCTTGTTCATCTTTCGTGTTAGGGCACTGAGATGAACTGAGAAGTGTTCCTCTTTGAATAGGTACCAAACCTTTCTTAGAGTTCTTCATCTTGAACCTTTTCAAGATCTTTTCAATGTATGCACTTTGATTCAAACCTACTAGTTTCTTGGATCTATCCCTGTAGATCCCAATCCCCAAAATGTATTGTGCTTCTCCAAGATCCTTAATGGAGAAGCATTTACTTAGCCAAGTTTTAAAACCTTGCATTGCCGGAATATCATTTCCAAATAACAATATATCATTCACATATAGTACAATGAACATGATAGTACTCCCACTAGCTTTCTTGTATACACAAGCTTCATCACCATTTTTAATGAAGCCAAATTTCTTGGCCTCCTCATTAAAACGATGGTTCCACATTCTAGATGCTTGTTTCAATCCGTAGATTGACTTCTTTAACTTGCATACCCTTTTAGGATATTTTGGATCAACAAAACCTTCAAGCTGAACCATATAGACATCTTCCTCAAGATGTCCATTTAGGAAAGCGGTCTTGACATCCATTTGCCATATTTCATAATCATAATGAGCAGCAATGGCAAGTAATATCCTAATAGACTTTAGCATTGCCACAGGCGAAAAAGTTTCATCATAGTTAACCCTTGAGTTTGAGAGAAACCTTTTGCTACAAGTCTAGCTTTGTATGTATCCAAGTTACCATGTATGTCGGTTTTCATCTTGAAAAGCCATTTACAATCAACTAGCCTTGAGCCAGCAGGTTGTGCACCAAGTTCCCAAATTTGGTTGTCATACATGGATTGCATCTCAGCGTTCATGGCTTCCTGCCATTTATCTTTATCAATCCTTGATAAAGTATCTTGGTAGTTTGTTGGTTCATCCAAATCAACCACATAGCAACCGTCCATGAGAAACCCATATCTCTCAGGAGGATTACTAATCCTACCAGATTTGCGAACGTCTTGTACACTTTGATCATCTATTTGATTATTCTCAACATTTTCATGTTGAGTGCTAGTGTCAACCAATTGTGTATCCTCTACTTGATCTTGAACCTCTTCAAGATCTATCTTCCTTTCACTATTACCTTCCATTAGGAACTTAGTTTCAAGGAATTCAGCCTTCTGAGCAACAAGTACATTCTGCTCGGAAGGATCATAGAAATAATATCCCATATCATCCTTGGGATATCCTATGAAGATACACTTTGTGGATCGAGCGTTCAACTTATTAGGGACGTAATGCTTAGGATAAGCTTCACATCCCCATATCTTTAAGTATGATAGAGATGGAGGTTTTTCAAACCACATCTCATGAGGAGTTCGTTCCAATTTCTTGGTTGGGGCCATATTTACGAGCCGCGGAGCATAGACAATAACCCCAAAATGATTGAGGTAACGAGCTTCTAGCCATCATAGATCGAACCATATCCATTAGGGTTCGGTTCCTCCGTTTGAAAACTCCATTAAGTTGGGGTGTTCCAGGAGGATGAGTTGCGAGATAATCCCACAACTTTTAAGATGATCTTGGAAAGCATCGCTTAGGTATTCACCTCCTCTATCGGTACGAAGTACCTTGATTGTCTTATTGAGTTGATTTTGTACTTCGTTTTGATATTCCTTGAATGCTTCAAAAGTTTCGTCCTTGTGTCTTAACAAGTAGACATATCCGAAACGACTGAAGTCGTCAATGAAAGTAACGAAGTATCTTTCACCATTCCTAGCCATGGGCTTAAAGGTTTCACATACATCCAAATGTATTAATCCCAATAAGTCTTTAGCCCTTTCATAGGTCCCTTTGAAATGTGCTTTAGTCATTTTTCCTTGTAAACAAGATTCACATACATCAAATGAGTCTAGTTCATTTGATTTCAAAAGTCCATCTTTTGAAGTGTATGCATTCGATTCTTGTTTATGTGACCAAGGCGACAATACCATAAGTAGGAATCACTCAAATCCCTTTTGAGTTTCTTGGTGTTTGCATGGTATATTGAGCTATTGAATGACGTGTCATCATGAACCAATTCATAAATACCATTCAAAGGCGAGGCCTTGAAATAGAACACATTATCTAAATAAACATGGATATCATCATTAATGAAATTAAGATTAAAACCATATTGTTTCAAACGGGATACAGAAATAATGTTTCGAGATAAATCGGGTGCATACAAAACATTTTTCAAAATAAGCTCCAAACCACTTGGAAGCTTCAAAACAAAGTCTCCTTGAGCTTTCACTTGCACCCTTGCTCCATTTCCCATGAAGAGACTTGTTGTTCCCTCATCTTGATTACTTCTTTTGAACCCCTACAAAGAATTGCAAATATGAGTTCCACATCCTGTGTCTAATACCCATTTATTAGAAGAAGTAATGCTAAGCTCAACGTATACCATATATACATTACCTGAGATTTGCCCTGCATCCCTCTTTTCTTTCAACTCCTTTAGATAGATCGGGCAGTTGCGTTTCCAGTGACCCATCTCACCGCAACCAAAGCACGGATCTTCTTTGGGGTTTACTTTACCAGCAACCTTTTACTTCTTGTTATTATTGGTTAGGGTAACCATCTTCCCCTTTCCCTTGCCCTTGCCTTGATAGGTAGGTCCTTTCCTCTCAGCCACCTTTAGCTTAGAAGTGTTATTGTTTTTGCACCCACCTTCATTGATCATAAACATGGGTGAAGCCCTTTTACCATGCTTGCTTCGGCCGTCTTAAGCATGGCATGTAATTCGCCAATGCTCTTATCCCATCCATTCATGTTGTAATTCATTACAAATGTGTCAAACCTCTTTGACAAAGAATTAAGGATAAGGTCCGTGGCTAATTCATTAGACACGTTGCAGTTTAGATGGTTCGCTCGATCAATTAGGCTCTTCATCTTAAGGACATAAGATGAAAAGGATTGGGAGTCGTCCATCCGACATGCATGAAGCGCTCGAACCGTTTCGAAGCGCTCGACACGAGCTTGTTGAAGGAACATCTCCTTCAATTGTGTGATCATGTCATATGCACTATGATGCTCGAAATCCTTTTGGAGTTCTGGTATCATAATCCCAAGCATGAGGCAAGAAACTTGCACCGAATCGGTGCAATATTTCTCCCAATAAGCCATGCCTTCCGTATCATCCTCATCCGATTGATCGGGAATGGGGTATTCCAACACATACGCCCTATCCTCTAGTTTGAGGAAAATTCTTAGATTGCGAAACCAATCCATGAAGTTCGTATGGTTGAGTTTTTCCTTTTCAAGGATAGACCTTAACGATAGGTTGTTAAAGTTGATAGGTGCGTTTGGAATGTTGTTGTTATTGGTGGCCATCTACAAAATTTAACAAAGTTGTTTAATTATCAATTTTAATTTAACAATCAATACCCTTTAAATCCAATTGATATTCATTAAATTTTAGAATCCAACAGTAAACCAAATTTCGGGTAGGTGACCTTTATCCCTTCATTTGATTTAACTAGGTAGTCATTATATGAAAATTGCAATCCTTTTGCAACTTCTAAGTTATGGAATCATGCAATCCTTTTGCATGGCATATTTATTCCATCAACGCCTATTTGTTCCTCATGCTTCGGTGACCCTAAGTTCATGATTCCCAAATCAAGTCGTCCTACTTGTGTAAACGTGTAAATTTAACATACAAGTGGTTAGGTGACCTTTATCCCACAAGTGTGCGAAATTCACCCTAATCATATTAGTTTGCTCATAACGATTAGGTGACCTTTATCCCATTATGAGTTCCCTAATATTTTTAAGTGTCACACAAAAGGATGGCGTTTAACTTGTTTGCCTTGTTGATTAAGGGATTTTAAGTTTTCATTATTTCTAGTTTAAGAAAACTTCTATGCCATACACCAACATGCATTTAATGTATGGTACTTATGAAAAACCATTTTCATGTCTTGTAATTAAGCCAATTACTTGATATAAACCATTATATATGTGATCCTTTTAGTGTTCTTAATAACCATTTATTAATGTCCTTTTGCCATTTCAATTTAACCATTTAAATTGTCGTTTTGCATATCGTTAATAATGTCTAATTTAACCAATTAAATTGTCATTTTGCTTGTTGTTAACTTGTGATTTACTTGTAGCAACCAAACATACAAACACAATAAACAACCAGACATGCAAAACAAATATGTTCACAATCAAGCCAATTTGGTAGACATTTGTTTAGCCGAAAACAAATGCCACCGGTTAAGGGGTTGTAACACAAAGTAGGAGATTTCAAAATCTCCCACTTAATATTGTATCTTCCTTGTCTTCATCTTGCATCTTCATCTTTTACAAAAAATATATCCTAATACATTTCTTCTAAAAAATGAACATACAACCTAATCTATTTTACATACCAAATATAAAATAAATTACATAACCAAAATTAATATTACATACCAAATGAATAATTAATATTACAAACCAAATTGAATGAATATTACAACCAAATTGAAAGATTAAGAAATCAACCAAACAAATATTCATTCAAATACAAGGTCATGGCTATGATTGTGAACATTAATTTATCAACAAATATGAACCAAATGGCAAGTCCAAAACCACTTTTGGAACCCCTACAAATTCGGCCAAAACCATAGACCCTCCCAAACCCAAAAATTTTTGCATTCCATATTCATGCATGTACTTGGAATGCAAATATAGTGGGTTTAAAGACCATATTAAAGAAGCATATTTCATAGACTTCGACTCTAGATACCATTGATGGAATTCAACATATCAACAAGTTCTTAATGTCAACATTATCATAAAACCAATTGTTATAGAGTTAAAGCAAGCGGAAGCATAATTATTAAGAAAACAAGTTTATATGCTTAACCATTTAAATTGAATTCCATGTAGATATCAAGTCATGAACATATGCTTACATATAAGAACAAGGAAGTAAGAGTTATACCTCCTCAAGTGTGTTTGAGGGCTGATTTAGAACAAGCAAGATGATGATGAAGATGATAGAAAGTGAGCTTCTAACTTGAAGCCTCAAGTGTGTAATACCCCAAGAAATAATCCCAACACCTTTGCCTTTAGTTAGGATTTGATTGACACTAGATATAAGCTTGCAAAACAAATTTAGAACCTACTTTAGAGTGCCAAAAAGTCCACTCCTCCAACAGCTGCAGTAGCTGAATTTGTGCAGTTTTTACAAGCCTTGAATGTGTAGTTTTACTTGAGAGAATGATTCCTACTTTGGTCCAAGAGTTGTGCATGCACCTTAGGACTTGTGTAGTCTTAAAAGTAACAAATAAAAGCCTGAGCTGCTCCCTTGGAGTCCCCAAAATCTGCCACTCATGATGGGTTTTTATATATTGTGATTGTTTATAAAACAATTTATATAAACCCATGTATTTATTTTGTTACTTGCATATTTTATAAAACCATTTATAAAATATAACACAATATAATTATTTAAACCTATAAATAATTAAATCCTTATTGTGTAATTATCCAAATAATTTATCTCAAGTGATAATATTTTAGAAAACCGATTTTCTAAAATCCAAGTGTCGCGTATTTACTTAACGATCCAATCGCTAAGATTACATACATTTAAAGTGTCGGTAAGCTTGTTATTGGGTATGACCCGACTTGGATCATAACATATTAGCCACATTAATTAAATATGTCTCTCGAGCATACGAAAAACCTTCATTAATAATAATAATAACGATAAAAATAATAAAATGATAGTTTTGATAAAAATATTAATTATTTTAGTAGTAATAATAATATTGATAATATAATGATAATAACGATAGTAATAATAATAACAATTTTTAATGATAATACTTATATTTATAACGATAATGATAATAATAATAATATTAATTATTATACAATAATTATGACGATAATGTTAACGATAACGATAACGGTGATCGTAGTAATAATAATAATAATAATAATAATAATAATAATAATAATAATAATAATAATAATAATAATAATAATAATAATAATAATAATAATAATAATAATAATAATAATAATATTAGAGTTAACGATAATTCAGTTGACCATACCTTTAAATCCGTTCATTGAAAGCACACAACTTCTAAATGAAAAGTTAATAATTTTTCTACAGATTTCTAACGACATGCATATCATATACTTTATCTCAGTAGCATATGTATTAAATTCGCAATTCATCATAACTATCTAATGACGAAATTAAGTATACATGCATGCATAATTCTAAATACTCGAGCACTAGTCAGGGATACACTATTAATATATAAAAGGTAAAATATGAATACTCACGTATCAATATTGTGATTCAATATTGTAGGATAGTACGTAGATGCAACGGAAATGATAAACACTAGATTGACCTCATGAGCATACCCCCGAATAATACCCATCACCTCCATAGCTATAACCCATAATTTTCTTAGCTCTATCCAGTTCAAAAAACCCGTTTTGAAATAACCCGTTCATGACCTCGTCGTAATATTTTATGTATAATACTAATAATAATGCTACTTATACTTAATACTAATAATAAGATTAATATTAATAATCTTAATATTAATAATAATATTAATATTAATAATAATATTAATATTAATAATATATATATATATATATATATATCTATATATATATATATATATATATATATATATATATATATATATATATATATATATATATATATATATATATATATATATATATATATATATATATATATATATATATATATATATCTGCGAAGATGAGTGATGAAATGAATTAGAAACTGAATTCGTTCGATATTTAAAGGAGTGTGGCAGCCACCTACTACCCATGCGATCGCATGGGTTTGTGGGTATCCAGCCATTCGATCGCATGGCTCATGGATCCAGCTCACATCGCATTTTAAATCTTGCCGACACCCGATTTAATATTATTTATATAAATATATTTAATCTATATAATTAATTAAATATTATATTATATTTACATGCATACTTAACTTGAAATTTTAAAACCGATGATTTGTACGTTGTCAGTCGACTTATGGTCCGGTTCCGGTTTCTCGAACACATTTTCGTACGCTAATAAAACTTGTAATTTACATCCCGCGACGTATACCATTATAAATAAATAGACTTAAATTGCCAATAAACTATATCACTCTATGTGTAATTTGAACGTTCGAGTGTTTTGGTCATTTGCTTCTAAAAATCGACGTCTCGTTACTTACTAATATATATATAAAAATATTATTTTAAATCAACGCGTTATATAACTAAGTTAACATTATATTTTATCACTTTATAAAATATATATATTTTTATTTAGAATTATAAATTTATATATATTAAAAATAATATAATATTTAGTTTCTCAAACTAATTATATTTTGAAGTTTATTATTTAGTTTAAAATCGTTTTCATAAAATAAATAAATTGGTAAGAATCGTTTATTAAATAATTCGAAATATATATAAACACGTTTTTAATTACACGTTGCACGTTATTTATATATTTATATTTAATTAAATCATGGATCGTTATCATTTGTAATTTGTCAAAAGGTTTCTAGAAAGATTCTAATTTTTAAGATAACGTTAAAACCTTTACCCTTATTAAAATGGCTCGATAACAATTTGTCAAAAGTGGTTCCAGATATTTATAAAGTTATATTCCTGTTTAAAGAAGATGTGACACTCAAATCATTTTATATAATATCTAAAATTTATAACCACAAAATATAATGATAATAACATTAATAAATTTACTTTTTGACATGTTGTAAAATGTACAAATCTTTCAAAATATATCGTAGTACGTTTTATATCTTTGAAACAAAACTTATATGTAATTTATAGCATAAAACTTTTAATTAGGTTTTATATACATATTCAACTTATATTATAAAACGTTTTAATAATAGACTTCTTTTAGACTGAAAATGTTTTCGTACGATCGAAATTAAATCAAATATCTATTATAAAGTTTATTTTTCTAAAACTAATTATATTTAGATCACATAATCCATTACTAGAACTTATGTTTATTTTAAATCCTTATGAGTTTGTATTAACTTGTTTAATATCAAACAAGCGTTACTATATCTATTAATTGTAATCGAAACCACTTATATATAAGCTCAATATACTTTGTCTATATATATATATATATATATATATATATATATATATATATATATATATATATATATATATATATACACGTTTCACATAACACGTTTTATTACGTAGACGTTTATCTAAAATGAATAAGTATAACTTCATACGTTTAATATTTTGCTAACGTTTACAAGTCATAAAATAGATTTCCTAATATATTTACATGTCAATCAAACCATTTAATGTTTTGTTAATATTTCTCAATTTAATAATCACACATATGTAAATATTCATACATATCTATTTAGACATAATTGTTCATGAATCGTCAAGAGCAGTCGAAGGATAATTGAATACATAAACATAGTTCAAAGTTTTTGAAATTTTAACATTACAGACTTTGCTTATCGTGTCGGAAACATATAAAGATCAAGTTTAAATTTGGTCAGAAATTTCTGGGTTATCACAGTACCTACCCGTTAAAGAAATTTCGTCCCAAAATTTGATTAGGATGGTCATGGCTGACAATAAGTATGTTTTCCTTACTCATGCGAGTTGAAAATTAGAGTTTTATCATCATTGAGTAATATGGATAAAACAGTTCGTTTATATGAAGAGTACGAGTGAAGCTATCGCAAAAGAGTGAAATGATATATAAAGTTTCGTCATATATGTTGACGTAGATAGGGTTGATTTCCGGAGTTCAAGGGATTTAAAGAAAATCTTCGTAATAAGATTTGCTTCTTTGGTAATTAAGGAAGTTAAGATCTCTTTGAATTAAATGCGGTAATCTGTCTCGATTTATATGTCTGATATTCCACTATAAATCCACTCCCTTCGTTTCTTTATTTCCCCAGCTCACCTTCTATTCTTCCTCCCTCAATTCATACTTTAAAGCATTCAGCAATATGCTTCATCCAGTTCTGGTTCTTGATATATTCCTAACTTTCATATCTGTCATTCTTCTTTTTCATCTACCGCTGGAACAATATATTTACTTCTACTATACTCTTGGTTTTATAGTGTTTTTAGTTCTCCCGTGTCTTTATATTGTTATATGCATCGATATATATGGTTTGTAATTTCTGAGTTGTTGTTGGGCTTTATATCTTCACTTATATTTCAAAGTCCCTGCTTCTGTCTTCTATAATCATTGTCATCCACAGTTAATGCTCTCTCTTATTTGCTGCGATTTATACTCCCATTTCTATTTCGGAGCTTCATTCTTTTGTTTTTCTCTTCTTGTCATTTAGCACCGCATGTAATGGTCCAGAATTTGCAGATATGAATTTCAGAATGAACATAGTTAATGTTCTAAGAAGGAAATTGTAATGGCACGATCTTGATTTGTCAAATTACCAGAATATCCGGAAAAATAAAACTATCACGAGGATATGTTCTTAATATGTTTGGAGATTAAGTAGAATGTAAGAGTCGTGTAGCATGGCACATGAAGACGTTATTATCTGTGAATCATCACGTTCCATTTAGAAACTCAGCATGACTTACTGTAATATAATCACGTTGATCAAGTGTTATTATATTATACTAACTCATGCTTCAGTTCCCAACACTACTTCAAAAACATTCATATTTTAAACTCAAAGGTTTTCAGAGTATAGAAACTAAACAGTTTCCTTTATGATGTAATACAGATAGCGCGAAGAGATAATTGATTTCAGATAAGAATAGTTATGAAGATATCCTCAAAAATATCGAGGATATTTATAATGAAAGATACGATGATATCTTAGAATTTCTAATATCGTTGGATGATGAAGAAGATTGGTTCGTAAAGGTTTAGACTCAGGAGCAAGGTATTCGTTAATGATTTCAGCAGATACTGAATCATTTGAATTCTTTGAAGGGAGGTTTAGTATTTGTGATTTGTCCAGAGCCTCCTTCATGGTTTGCTCAATCCGTTTTCCAGTTCTAAACCTTCTCTTTTTTTGAGCTTTGCCAACATACTATTCTTTATCATCAAACTTTTGATTGTTAAGTCGTTTACAGTTTTTGCTGCTTCATCAGCATTTTTCAAAATTTCGAGAACTAGTTCGCATTTTATGGTGTTTTTCAGAAACTTCACATTCGAAGTATGTAAGTCTTGGAGATAGACGTTATATGTATGTATATATATGTATGTATATATATATATATATATATATATATATATATATATATATATATATATATATATATATATATATAACTGTTGACGTAGAACTGCTGCAAAATTTGAGAATAATGATGCAAGCTTTTTGGTATGGCAACTACCATTACAAGATGCAGATGAGTACATGATAGGGTTTCAATGAATAAGTATAGTGATTTTTCGGAGAGGCTTAAAGATCAATGAAGTTGTTGGTAAGTTTACTGCTAATGTGGCGAGATATAAAAGGTTTCCTGGTAACAATGATGAAGGGGTAATCGTTATAATAAGGCTTATTCGAATGAACAATTGAAGTTGATTTGATGGAGCTGTGACAAAACTGTCTACTTTGAAAAGGGATTGGAAAGTTATTTTTGGTAATAAATGCCAAAGGATCTGACACGAATACGTGTTAAACTATGACTTTAGTTTCTGGAGTTTTTCAGGTGCATAACTGTGGGTAACATGTGATTAGATCATCATCTCGATTGTTCATTATTTGAAGTGTCTTCAGGAATTTCGAAGGGTTTGATCGTAGATTGTCATCATTAATATACATATGATGTTCCAGAATTTTGAACGATAAGAATATCTTTCTAGGTTTTGTGAACAGAAGTGGTGTTCTAACACAATTTTGAAGTCAAAGTATAGCTTTGAAAGATGTAGGAATCTAAGAGTGATATCTTCTGTTAAATCTTGACTTGGATTTTGATTTGTCAAAATCAGAGTATGTAATCAAATTTGAATGAGAATAGTTGTTTTGATTTCTATGAAAGAATTTATATTGTTGTGAAGGTAGAGAGTATGATTTGCTGAATCAGAATCTAAGAATGTAACATATTAATTGTTAATTTATATATCTCTCGGTTATTACCTACCCGTTAAAAGTTTCACAAATAATCTTTTGTACGAGAGAATTTTATTACAATTTTTATGAAAATATTAATATGTATATTTTCTTCAAATGTAATATAGATTTAATGAGTTAATATCATATTAAGCTCATTTGATTTTCAGCTGGAACTAGAAATGAGTAATCTCTAAAACTTTAGAAATTTTGTAATCTTCGTGGATTATCACTTCAACGTAAATGAAATTATGAAGCAATACTTCATTATTCATTTTTATTGATATTTACTCGGTGAATGATGTTGGTGTTCGTGGGATTCTTTTGAACTTCGCAAAGTACGAATGATGTTGTCTAGAAAGTTTCGAGCATATCGAAAGTGTAAAATCAAATATGTAATTGAATAATACACTTAGTTTATTATGAAACAGAATTCATTGAATTTGAAACAGAGGTCGTAGTTAATGATGGTTAAGTTGCTAATGAAGGATGTACATTATAGCATATTAGTCATATGAATATGAATTAACCGAGTAGTACCTACCGGTTAAATATTCACACGTAATAGCTTAGTACGGAAAGATTTTGTTATGGTTTCAAAATTTATATACATATAAATTCTTCAGAGGGAATGAGTTAATACTTCATAACTCGTTGATACAATATGCTCGTTGTTGATTAGTGATGATGTTCGCGGTGATTATGGATCTGGTGGAGCTTATGATGTTGGAGGTGCTGCTGATACTGACGATGTTGATGGCACTGACAGTGCTGGTGATGTTGACGGTACTGTTGATGTTGTTTGCATAATAAGTATAGTTTGTAAATCACGTACCATTCCTGACAGGGTTTCTACTCTACCGTCTCTGTTCACTCATCTGATTTGCGATCAGAATAAATAATCTCTAAGACTTTGGAGATTACATAATCGCCGCAAGATATTTCTTCAATGAAGTTATGAATCAATACTTCATCGTTTGTTGTTGTTGGTATTCCTTGGTATCTATAGGGCGTATAACATTGGTGCTTATGGGACAGATTGTAAAGTTGAGGTTTACGACGCGGTTGTTGTTGGTGGTGGTAATGATACTGTTGGCATTGATGATGGTGTTACCGTTGATGCCGGTGATACTGCTGGTGCTCGTGGTATTAAGGCTTGCGATGTAGATGTTGTTGGTGGTACTGGTGTTGTTGTTGTAGATGTAAGTCTACCTTCCAAATTGTGTACTGTATTTTCCAGAAATTCCATTCTTTCTTCAAGCCTAGCACGAAGCTCTCTAACTTCTTCCACTAATCCTACTTGATTAGTAGTCGGGAGTAGGGGCTGAATTACCAACATAATTCTATGAATGCGTTCTTCGAGGCAGAATATTCGGGCAAAAAATGTGAAAACGGTATTACGAATTGGTTGACCGGTGAGCGCGTCAAGTTCTCCAATGTCGGGGATGTAAATTTGGTTCGTGGTAGGGTTCTCCCTCTTCATTTCTCCAGCGAGTGAGTATGTCTCGAACCCATCCCCATCTCCTCCAGAAAGAAGTGTAGTCAACCAGTTGGGGTACTTCGGTCACACTACCTTCAGAGTCTTCAGAATCGCCTTCGGAATTATATGAATTCGAATATGGTACAGGATCCATCTCACACGATCAGCTAAAGGATTTTTGATATGGAATGATTTTTGAACTCGGATGATATTCTAATTACATAGAATACCTATATATAGTCCAAAAGATTCCTTAGATTACGGAGGGACTTTCGGAAGTTGTTAGGCAGAGTTTATAGTAATATATATGCTAAGATGTGAGTTTTTGTCTATACACTATCTGTGCAATAATTGCACTAAAATGTGTCTAGACTTAAGATGATAAGCAGGTGATTTTTGACAAAAATGATAAGCAAAACTTTTGATATGCAGACACGGTCAAAGTCCAGACTTACTAATGCATCTTATCAACTATCAGTTAGACACACTAATGTAAGACCTGGTTCGCTAAGGCCACCGCTCTGATACCACATGGGACGATCCCTCCTAATCCATAAGGACGAATACAATAACATATGATTACATCGCAAGATATTTGACCTCTATATGATACATTTTACAAACATTGCATTCATTTTAAAAGACAAACTTTCATTTCATTGAAAGTTGATAGGCATGCATACCATTTCATAATATCCAACTATAAATGACCTAATCTGTCATTTAATTAATCATAATCTTTAATGAACTTAATGACTTGAATGCAACATCTTTGAAATATGCCATGAATGACTCCAAGTAATATCTTTAAAATGAGCAGATGCACAGCAGAAGATTTCTTTCAATCCTAAGAATAAACATGCTTTAAAGTGTCAACCAAAAAGTTGGTGAGTTCATTAGTTTATCATCTATATTCATTTCCATCATTTTAATAGACCACAAGATTTCATATTTTCATTTCTCATAAACATCATGCATGCATATAGCCATCTGCATAAAAATCATTCATATGGATTGAACACCTGGTAATCGACATTAACCATAATGCATAGAATATCTCCATAGACATCGACGTCTGTATAATAATAATCTCGAAGTACTAAAGCCATCCATAGACATGAATGGGGGTTGTTAGGCCCAATAGATCTATCTTTAGGATTCACGTCAATTAGGGGCCATTTCCCTAATTCTTAGGTTACCAGACTTGAAGGGCGATATTCGATTTCGACAATCCAACCTTATAATGTAATTTCGATTACTTGTGTCTATTTCGTAAAACATTTATAAAGGCGCATGTATTCTCAGTCCCAAAAATATATATTGCAAAAGCATTTAAAAAGGGAGCAAATGAAACTCACGATACTGTATTTCGTAGTAAAAATACATATGACGGCTTTGAACAAATGCAAGGTTGGCCTCGGATTCACGAACCTATATTAATTACATATTTATATGTTGGTCAATATATGTCTAACAATTTAGGTCAAGTCATAGTGTATCACAATCTTAATGCTCGAGCTTATCATGCAAAAGTCAACAAAAGTCAACTTGACTCAAAATGATTTCCAAAATCTATACGTGTTTATTATATAACCTAAATATAGTCGTTTTATTTATTTAAATATATTTATCAGATTTTATTAAAGTAAATAATAAAAGTCATTTATTAATAAAATTTTATATTAAAATATATATATGATAAAAATATACTTTTATATATCTTTAGTAATAAAATTTATAAAGTTCACTTAATATCATAAAAATATAGTGGTATGTATTATGTATGTAATTATGTTACATGTGGTAAAAAAAATATCTTTGTTTTACATATTTATTTGATAAAATAATATTGATAATAATAACAAAAGTTGTATTATTTTGTAATAATAATAATTATTATAATTCTACTAATAATAATAATGACAATATTTATACTTACTAATGATGATATTAATTATAATAAAATGATTATTCTAATCATGATAATTTTAATAATAACGATATTTTTTTATTATTAACTGTAATAATAATAATATTTTATAAAAATAATAATTTTATTCAAAATGATAATTTTTAATAATAATAATAATAATAATACTAAAATGATAATAATAATGATATTTTATAATAACGATGATATTTCTATTAAAATGATAATTTGAATAAAAAATGATAGTTTTAATATTAATGATACTTTTAATAATAATAATAACGATAAAAATAATAAAATGATAGTTTTGATAAAAATATTAATTATTTTAGTAATAATAATAATAATAATAATAATAATAATAATAATAATAATAATAATAATAATAATAATAATAATAATATTGATAATATAATGATAATAATGATAATAATAACAATAACAATTTTTAATGATAATACTTATATTAATAATGATAATGATAATAATAATATTAATTATTAGATAATAATAATAATGATGATAATGTTAACGATAACGATAACGATAACGGTGATCATAATAATAATAATAATAATAATAAATAATAATAATAATAATAATAATAATAATAATAATAATAATAATAATAATAATAATAATAATAATAATAATAATAATAATAATATTAGAGTTAACGATAATTCAGTTGACCATACCTTTAAATCCGTTCATCGAAAGCACACAACTTCCAAATGAAAACTTAATAATTTTTCGACAGCTTTCCAACAACATGCATATCATATACCTTATCTCAGTAGCATATGTATTAAATTCTCAATTCATCATAACTATCTAACGACGAAATTAAGTATACATGCATGCATAATCCTAAATACTCGAGCACTAGTCAGGGATACACTATTAATATATAAAAGTTAAAATATGAATACTCACGTATCAATATTGTGATTCAATATTGCAGGATAGTACGTAGATGCAACGGAAATGATAAATACTAGATTGACCTCACGAGCATACCCCCAAATAATACCCATCACCTCCATAGCTATAACCCATAATTTTCTTAGCTCTATCACGTTCGAAAAACGTGTTTTGAAATAACCCGCTCATGACCTCGTCGTAATATTTTATGTATAATACTAATAATAACGCTACTTATACTTAATACTAATAATAAGATTAATATTAATAATCTTAATATTAATATATATATATATATATATATATATATATATATATATATATATATATATATATATATATATATATATATATATATATATATATATATATATATATATATATATATATATATATATATATATGTATGTATGTATCTGCGAAGATGAGTGATGAAATGAATTAGAAACTGAATTCGTTCGATATTTAAAGGAGTGTGGCAGCCACCTACTACCCATGCGATCGCATGGGTTTGTGGGCATCCAGCCATGCGATCGCATGGCTCATGGATCCAGCTCACATCGCATTTTAAATCTTGCCGACATCCGATTTAATATTATTTATATAAATATATTTAATCTATATAATTAATTAAATATTATATTATATTTACATGCATAGTTAACTTGAAATTTTAACACCGATGATTTGTACGTTGTCACTCGACTTATGTCCGGTTCCGGTTTCTCGAACACATTTTCGTACGCTAAGAAAACTAGTACTTTACATCCCGCGACGTATACCATTATAAATAAATAGACTTAAATTGCCAATAAACTATATCACTCTATGTGTAATTTGAACGTTCGAGTGTTTTGATCATTTTCTTCTAAAAATCGACGTCTCATTACTTACTAATATATATATAAAAATATTATTTTAAATCAACGCGTTATATAACTAAGTTAACATTATATTTTATCACATTGTAAAATATATATATTTTTATTTAGAATTATAAATTTATATATATTAAAAATAATATAATATTTAGTTTCTCAAACTAATTATATTTTGAAGTTTATTATTTAGTTTAAAATCGTTTTCATAAAATACATAAATTGGTAAGAATCGTTTATTAAATAATTCGAAATATATATAAACACGTTTTTAATTACACGTTGCACGTTATTTATATATTTATATTTAATTAAATCACGGATCGTTATCATTTGTAATTTGTCAAAAGGTTTCTAGAAAGATTCTAATTTTTAAGATAACGTTAAAACCTTTATCCTTATTAAAATGGCTATATAACAATTTGTCAAAAGTGGTTCCAGATATTTATAAAGTTATATTCCTGTTTAAAGAAGATGTGACACTCAAATCATTTTATATAATTTCTAAAATTTATAACAACAAAAGATAATGATAATAACATTAATAAATTTACTTTTTGACATGTTGTAAAATGTACAAATCTTTCAAAATATATCATAGGACGTTTTATATCTTTGAAACAAAACTTATATGTACTTTATAGCATAAAACTTCTAATTAGGTTTTATATACATATTCAACTTATATTATAAAACGTTTTAATAATAGACTTCTTTTAGACTGAAAATGTTTTCGTACGATCGAAATTAAATCAAATATCTATTATAAAGTTTATTTTTCTAAAACTAATTATATTGAGATCACATAATCCATTACTAGAACTTATGTTTATTTTAAATCCTTATAAGTCTGTATTAACTTGTTTAATATCAAACAAGCGTTACTATATCTATTAATTGTATTCGAAATCACTTATATATAAGCTCAATATACTTTGTCTATATATATATATACATATATATATATACATATATATATATACATATATATATATATATATATATATACACACACGTTTCACATAACACGTTTTATTACGTAGACGTTTATCTAAAACGAATAAGTATAACGTCATACGTTTAATATTTTGCTAACGTTTACAAGTCATAAAATAGATTTCCTAATATATTTACATGTCAATCAAACCGTTTAATGTTTTGTTAATATTTCTCAATTTAATAATCACACATATGTAAATATTCATACATATTTATTTACACATAATTGTTCGTGAATCGTCAAGAGTAGTCGAAGGGTAATTGAATACATAAACATATTTCAAAGTTTTTGAGATTTTAACATTACAGACTTTGCTTATCGTGTCGGAACATATAAAGATCAAGTTTAAATTTGGTCGGAAATTTCCGGGTTGTCACATGCCAAGCCAATGCTCTGATACCAACTTGTAACACCAGGCAAATTTTTTTTTTTAAATCACAGCGGAAATCTTAATTTAACAAACACCACGTTATTTACAAAACACGTAATTAAATAATTTATCACATACATTATAAATAAAATATAGTTTTCCTTTTACATTTTAACACATCAGAGTACTCCGAGTCAAACACGCCTTCAGCCCAATTCCCAATCCGAGCAGTACCTAAACCTGCAGGGGTGTAAATGTGGGGGTTAGCGAACCGCTAAGTGAATGGAATCTATCTAACATGATAAGCTTAAACATCACACAAGCTTTACCATAAATATCATAACCACATGCTAACCACGACTAGCATACAAATACGACAATATGAGGATCGGCGGCTTGTACGAGCACACGACTCCTAGCTGATCGGGCTAGAGTCTACCGATAGTCCTCGCTACTCAATTCACAGTATAGTCATCCTGACGCAGGGGGTGTGTCGTTCACACTATACTCACAATCAGTAGCCTATGGACCCAACCTCCATAGGCATGGTTGACCTCATACGGACTCTAACCTCCCTAGGCATGCTCACGAGTCCCCATTCTCCCCAGGCCCAACTGGTGTCAATCACATAGTGCACATACAATCATATACATCAACAAGCATACTATATCAATCTAGCATGGCAATCACTAAAATCACATGATAATTATACTACACTAAACTTGGTAAAAGAGTTAAATACAGTAGCATGATACGCTACTCAAACTCTATCTGTAGATAGACCCACTCACCGATCACCAGCTAAACTCGGTAGTCAAATATCACCGGTCTTCTCCTCGTTCGTACCACCTGAGAATAAACACTGAACAAGTAAGTAAATCGCACCACAATTACTAACTATATGATATTCAATATATATATATATATATATATATATATATATATATATATATATATATATATATATATATATATATATATTCGCACTCACCCATACACATCACGTATATTAATAATTGCACATACAAATACTATATGTATATATATACATACACTATATATATACATACGTACATACACTATATATATATATATATATATATATATATATATATATATATATATATATATATATATACACGTACATACACCACATATATAGATACACTATATATATATACATATACTTACATACACTATATATAAATATATATATATATACGTACATACACCACATATATATAGATACACTTTATTCCCAATATTTTATAAAATCGTATAAACGGGTCATTGGGACAATTATGACCCAATTGGGTCATAATTCACTACTTTTAACCAACTAATCCAAACGGGTCATGTGATGACCCGTCCAAATCCATTTGGATGAATACATCATTCATCGATTTCACAGTGAGGTACTGACCTTTACATGATACGTTTTGTAAACATTGCATTCTTTTGAAAAGGCACATCATAATTGATTATCAAATTCCTAGGTTTTTGACGTTTGATGATTTCTATATATAGACAATCACCGTAATTAATAGTTTACAATACTACATCCGTTTATAATGCAGTCAAAATAAGATACATGGTGATGATTTTGTGAATGCAATGTTATCTCGAATAAAGCATGTATGACTCCATGCACATAGCTTGTATCACATATAAGCAAATAGTGGAAGACTTCTAGGAACCTGAGAATAAACATGCTTAAAAGTGTCAACACAAAGGTTGGTGAGTTCATAGTTTTAATGTTGCGTATAATCTGTATATAAAGGTGGATCACAAGATTTCAGTTGTTTCATCCAGAAACGTTTATCAAAATATTCTACAAGATTGAGAACCCTGTTAACTAAACTTTAACGTATATATAATAAGTACCCATGTTTTAACATACATGCAACCAACATGTACAATACACGCAAATCAACATGTACTAAACTCAAATAGCATACGTCTGTTTTATAGTTCAGGCTAGGGTTTCTATACCTAGAATAGACGGGGATGTCAAGCCCTATAGATCCATATATAACTACTCGCGCCCACCAGTTCTTATTACCGGCAGTTACTAGTTACCAAAGCTAAGGGATTTTCGGTTCAAACTCGGTGTAGAATTTAGTATGTACTTGTATCCATTGCGTTTAAAATAAAGTACATGTATTCTCAGCCCAAAAATATAGATTGCAAAAGTAATTAAAAAGGGAGCAAATGAAACTCACCTTAGCAGCACATAAGGTCATTCACCGAAATGTGACCGAAACTTGGAATGCAAAATAACCGTAGATCTCAACCTAGAGAACATATGTTTGTCAATACATGTTAAACAAGCTAGGTCAGGTCATAGTGTATCACAATCCTAATACTCGAGACCGACATGCAAAAGTTAACAAAATTCATCTCAAAAAGTCAACTTTGACAATTGTTTAACAAAACGAGACGTGTTTTATATAAGAATTCATTTACTCGACTAGTAGTATCCGTAAATTCAATTTATTAATTTTATAAACAAGTTGGTTAAATATTAATTTGCAGATTCAAAAGCAATTTCAATTAACGTCAATCATAATTCCGTTGACCATAACTTTTAATTCGTTCATCGAAATCACGCGAATTCTAAATGAAAAGTTATTAATTTTTCGCCAGCTTTCCAATAACATACATATCATATACCTTATATCAGTAGTATATGTATTAGATTCGTGATTCATCATAAAACTATCTAACGATGAAATTTAGCATACAAGCATGCATAAACATATATACTCGAGCACTAGACATGGATACACTATTAATATATAAAAGGTAAAATATGAATGCTCATGTATCAATATTGTGATTCAATATTGCAGGAAAGTACGTAGACGCAACGGAAATGATAAATGCTAGGTTGACCTTTGACTCATGATCATAACCCCCAAGTAATACCCATAACCTCTCATAATTTCCTTAGCTCTATCCCGCTCGAAAAGCTTGTTTTGAAATCTTTGCTAAAGTAAAAAAAACTTTGCTACAGTAACTTTGCTACAGTAAAACACTATTTCAAAATGAAAATGTATATATGTATATGTATATACTACGAGATGATGATTTATAGAAGCAAATAACCAAAACACTTAATTGATTAAAGCTACACTTCGAGTGACATAGTTTATCAATGATTAAGTTTAATTTTTGATAAAGGTACACGTCGCGTAACGAAAAGTACTAGTTTTCTAAGCGTACGAAAATGCGTTCGAGAAACCGGAACCGGGACATAAGTCGAGTGATGACATACGACTTGTCGGAACAAAAGTTACAAGTCACATATACACGAGAATATAATATAATATATAATTAATGAATTTAAATTATATATATTTGTGATGACCCGGAAATTTCTGACCAAATTTAAACTTAATATTTGTTTGATTAATATTTCCGACGCGATAAGCAAAGTCTGTAAAAATGAATCTCAAAATTTGTGAACTACTTTCATATATTCAAATACCTTTCGGTTGTTCTCGGCGATTCGCGAACAATTATATGTATGTATATATATATATATATATATATATATATATATACACACACTATAACTTGAAAACGTAACAATGTATTAATTGTTTGATACCGTACATTAAACTTATTGGTTTAAATATTTATTTGAATATATATGATAAGTTGGAATATTAATTGTATGAATAACTTACGACGTATATTTAAAACGTGTTTATGAATGTTGAAAATATATATTAACTTGGTCATAAAACGATTTGTTATTATATATATATATATATATATATACATATATACATATACATATATATATACATATACATATATATATATATACATATATATATATATATATATACATATATATATATATATATATATATATATATATATTAACAAATAGCGAGACAATGATTTATAGAAGTAAATGACCAAAACACTCGAAAGTTTAAGATACACTTTGAATGATATGGTTTAGTGATAATTTAAGACTATATTTTGACAAAGGTACGAGTCACAAAACGTAAATTGAGAGTTTTCTAAGCGTACGAAAATGCGTTCGAGAAACCGGAACCGGGACATAAGTCGAGTGACAACGTACGAGTCATCGAAACGAAAATTAAAGTCAACTATGCACATGAATTTAATATAATATATAATTAATTATTTAAACTATATATATTATATATATTATATTTAATTATGTAGACAAACAAGAAAACAAAAATATGTGAGCTGGATCTGACGGCCATGCGATCGCATGAGAAATAGGCATAAAACCCATGCGATCGCATGGGCATCAGAATCAGGAATTATGCCTATAAATACCAGGTTTCTGCGCGAGTTGTTTTACACATATATTACTATGTGTAAATTTATTTATTTAAATTATTATTATTATTATTATTATTATTATTATTATTATTATTATTATTATTATTATTATTATTATTAAGATTATTATTATTTATTTTATTATTATTAATAGTATTATTATTATTATTATTAATTATATCACTTAAAATACTACGACGAGGTCATGAGCGTGTCACTTTCAAAATGGGTTTTCAAGTGGGGTAGAGCTAAGGAAACTATGGGTTATTACTAAGGAGGTTATGGGTATTGTTCGAGGGTTTTGCTCGTAAGTCAAACCTAGTGTTTATCATCTCCGTTACTTCTACGTACTATCCTACAATATTGAATCTCAATATTGATACGTAAGCACTCATATTTTATCTTTTATATATTAATTGTGTATCCATGTTTAGTGCTCGAGTATATATATTTATACATACGTGTATGCTAAATTTCGTCGTTAAACAGTTTATAATAGATCACGAATTAAATACATATATTACTGGTAAAAGGTATATGATATACATATTTTTGGAAAGCTGGCGAAAAATCAATAACTTTTCATTTAGATATCGAATAATTTCGATGAACGGATTAAAAGATATGAGCAACTGAATTATGATTGAAGTTAATTGAAATTGCTTTTGAATCTACAATTAAGATTTAAACAACTTGTTTACGAGATTGATAAATTGGATTTTTGAATATTACCAACCGAGTAAATGAATCCTTATATAAGGTACGTCTCGTTTTGTTAAACTATTGTCAAAATTGACTTTTTGAAACGACTTTGGATAACTTTTGTATGTCGACATCGAGCATTAGGATTGTGATACACTATGACCTGACCTAGCTTGATAGACATTTATTGACCAACATATGTTCTCTAGGTTGAGATCTACGGTTATTTGGTAATTCGAGTTTCGGTCACATTTTGGTGAACGACTTTATATGCTGCTAAGGTGAGTTTCATTGATCCCTTTTTAATTGCTTTTGCAATATATATTTTTGGGCTGAGAATACATACTTTATTTTAAACGCAATGGATACAAGAACATACTAAATTCTACACTGAGTTTGAACCGAAAATCCCTTAGCTTTGGTAACTGTTAACTGCCAGTTATAAGAACTGATGGGCGCGAGTAGTAGTATATGGATCCATTGGGCTTGACATCCCCGTCCGAGCTAGAGCGCTAGCCTTTTAACGGACGTGTGTTATTTGAGTTTAGGACACGTTGGTTTGCGTGTATTAAAATGAATGGGGTATTTATCATTATAACGTTAAAGCTTAGTTACCAGGGTGCTCTGTTATGTAGAATCTATTGATAAACGTTTCTGGATGAAACAACTGAAATCTTGTGATCCACTTTTATATACAGATTATGCGAAACACTAAAACTATGAACTCACCAACCTTTGTGTTGACACTTGTTAGCATGTTTATTCTCAGGTTCCCTAGAAGTCTTCCGCTGTTTGCTTACATGTTATACAAACTATGTGCATGGAGTCTTGCATGCTTTATTCAAGAAAACGTTGCATTCACAAAATCATCACCATGTATCTTATTTTGACTGCATTGTCAACGGAAGTACTATTGTAAACTATTATTTACGGTGATTGTCTATATGTAGAATTCATCAGATGTCAAAAACCTTTGATTTAAATATTCATTGATGGTGTGCCTTTTCAAAAGAATGCAATGTTTACAAAACGTATCATATAGAGGTCAAATACCTCTCAATGAAATCGATGAATGACGTGTTCGTCCATATGGATTTGGAGCGATCGTCACAGTTGGTATCAGAGCGTTGGTCCTAGTGAACCAGGTCATGCATGAGTGTGTCTAACTGATAGTTGTTAGGATGCATTAGTAAGTCTGGACTTCGACTGTGTCTGCATGTCAAAAGTTTTGCTTATCATTTCTTGTCGGAAATTATATGCTTATCATTCTTAAGTCTAGACACGTTTTCCTGCATTTATTGCATAAATAGTGTATAGACAAAAATTCATATCTTAGCGTATCTGTTACTGTAAACTTTTCCTGACATCTTCCGAAAATTTCTCCGTGATTTATGGAATTTGGTATTATATATACATATGTAAATTTTGTATTGAAGAATACCAAACTAAATTCTATAATCTAATTCATATCAAAAATCATCTCCCTAATTATACAAGATGGATCCCGTATCTAGTTCAAATTCCTTAAACTCTGACAGCTATTCCGATATGGATATTCACCTGAATTCCGAAGATAGTGTAACCGGAATGGATCAACCAATTAGCCATCATCTATTCTGGATGAATTGGGGATGGGTTCGTAGCCTACTTAATTATTGGAGACAAGAAGAAGGCGATCCCTTCCATCCACCACATTGCCCTCTTGGCGAAGAACCTGAAGCACTTACCGGCGAACCTGTTCGAGACACCATTTTCTCTCTTATTTCCAGAGTATCTCGTCACGATAATATACTATCTCAAATTCTGGATCTTATTCATCCGCTCGTCCGAACCGCCAATCATCCCGGTGTAGTAGAAGAAGTCAACGAACTTCGCGCTCGGGTGGTGGCTTTGGAGAATATGGTGCAAAGGTTGCAAGCACCAACAGCATCACCGGCATCAACAGTACCACCGACAACAACACCAACAGTACCATTACCACCACCAACAACATTCACATTGCAAACCTCAACTTCACAATCTGTTCCACGAGCATCAACGTCATACGCACCGTAGTTACCAAGAAATACCAGCAATAATAACCGATGAAGTATTAACTCATTTCCCCTGAAGAAATTTTATGTATATTTAATATATATGAATTTTGAAAACAAAATAAATCTTTTCGTACTAAGCTATTACGTGTGAATCTTAACTGGTAGGTACTACTCGGTTAGTTCATATTACTAATATGCAATGATGTACATCCTTCCTTAACAACTTAACCATTGTTAACTACAATCTCTGTTCCAACTTAATGAATTCCATTTCATAATAAACCAAGTGTATTATTCAATTACATAATTGATTTTACATTTTCATTTTTGATATACTCAAAACTTTCCAGAAAACATCATTTTTACCTTTCGAAGTTAGCAAGAGTTCCATAAGCACCAACATGATTCACTGTGGAAATATCAATAAAACTGAATAACGAAGTAGTGATTACATTAGTAAAATACTCCACGAAGATTATGAAATCTTTAATGTTTTAAAGATTATTCATTTCTAATCCAGCCAAAAATTAAATGAGCTTAATATGATATTAACTCATTAAATCTGCGTTACATCTGAAGAAAATATACATACATATATTTTCATAAAGACGGTAATAAAAATTCTTTTGTACAAAATATTACTTGTGAAATCTTTAACGGGTAGGTAATTCCCGGGAAATATATAAGTTCACAATTAATATGTTATACTGTACATTCTTCAACTTTGATTCAAAAATTATTAACTATGCTCACAGCGATATACAATCATTTCCATACAAATTCAATTACATATTCTGATATTGACGGATCAGAATCCAAGTCAAGATTTAACGGGTGACATCATTCTTAGATCTCTACATCTTTCAAAGCTATACTTTGACTTCAAAAATGTGAAAGATCCTTTAGCATTGTTATTACTGAAAATAACCTTGCAATTTCTTTTCAAAGTATCCAGTATTATCAACCGTTCAACCAGTTAACGACGACCTTTCAGACTTGTAACTTTGGCATATACATTTTTGTTATCGGGGAACCTTTCATATTCTACCACATTAGCAGTAAACTTATCAACAACTTCATTGATCATTAAGCCTCTCCGAAAAATCACGATAATTATTCATTGAAACTCTATCAAGTACTCATATACAACTTTTAACAACAATTGTCATACCAACTACTGGGAATTAGCAAATCAGTATTTTGAATTTCGTAGCAATTTTTCGCCAACAGTTATATATATACATATAACGTTTACCTTCAAGACTTACAGACTTCGAATGTGAAGTTTCTGAAAAACACCCTAAACTATGAACTAGTTCTCGAAATCTTGAAAAATGCTGATGAAGCATCAAAAACTGTAAACAACTTTAACAGTCAAAAGTTTGATGATAAAGAGTAGTGTATTGGCAAAGCTCAGAAAAATTTTGATACTGAAAAATGGATTGAGCAAAGTATGAAGGAGGCTGTGGATAAATCACAAAGACTAAACCTGCCTTCAAAGAATCCAAATGATTTAGTATCTGCTGAAGCCATTAACGAATACCTTGCTTCCGAATCTAAACCCTTGCGGACAATATTCTTCATCATCCCCTGATATTAGAAATTCTAAGATATTATCGTATCTTTCATTATAAATATCCTCCATATTTCTGGAGATAATTCCATAACCATTCTTATCGGAAATCAATTTTCTCCTTGCGATATCTGTGTAACATCATAAAAGAAACTATTTTAGTTTTTAAATTCTGAAACCTTCGAGGTTAAAATATGAATATTTTTGAAGTGGTGTTGGGAGCTGAAGCATGAGTTAGTATAGTATAATGACACTTGATCAACGTGATTATATTACAGTAAGTCATGCTGAGTTTCTAATGGAACTTGATAAATGTTCACAGATCACACCCTCATCATGAACCATGTTACATAACTCTTTCATTCTATATAATCTCTAAAAATATCAAGAAAATATTTTCTTAATGATTCGGTCTTTTTCAAGGTATTCTGGTAATTTGACAAGTCAGATTGTGCTATTACCGTTTCTTTCTTAGAATATTAATTATGTTCATTCCGAAATGTATAGCTACGAAATTTAGGACCATTATTCGCTTGACTTAAAGTCGGGAAGAGAAAACGAAAGCATGAAGCTCCGAAATATAATGGAAAATATAAAGCCTGAAAACACCCCCGAAATTACAAACCGTGTATATCAATGCGTATATCGATATAAAGACACGGGAGAATGAAAAACAATATAACCCCAAGGTAATAGTAGAAGAAAATAACCTCCTCTGGTGGCAGATGAAAAAGAAGAATGAATGATATGATAGCCAAGAAAATATCAAGAATCAGAACTGAATGAAGCATTTTCACAAATCTTTTGTAAGTATGAAATAAGGAAGAAGCTTATAAGAGTGGTGAAAATAAATGAAACGGAAAAGGTCAATTTATAGTGAAATATCAGACAGAGCAATCGAGGCAGATTACGCATTTAATAAAAGAAGATCTTAATCTCCTTAAATCCCGAAGAGTCAAATCTTATTTAGAATATGAAGATTTTCTATTTCTTAAATTCCGGAAATCAATCGTTACTACGTCAAAAATTAAGACGAATCTTTATTCCTTCATTTCACTCTTTTACGATAACTTCTCTCATACGCTTCGAATAATCGGATTGTTTTATCCATATTATTCAACGGTGATAAAACTCTATTTATCAACACATATACGGCATGAAAACATTTTTATTGTTAGTCATGACGACCTCACTCAAATTTCGGGACGAAATTTCTTTAACGGGTAGGTACTGTAATGACCCGAAAATTTATGACCAAATTTAAACTTAATATTTGTATGATTAATATTTCCGACGCGATAAGCAAAGTCTGTAAAACTGAATCTCAAAATTTTTGAACTACTTTCATATATTCAAATACCTTTCGGTTGTTCTCGGCGATTCGCGAACAATTATATGTGTATATATATATACACTATAACTTGAAAACGTAACAATGTATTAATTGTTTGATACCGTACATTAAACTTATTGGTTTAAATATTTATTTGAATATATATGATAAGTTGGAATATTAATTGTATGAATAACTTACGACGTATATTTAAAACGTGTTTATGAATGTTGAAAATATATATTAACTTGGTCATAAAACGATTTGTTATTATATATATATATATATATATTAACAAATAGTGAGACAATGATTTATAGAAGTAAATGACCAAAACACTCGAAAGTTTAAGATACACTTTGAATGATATGGTTTAGTGATAATTTAAGACTATATTTTGACAAAGGTACGAGTCACAAAATGTAAATTGCGAGTTTTCTAAGCGTACGAAAATGCGTTCGAGAAACCAGAACTGGGACATAAGTCGAGTGACAACGTACGAGTCATCGGAACGAAAATTACAAGTCAACTATGCACATGAATTTAATATAATATATAATTAATTATTTAAATTATATATATTATATATTATATATATTATATTTAATTATGTCGACAAACAAGAAAACAAAAATATGTGAGCTGGATCTGACGGCCATGCGATCGCATGAGAAATAGGCATAAAACCCATGCGATCGCATGGGCATCAGAATCAGGAATTATGCCTATAAATACCAGGTTTCTGCGCGAGTTGTTTTACACATATATTACTATGTGTAAATTTATTTATTTAAATTATTATTATTATTATTATTATTATTATTATTATTATTATTATTATTATTATTATTATTATTATTATTATTAAGATTATTATTATTTATTTTATTATTATTAATAGTATTATTATTATTATTATTAATTATATCACTTAAAATACTACGACGAGGTCATGAGCGTGTCACTTTCAAAATGGGTTTTCAAGTGGGGTAGAGCTAAGAAAACTATGGGTTATTACTAAGGAGGTTATGGGTATTGTTCGAGGGTTTTGCTCGTAAGTCAAACCTAGTGTTTATCATCTCCGTTACTTCTACGTACTATCCTACAATATTGAATCTCAATATTGATACGTAAGCACTCATATTTTATCTTTTATATATTAATTGTGTATCCATGTTTAGTGCTCGAGTATATATATTTATACATACGTGTATGCTAAATTTCGTCGTTAAACAGTTTATAATAGATCACGAATTAAATACATATATTACTGGTAAAAGGTATATGATATACATGTTTTTGGAAAGCTGGCGAAAAATCAATAACTTTTCATTTAGATATCGAATAATTTCGATGAACGGATTAAAAGATATGAGCAACTGAATTATGATTGAAGTTAATTGAAATTGCTTTTGAATCTACAATTAAGATTTAAACAACTTGTTTACGAGATTGATAAATTGGATTTTTGAATATTACCAACCGAGTAAATGAATCCTTATATAAGGTACGTCTCGTTTTGTTAAACTATTGTCAAAATTGACTTTTTGAAACGACTTTGGATAACTTTTGTATGTCGACATCGAGCATTAGGATTGTGATACACTATGACCTGACCTAGCTTGATAGACATTTATTGACCAACATATGTTCTCTAGGTTGAGATCTACGGTTATTTGGTAATTCGAGTTTCGGTCACATTTTGGTGAACGACTTTATATGCTGCTAAGGTGAGTTTCATTGATCCCTTTTTAATTGCTTTTGCAATATATATTTTTGGGCTGAGAATACATGCACTTTATTTTAAACGCAATGGATACAAGTACATACTAAATTCTACACTGAGTTTGAACCGAAAATCCCTTAGCTTTGGTAACTGTTAACTGCCAGTTATAAGAACTGGTGGGCGCGAGTAGTAGTATATGGATCCATAGGGCTTGACATCCCCGTCCGAGCTAGAGCGCTAGCCTTTTAACGGACGTGTGTTATTTGAGTTTAGGACACGTTGGTTTGCGTGTATTAAAACGAATGGGGTATTTATCATTATAACTTTAAAGCTTAGTTACCAGGGTGCTCTGTTATGTAGAATCTATTGATAAACGTTTCTGGATGAAACAACTGAAATCTTGTGATCCACTTTTATATACAGATTATGCGAAACACTAAAACTATGAACTCACCAAACTTTGTGTTGACACTTGTTAGCATGTTTATTCTCAGGTTCCCTAGAAGTCTTCCGCTGTTTGCTTACATGTTTTACAAGCTATGTGCATGGAGTCTTGCATGCTTTATTCATGAAAACATTGCATTCACAAAATCATTACAATGTATCTTATTTTGACTGCATTGTCAACGGAAATACTATTGTAAACTATTATTTACGGTGATTGTCTATATGTAGAATTCATTAGATGTCGAAAACATTTGATTTAAATATTCATTGATGGTGTGCCTTTTCAAAAGAATGCAATGTTTACAAAACGTATCATATAGAGGTCAAATACCTCGCAATGAAATCGATGAATGACGTGTTCGTCCATATGGATTTGGAGCGATCGTCACAATATTTTATATTAATAAATAAATATGTCGACGAGGAAGAGTTAAAAACATGTGTGAGCTGGAAAAGGGATCCATGCGATAGCATGGCATCCCCTCACATTAACCATGCGATCACATGGTGGTGTTTGGTGGCCAACATCTATAAATCGAACGTTTTTCTGATTTCTGATTCATTCTTCATTCCTCCGTATTATTATTTATTATATTTATATTATTATTATTATTATTATTATTATTATTATTATTATTATTATTATTATTATTATTATTATTAATCTTAATATTATTATTAGTAATATATATACATAAAATACTACGACGAGATTATGAGCGTATCACTTTCAAAACGAGTTTTCGAGCGGGATAGAGCTAAGGAAACTATGAGTTATAGTTATGGAGGTTATGGGTAATGCTCATGGGTATTGTTCGCAAGTCAAACCTAGTGTTTATCATCTCAGTTGCGTCTACGTACTTTCCTGCAATATTGAATCACAATATTGATACGTGAGCATTCATATCTTATCTTTTATATATTAATTGTGTATCCATGTCTAGTGCTCGAGTATATATATTTATGCATGCTTGTATGCTAAATTTCATCGTTAAATAGTTTATGATGAATCACGAATTAAATACATATATTACTGATAAAAGGTATATGATTTGCATGTTTTTGGAAAGCTGGCGAAAAATCAATAACTTTTCATTTAGAAATCGTGAAATTTCGATGAACGAATTAAAAGATATGGTCAATTGAATTATGATTGACGTTAATTGGATTTGCTTTTGAATCTGCAATTAATATTTAAACAACTTGTTTGTAAGATTGATAAATTGGATTTTTGAATATTACCAGCCGAGTAAATGAATCCTTATATAAGGCACGTCTCGTTTTGTTGAATTATTGTCAAAATTGACTTTTTGAAACGACTTTGGATAACTTGTGTATGTCGATCTCAAGCATTAGGATTATGATACACTATGACATGACCTAGCTTGATAGACATTTATTGACCAACATATGTTCTCTAGGTTGAGATCTACAGTTATTTGGTAATCCGAGTTTCAGTCACATTTTGGTGAACGACTTTATATGCTGCTAAGGTGAGTTTCATATGTTCCCTTTTTAATTGCTTTTGCAATATATATTTTTGGGCTGAGAATACATGCAATTTATTTTAAACGCAATGGATACAAGTACATACTAAATTCTACACCGAGTTTGAATCGAAAATCTCTTAGCTTTGGTAACTAGTAACTGTCGGTTATAAGAACTGGTGGGCGCGAGTAGTTATATATGGATCCATAGGGCTTGACATCCCCGTCTGTTCCAGGTATAGAAACCCTAGCCTGAACTATAAAACAGACGTATGCTATTTGAGTTTAGTACACGTTGGTTTGATTGTATTGTACATGTTGGTTGCATGTATGTTAAAACAGGGGTACTTATTATAACGTTAAAGCTTAGTTACCAGGGTGCTCAATCTTGTAGAATATTTTGATAAACATTTCTGGATGAAACAACTGAAATCTTGTGATCCACCTTTATGTACAGATTATGCAAAACATTAAAACTATGAACTCACCAACCTTTGTGTTGACACTTGTTAGCATGTTTATTCTCAGGTTCCCTAGAAGTCTTCCACTGTTTGCTTATATGCTAGACAAGCTATGTGCATGGAGTCTTACATGACATATTTTTCAAGGAAACGTTGCATTCACCAAATCATCACCATGTATCTTATTTTGACTACATTGTCAACGGAAGTACTATTGTAAACTATTATTTACGGTGATTGTCTATATGTAGAAATCATCAGCTGTCGAAAAACTTTGATTTAAATATTCATTTAAGGTGTGCCTTTTTAAAAGAATGCAATGTTTACAAAACGTATCATATAGAGGTCAAATACCTCGCAATGAAATCGATGAATGACGTGTTCGTCCATATGGATTTCGAGCGATCGTCACAGTTGGTATCAGAGCGTTGGTCCTAGTGAACCAGGTCTTGCATGAGTGTGTCTAACTGATAGTTGTTAAGATGCATTAGTAAGTCTGGACTTCGACCGTGTCTGCATGTTAAAAGTTTTGCTTATCATTTCTTGTCAAAAATTACATGCTTATCATTCTTAAGTCTACACACGTTTTCCTACATTTATTGCATAAATAGTGTATAGACAAAAATTTATATTTTAGCGTATCTGTTACTGTAAACTTTTCCTGACATCTTCCGAAAAATTTTCCGTGATTTATGGAATTTGGTATTATATATACATATGTAAATTATGTACTGAAGAATACCAAACTAAATTCTATAATCTAATTCATATCAAAAATCATCTCCCTAATTATACAAGATGGATCCCGTATCTAGTTCAAATTTCTTAAACTCTGACAGCTATTCCGATATAGATATTCACCTGAATTCCGAAAACAGTGTAACCAGAATGGATCAACCAATCAGCCATCACCTATTCTAGATGAATTGGGGATGGGTTCGTAGCCTACTTAATCATTGGAGACAAGAAGAAGGTGATCCCTTCCATCCACCACATTCCCCTCTTGGCGAAGAACCTGAAGCATTTACCGGCGAACCTGTTCGAGACACAATTTTCTCTCTCATTTCCAGAGTATCTCGTCACGATAATATACTATCTCAAATTCTGAATATTATTCATCCGCTCGTCCGAACCAACAATTATCCCGGTGTAATAAAAGAAGTCAACGAGCTTCGCGCTCGAGTAGTGGCTTTGGAGAATATGGTGCAAAGGTAACAAGCACCAGCAGCATCACTGGCATCATCAGTACCACTGACAACAACACCAACAGTACCATTACCACCACCAACAACTACCGCACCTCAAACCTCAACTTCACAATCTGTCCCACGAGAATCAACGTCATACGCCCTATAGATACCAAGGAATATCAATAAGAATAAATAATGAAGTATTGATTTCATTAGCGAAATACTCCGTAAAGATTATGTGATCTTTAATATTTTAAAGATTTATCATTTCTAAGTCAAGCCAAAAATCAAATGAGCTTAATATGATATTAACTCATTAAATCTGTATTACATCTGAAGAAAATATACATGCATATATTTTCATAAAGACGGTAATAAAAATTCTTTTGTACAAAATATTACTTGTGAAATCTTTAACGGGTAGGTAATACCCGGGAAATATATAAGTTCACAATTAATATGTTACACTGTACATTCTTCAACTTTGATTCAAAAATCATTAACTATACTCACTACCTTAACTGCAATACACAATCATTCTCATACAAATTCGATTACATATTCTGATATTGACAGATCAGAATCCAAATCGTAACTCTAAACCAGTGACATCACTCTTAGATCTCTACATCTTTCAAAGCTATACTTTGACTTCAAAACTGTGCAAGATCCTTTAGCATTGTTTTTACCGAAAATAATCTTGCAATCCCTGTTCAAAGTATCCAGTTTTACCACACTTCCAACCAGTCAACTTTGACTTTTCAGATTAGCCTTATTATAACCTTGACATATACGTTCTTGTTATTGGGAAACCTTTCATGTTCCACCACATTAGCAGTACATTTACCAACAACTTCATTGATCCCTGACCTTCCGAAAAATCATTATACTCATTGAAACCCTATCATGTACTCATCCACATCTTGTAACAATAGTTGTCGTTCCAACTACCGGGAATTAGCAATCAGTATTTCGAATTTCGCAGCAATTCTACGCCAACAGTAATATATATACATATAATGTCCATCTCCTAGACTTACTTACTTCGAATGTGAAGTTTCTAAAAAACACCCCAAACTGCGAAACTAGTTCTCTGAACTTTGGAAAAATGCTGATGAAGCAGCAAAAACTGTGAACGACTTTAATAGTCGAAAGTTTAATGATAAAGAGTAGTGTGTTGGAAAAGCACAGAAAAAGAGAAAGTTTGGTGCTGGAAAACGGATTGAGCAAACCATGAAGGAAGCTGTGGACAAATCACAAAGATGAAATCTACCTTCAAAGAATCCAAATGATTCAGTATCTGCTAAAGATATTAACGAATACCTTGCTCCTGACTCTAAACTTTTACGGACAAATCTTCTTCATCATCCTTCGATATTAGAAATTTTAAGATATCATCGTATATTTCATTATAAATATCCTCGATATTTCTGAAGATATTTTCATAACTATCCTTATCTGAAATCATTTATCTCCTCGCGTTATCTGTATTACATCATAAAGGAAACTGTTTAGTTTCTATATTCTGTAAACCTTCGAGTTTAAATTATGAATATTTTGAAGCAGTGTTGGGAACTGAAGCATGAGTTAGTATAATATAATGATACTTGATCAACGCGATTATATTACAGTAAGTCATGCTGAGTTTGTAATGGAACGTGATAAAGGTTCACAGATCACACCCCCATCATGAACATATCAAGAAAATATTTTTCTTGATGATTCGGTCTTTTTCGGATATTCTAGTAATTTGACAAATCAAGATCGTGCCATTATGATTACCTTCTCAGAACATTAACTATGTTCATCCAAAACTCCATACCTACGAATTCTGGACCATTATTCGCTTGACTTAAGGTCAGGAAGAGAAAACGAAAGCATGAAGCTCCGAAATATAATGGAGAATATAAAGCCCGATAACAATCCCGAAATTCCAAACCATGTATATCAATGCGTATAGCAATATAAAGATACGGGAGAATGAAAAATACTATAACCCCAAGGTAATGGTAGAAGAAAATAACTTCCTCTGGTGGTAGATGAAAAAGAAGAATGACAGATATAAAAGTTAGGAGTATATCAAGAATCAGAACTGGATGAAGCATTTCACAATCTTTTGGATGTATGAAATAAGGAAGAAGATGTAGGAGTAGTGAAAATAATGAAACGGAAGTGGTTAATTTATAGCGAAATATCAGACATAGCAATCGAGGCAGATTACGCATTTAATCAAAGGAAATCCTAATTTCCGCAATTACCGAAGAATCAAATCTTATTTAGATTATGAAGATTTTCTATTTCTTAAAATTCCAGAAATCAATTGTTACTACGTCAAGAGTTAAAACGAATTTCTATTCTCCATTTCACTCTATTACGATAACTTCCCTCATACGCTTCGAGTAATCGGATTGCTTTGTCCATATTATTCAACGGTGATAAAATTCTATTTATCAACTCATATTCGTCATGAAAACATTTTTATTGTTAGCCATGACGACCTCACTCAAATTTCGGGACGAAATTTCTTTAACGGGTAGGTACTGTGATGACCCGGAAATTTCTGACCAAATTTAAACTTTATCTTTAAATGATTTAATGTTTTCGACACGATAAGCAAAGTCTGTAATATTGAGTCTCAAAGTTTTGGAACTATATTCATGTAAACAATTATTCTTTGACTGTTCTCGAAGATTCACGAAAAATATATATATATATATATAACTTAATGTGCATACATACATATATATATATATATATATATATATATATATATATATATATATATATATATATATATATATATATATATATATATATATATATATATATGATTTCAAGTTATTTAGTAAACGATAGAAACATTCGATTATTGATTCGATTGATATTTAGATAAGTTAACTAAAACGTTTAAGATGAAATAGTAAAACACTAATTTGCTACAGTATTTTCGAATTGCTATAGTACCCGAAAAGCTACAGTATTTTCAAAAATCACTATTTGCTACAGTAAAACACTATTTCAAAATGAAAATGTATATATGTATATGTATATACTATGAGACGATGATTTATAGAAGCAAATAACCAAAACACTTAATTGATTAAAGCTGCACTTCGAGTGACATAGTTTATCAATGATTAAGTTTAATTTTTGATAAAGGTACACGTCGCGTAACGAAAAGTACTAGTTTTCTAAGTGTACGAAAATGCGTTCGAGAAACCGGAACCGGGACATAAGTCGAGTGATGACGTACGACTTGTCGGAACAAAAGTTACAAGTCACATATACACGAGAATATAATATAATATATAATTAATTAATTTAAATTATATATATTTTATATTAATAAATAAATATGTCGACGAGGAAGAGTTAAAAACATGTGTGAGCTGGAAAAGGGATCCATGCGATCGTATGGCATCCCCTCACATTAACCATGCGATCGCATGGTGGTGTTTGGTGGCCAACATCTATAAATCGAACGTTTTTCTGATTTCTGATTCATTCTTCATTCCTCCGTATTATTATTTATTATATTTATATTTATATTATTATTATTATTATTATTATTATTATTATTATTATTATTATTATTATTATTATTATTATTATTATTATTAATATTATTATTAGTAGTATATATACATAAAATACTACGACGAGGTCATGAGCGTATCACTTTCAAAATGAGTTTTCGAGCGGGATAGAGCTAAGAAAACTATGAGTTATAGTTATGAAGGTTATGAGTAATGCTCATGGGTATTTTTCGCAAGTCAAACCTAGTGTTTATCATCTCAGTTGCGTCTACGTACTTTCCTGCAGTATTGAATCACAATATTGATACGTGAGCATTCATATCTTATCTTTTATATATTAATTGTGTATCCATGTCTAGTGCTCGAGTATATATATTTATGCATGCTTGTATGCTAAATTTCGTCGTTAAACAGTTTATGATGAATCACGAATTAAATACATATATTAAATTCGTGATTCATCATAAAACTATCTAACGATGAAATTTAGCATACAAGCATGCATAAACATATATACTCGAGCACTAGACATGGATACACTATTAATATATAAAAGATAAAATATGAATGCTCACGTATCATTATTGTGATTCAATATTGCAGGAAAGTACGTAGACGCAACGGAAATGATAAATGCTAGGTTGACCTTTGACTCATGATCATAACCCCCAAGTAATACCCATAACCTCTCATGATTTCCTTAGCTCTATCCCGCTCGAAAAGCTTGTTTTGAAATCTTTTGGGCATAACCTCGTCGTAATATTTTATGTATAATAATAATAATAACACTTCTAGTGATAATAATAAGATTAATGATAATAATATTAATCTTAATAATAATAATAATAATAATAATAATAATAATAATAATAATAATAATAATAATAATAATAATAATAATAATAATAATAATAATAATAATAATAATAATAATAATAATAATAATAATAATAATAATATAAATATAAATATAAATATAAATATAAATATATTTACAGAAGAAAGAAAGAAAATAAGAACGAAAGAGGTGTACTGAACTCGTCCGAATTCGTGGCTATTTATAGCACTTGGCCAGAATTTTGGAGCCATGCGATCGCATGGCTTTCCAGGCCATTTCCCATGCGATCGCATGGGGTGGTCTGCCAACTCATTTGTGTTTTGTTTTCTTGTTTGTCGACATATTATTATTATTATATATATATATATATATATATATATATATATATATATATATATATATATATATATATATATATATATATATATATATAGTGGTAGGATCAAGAGGGAAGTAACCATTCGGGGGGAAGCGGGGGGAAGTAAAAACTTTTTTTT